>NC_141051.1:12451694-12586694 GCF_041138505.1 Cibotium barometz
CTCTTCAAACCATTTCCTTGAATGCTCGAAGGAAAAGAAGAAGAAATAAAAAAATAAAATGTGCACAGGAGTCAAGGGATAGTGAACCTCATTGTTATGATGCAAGGGTGCATAATGTCACCTGTAATACCGGTGATGTATTGATGCAAGAGACTCATAGGATTCTTGCAGAAAACTATACCTTTTCTGCACAAAAACAAGTAGCAAGAGAAACTTTGACGTGTTTACCCCAATCTAGCACTAAGAGGTCTCAAATTGCCCTCGGTGGAGATAAAAGGATATCTAACAAGAGTGCTAGAAGTGTTTGCCGTGAGATTACTAGAAATAGGACTTCTTTGAAAGAAATAATAAAGGAAACGACAAATGGACTTTATTCCGAGATGTCATTGGCTGAAAGTTTGAGACTTGCGAGAAGGTATCAGCGCTTCATTGCTAGAAATAAGGCTTCTTATAATGCAACTAGAAGAGTAACATTTGATGGAGCTAACGAGGGTCTTGCAAAATCCACGACATTAGTTATGAACACGATTTCTTTTAACAAGGGTCCTGCAGTGGTGGCTAATCAGGGTGTTATGGTAAATAATGAGGCAGTAGTGGCGTGCCTTGATGCAGGTGATGAGGGTGTGGTCAGAAGGGTTGTACTGAGTGGCGTGCCTTGATGCAGGTGATGAGGGTGTGGTCAGAAGGGTTGTACTGAGTGATCCAAGGATGCTATCTTCTTCTGTGGTAGATGGTGAGAGAGTACTTGCACCATTGAATGGAGTTAATGAAGAAGCCAGTATATTTGATAAGAGAGATGAGGTAGATTGTCTGAGTAGTAATAGATGGTGAGAGAGTAATGGTAGAGGTTGAAAGTGTATTGGTAGGTGGTCAGAGAGTAGTGGTAGAGGATGAGAGTGTATTAGAATTTGCAAATGAGGGTGATGCAACTACAATGTCCTTATTTTCTGTCCATGAAGAGAGAGAAGTATCATTTGCTGAACCACCTGAGCCATTAAGGTCTCTTTTGAGACTGGTAGTGACACTACAAGTAAAAATTTCTGAGTGAACATAAGGGCTTATAATAGTGTGTTGGCTTTTGCATCATTGGGTGCACAAATAGATGACTCTCTCTTTTGCAATAGTAGTGTCTATACTTTCAAGGTGCATGGGAGTGTTTATCATCGGATTGGGTCCTTGGTCCCCAATGATATGAACAATCCTAAGCCATAGTTTGCACAGTTGTATGTGTTTGATACTGAGCACGAACTACAAAATCGTCTAGGTGTCATGAATGGATTGGAAATCCACAACCCTAGAAGCACTTCAATCCATGATGCACACTTCTAATCCATTTGCACAAGCTTTTAAGTAAGTGGGAAGAATGTTGAGTGACAATTCGGGTTTGGAATTGAAAATGACTATATGTGAGACAAAATCGACATCTAGATAGTACTCGATGCCAATAGCTTCCGAGACTATTGAGTGACAATCTGGGTTTGGAATTGAAAATGACTATATGTGAGACAAAATCGACATCTAGATAGTACTCGATGCCAACAGCATGTGGGAAGAATGTTGAGTGACAATCCGGGTTTGGAATTGAAAATGACTATATGTGAGACAAAATCGACATCTAGATAATACTCGATGCCAATAGCTTCCGAGACTATTGTAATCATGATTGGTCAAGGTGACAATTATAATGTTGGTCATCGTGATATTTTATTGTGTACTCGAGAAGGAACATGCAAACTCATCTCTAATGTGCATAGGTGCTATATGCCTCTTTTGTACGTTATGTTATTTCCACGAGGGGAGGACGGATGGCACTTGAAAATCCCTTATGCTAATTCACAAGTGAGTGCATTGAGAAATGGTCATTGTGTGACTCAATGACAATACTATGCTTATCGATTGCAAATTCGTCCAGATACAAATGCATGCTTGCTACGTGGTGGAAGGTTGTTGCAACAATTTATGGTTGATGCCTATTGCAGTGTTGAAGAGTCACGATTATTTTGGCTACACCATAATCAAAAAAGTTTGCGTTCAGAGGTTTATAGTGGTTTAGCAAACATGCTTCATGTAGAAGGAAGTGGACGTGGTACTGCAGGAAGGACAGTGGGAAGCAGAATAGTGTTACCTTCCAGTTTTACTGCTGGGCCATGAAAAATGTATCAGCTTTATAAGGATGCCATGGTAATTGTTCGTTCAAAGGGCAAGCCCAATTTATTCATTACTTTCACATGTAACCCAAAGTGGTCACAGGTATTTGATGCTTTACTCCCGAGGCAAAGTGCATGTGACCGGCCTAATTTGACTACTAGAGTATTTCACCAAAAACATTCAGATATGATGAAAAATATCGTGAAGGAGCTCTTTGGTAAGGTGATTGGATACATGAGTGAGTTCCAAAAAAGAGGATTGCCTCATTCACACATGTTATTGATCTTGGATACTGCCCATAAACCTAAGACTGTCCAAGACTATGATAGATTAGTATGTGCCAAATTGCCTGACAAGCAAACGTTTCCTACTCTGCATGATGTCGTGATGCATTGCAATATCCATGGGCCCTGTGGGCCATTCAATCCAAGTGCAGTTTGTATGGATAAATGGAAATGCACAAGGAACTATCCACGAGCTTTTGCACAAGAGACTATTTGTGGATGAGAGTGGTTACCCTGTGTATATGCGTATCCTTCCTTCAAGACAGCTTGCATTGCCAGAGGGATACTGGAAGATGATTCTAAATGGGTTGCATCTATGGAGAAAGCATCATCCATGCAAAATGCCTTGCAATTGAGATGTCTTTTTGGTACTATATTGCTATTTTGTGAGCCTTCCTGTCTAGGAATATTGTGGGAGAGATTTCGAGAAGAAATGATAGAAGATTTTCTATACTAGTTATCCAGAAGCAGGGGTCAGTTCACTGGTATTAAACAATTAGCTGAAACTCAAGCACTACTGCATTTAGAAGAAATTCTTCGTGCTCAGAGATGGACATTAGTAGATTTTGAAGGAATGCATAAACTAAATAGAATTGATTTGGAAGTCGGGTGAAAATAGATTGCTTTTGGAAGAGAGATCTTTTGATACTATCGAACAATCTAACCTGTCAAGTGCTATGGAGTCAACATTAACAGATAGCCACCATGTTGCTTTCGATGCTGTAATGCATGCAATTGCAATAGATGCAGGTGACCGTTTTTTCCTGGATGGTCCAGGGGGGGTCGAGCAAGACCTATTTGTATAATTTCTTGCTTGCGCGATTACGTGGACAAGGGCATGTTGCTCTGGCCACTGCATTGTTAGGTATTGCTTCTCTACTCTTGGCGAATGGGCATACTGCACATTCTAGATTCAAGATACCTCTAGAGGTAAACAATTCTTCAACTTGCAAAATCCCTATACATGGACAACTTGCAGAGGTTTTGAGAGTTTGTAAGCTCATTATTTGGGATGAGGCTCCAGTGTTTCATCGTTATGCTTTTGAGGTATTGGATAGGATCTTACAAGATGTATTATTCTCGGATAAGCCATTTGGTGGAAAGGTTATATTAATGGGGGGAGATTTAGACAAATCTTGCCTGTTATTATGAAGGGAAGACGTGAGGATATTGTTAATGCAGCATTGTGTCGTTCCTTCTATGGAACTCTATCAAAGTTCTAAAGTTAACTGGAAATATGCGTATTCAATCAAGCAATACTAATGGATGCAATGAGTTTAAACAGTGGGTCATGAATATTGGGAATGGAGTGGATTGTAGGTGATGATAATCCGATGGTGACACTACCAAGTAATATGGTCTTGCAAAGATTGACCCTTAAAGACTTGGTACATTGGGTATCTCTAAATTGGCTATCACTATGACATATGCTTCATACTTTAGTGAGCATGCTATTCTTGCTTTGATAAACAGTCAAGTCGATATTGTGAATAAGTCATCTTTGGATGCAATGCCTGGTGAGCCTAAGAAATATTTCAGTGCAGATTCAATTCTTGAAAATGATGAAAATTCATTCCTATATTCCACGGAATTTTTGAATGCAATCGACCTTCGGAGCGGGTATCCACCTCATTGCTTGGTTTTAAAGTTAGAAGCTCCTATTATTTTGCTTCGTAACTTGGATCCAAGACGTGGACTCTGTAATGGTACATGGATGATATGTAAGGCCTTCCACTCTAAAGTCTTGGAGTTGAAATCATCACTAGTACTAAAGTTGGTGAAAGAGTAATTCTTCCATGGATTACCTTTATATGCACCGAGACCCAACTACCATTCGCCATGAGACAGAGACCGTTTCTCGTGCAGCTGGCATTTGGCATGTCAATAAACAAATCACAAGGCCAAACCCTAAATGTCTTGGGGTTGTATTTGGTGACTCCAGTGTTTACTCATGGGCAATTGTATATGTTGCGTTGTCACGAGCACGATCTCCTCATGCTGTGAAGGTGTTACTTGAGGATAATGCTAATGTAGAGTCTTCATTTGATGATCTTCAAAGTTATACACCTATGACAAACAACATTATTTATAAGGAGATCTTGATGACTTCAGAGTGACAAGTCAGGTTTCTTATTTAAGTTCTGCAATTTGATTAATTTTGTTGTGATTTCTTTTTTATACATATTTGTCCATGGTAAAAGTACTTAATTTTGTTGTTTATGTTTTAACAGACATGTCTGAGATTACCTTTACATTGGACATGCCTTTGTCGAGGATAGTAGGTGAGTTATTCTCTATATTTGCATAACTTTTCTTGATTACAAAGTATGAAACATGACATTCTATACTGATGTCTATCTATACAGAGCCACCGCGATAGTCAGCTCCTATTACTATGGGTCATGTAGCAGGGATTATGATTGATGCCTATAGGGATGTGTAAGTATAAGTGTAATTGTTAGGCATTGTATAAATATTTTTTGAACCTATATATAAATAATTGTATAATCTATTTGTTATGATTTGATTTTAGGATATTGCATGATATTGATACGTTTATGGTAAGAGTTGTCGACGAAGGCGTCGAGATGTATGGGATTAGTGTTCCAGATGAAGCGTGGGATGTCTATTTATTTTGGAGAGAGATGGAGGGATGATTTGCATCATTTGAGGGGTATTCAGTACCCGATGACTGGTTGTTTTTTACATCCATCATGACCATTGGTATTCGTTATGAGTTTTATACCAGAGCTCCTCACATGTACCATCCACTCGATGTTCTATTGTACAAGGTAATTTTGATTATGTTTTTCTATTATATGATTTTTTTAGATTTTATTTATCGATGTGTCGTTTGTGCAGGTCCTTTGCATTCATCTATAGTAGAGCATGTGCGGGATGGATCACCGCTTTACAATAGAGAGCGTATTGTGAGAAGACATATGAATGATCCTTCTTACAAGAGAAGAATTCAACTTGTTGATTCTGACATTACTGATTGAGATTAGTGACTTATTTGTGATGCATTTTGAAAATATGTAATATTGGTCCTTTTTTGCGTCTTCGTATGTTACATTACTATGATATTTTTGTTTTCGCTATAAATCTATGAGACATGGATGTTATTTTGAGATATGTATATATGAGGTCACTTGAAATAATGTATTGTGTTTACTTAAAACATGGCCTAAATCTTGGAGGAACTGAGCCTATTTTTTCTCCGGTTCTTGAAGATGATTCTATGTTGAAGCGAACCGGTTTTTTTTTTGGAACCCTACCTGCCGCCGCCGCCGCAGCAACGCGCGGGTCCAATACTAGTACTCATTCAATGAGCAAATGACTTGATGGTGACAACTAATTGTGAGCCCCAATGAGCGAAATATGTATAAATTTCTCCTTTATGTGAAAGATCTCTCCTTCTCTTGCCAAGTGAGGCTCTCCTTTACTTGCCACATGGAAGGTTACAAGTAATATATTTATAAATATAGATATAGAAGTTGTGTCTTATGAATACTCTACACTTATTTGTGGTTCATTATTATGTGCAAGTTGTGCCTAATGAATACTTTGCACTTATGCTCATAGTATCTTATAATCATTACAAGTATTACGGCATAACTTGTGTCTCGCTTTCGCTTACGTGGGGCATCATCCACACATCTACATTTGGAAAAGGAGATTCGATTCTCAGGTTCTCTCTCGTTGCATGCATGTTTAGAAAAAACAAGGATAGGAGGAGTGTGCCAACACAATGCATAGGCCTCGCAAGTACCATGATGAATTGAGGGTAGATGATGAGGGGGAGAAGTGGGGAGCAAGGATTGGACATGTCAGGTCTCTCTTTTGATTGGATTCAATAGTGCAAAGACGGGTGGATGGGCACAAATGGGCAAAACGAGGTGCCTAAGGTATCTTTTTAGAAGGAACCTTAGGAGGATTAATTAATGCCATCGCTAATGTATCATAATTTTGCTTTGTGAATATGCACCTAACATCTTTTTTTTGCTGGGGACTCATTAATTACCTTCGCATATTCAAGGCTTCATTTTCGGTTTGAACTTTGCAAGACTCCATATCTAATGCATGAAAACGATGACCTCGACATGAAGCTCATCACACCATATTTCTCTTGGACTCTCTCTCGAGATCAGACGAGATGGGTCATGGCTATCTCTCCCTCTACATGCTATGCATATGACCTCGCTTCAATGTGCGTAGCACAAATAGAAGAGCGCTCGCAAGGATTTGTTCTCTCTCTCTCTTCCTGTCCAGCTTCAATGTGCGTAGCACAAACAAAGGAGTTCTCTCGTAGGCTCTCTTTCTCTGCTCTCTCTCTCTGCCCGGATGAGCAAAACCTCTCTCTGGTACATACAATAAACACACAATGGGTCTTTATCTCTCTCTCTGTCGGAGACCTCTGTCAGTGATGGCCAATGTAGGTGGGTAGAGGAGGATGGATGGGTCACTTGCAAGAAGAGAACGTAGGTGGGTTTTGCTTGCTGGGTGGGTAGGTGGGAGGGAGGTCTACAGACGGCGGTGAGGGCGACGGGGGCTACTGCTGGGGGCGAGAGCACAGGCCAGGCAGGAGGGAGAGAGCAGTTGGTAGGATTCTTGCCTTTACTTTGTGATAGGTGGCGTGTTAAAAAAAAAACGTTTTTTAGTGTAATTTTGACAACTGAAATTGAGAAAAACAGATTGTAATTTTACAGGATTCGGTTAAGCTATGCCTTCTTCAATATAAGCTATGCATATGTTCCTGCCGCATGCATTGAGCTGATGTGTGAATATCCCAGATGGCCTCGTGAGTTGCTGTCCACGAGTTGGAAAATAGTGTGCAGTTGGTACGCAAAAGTCAGAAAATGGGCTGGAAATATTGGGCACCATGTGTGAAGCTTTGGGTTTGATGTCGCACCATGTGCATGTTGTGCGAGGGATGAATGGGTGAGATCTTCTCTTTTCGTGGGCTTGGGAACTCACCAACGCGCATGTAGTGTGAAGGGTGAACAGGAGCGCCGCTTGGGAGTTGACTTGGACTTCTATTAGTTAGTACATAAACATGCAACAAATTGATGAGAAGCTCAAGAATTGGGACTTCACTAAAAATTGTAGAACATACCATTGAAAACGGATGCCAATGCCATAACATGACCGAGTAAGTGAGATCTTTAGAAAAGTCAAAACAGTAACATTACCGAGTAAGTGAGACATTGAGAAAAGTCAAAACAGTAGTAGAAAAAGAGTCGTGAATGAGAGGATTATTCCTTACCAACTGAATGAAAGGATTTTTCCATGCCAACTGTCATACATTTTGCATGTAGACTTCAATAATTCAGAGAAGGGACGTGTTGGTAGGTAGACTTTGTGGAAAGGGCAGCTTATGTTAATATATTAATAACTAATAACTAATATGTGTTGGTAAGGAGGAGAACAGGACTTTGTGGAAAGGGCAGCTTTTGTTAATATATTAATATATATAACTACTATTGTTCGAAAAAAGACTTCCATAATTCAATAACGAAATTAAGCTTTTAACGGCATTATTAATTAGTCAAGATATATAGTTCACTGATAAGGTATGTCTATACAAACCATTATTGAATGGTTAAAACGAATATTATGCTAGAATGGTAGGCAAAATACAATGGATAATTAAAGGATGCAAGAGGCCACGGGCACAGTGGAGCTCAGGCAGGTCACCCTGTCGAAGCGATTCACGGGGGCAGGAAGCGGGGGCACTTGGTACCAGGTGCAGCTACCATCGCTGGTGAGCTCACAGACGCAGGCGGCATAGTCCTTGAATTTGGAGTCGCTGTACACATACACGAGATTGCCTCCGCCCGCACAGCACCGCAGCACCACGTGCTTCTCATCCTCTTCGGCGAAGAGGTCAAAAAGCACCGACGACATAGAACCCACCTCTTTGATGACCTCCATGCTCGCTTCATCCACCTTCAAAAGTTTCATGCATCCGCCAGTACAGAGCGCCACTGCGAGAAGCCCCTCGCCCTCACACGCCACCAGGTGCCAAAATATGGCCCCCCTCGGCCTCTCGCACTTGGCAGACGCCCACGTCTTCCTCGCCGTATCGAAGCAGCAGATCGTCCCTGAATAGCAATCCGCCACGTAGAACTTCTCATTCACAACGGTAGAGGACAGGCTCTGCCTGTGGAGAGGCTCCGGCAGAGAGGGGCAACGCTGCCACCGCTGGTCCACTCCGCCGTACATCTCTACGGCGAGCTGATCGTCATCTTCGTCGTCGACGCCTCCAGCAACAACAATGCTACACGACGACGGAGTAGCCGGATTTCCAACTACGCCCACATGCGGAGAGCATCTAGAAACTTCCATGGGAGCTTCAATCACCTGCCAATTCTGCTTAAAGGGTAATGGGGCGATGCAGAGTTGAGTTTGTCTCGCCCCTACGAGGGCAAAAAGCGTCCCATTCATGCCTGAGAGAGAAGAGTGATTGTGAGGAGGCGGGGGAATGGAGGGTAATCGGGCCCAGGAGCGAGAAAGGGGGTCGAAAGCGAATGCTTGATTCTTATTTGGGAGGAGGTGATTGATGCCGAAGAGGAAAAACCAAGGGGAGCGATTGGCAGGGATGAGGGAATGGAGGCGAGCGAATGGCAGAGAGGAAACTAGGGAATTCAGATGCTTGCAAGTGGAGGAGACGACCAGAAGAGAGCGAAGGGGCAGGCGAGCCAAGGTGAGCTCTACGAGAGGTAAGGGGAGGTCCATCAAGGGCGAAGGCGAAGAAGTGAAGCTGTAAGCTGGGCACATGGTACAGTAGAGAGGAGGCGCACAATAGACAACCCAGAGCAGCGGGGAGAAAATGAGATTGTAATGTAAAGGGTCCATTTTGCAAGGTTGTTTTAAAGGTCGTCTCCCCGACGAAGTTTCCCTTGTGCTGCAGTCCCGACTCCGGAGTCCGTCCCCATTTGACAGCGCCCACGCACTGCACCAAAAGATAAGGCCACGGGCCCAGGACCCTTTCAAACCGGGTCAAACTGCAGAGTCATGAACCCTTTGTCTCATTAAAAAACCTGAAGGCCAAATAAATAATATATATATCATATTTCCCATGCACTCATTAAAAACCTGGAAAATTCTATTTGCACATTAATTAATTGGACCTTAGGTATGGAAGGATTTAAGTGAAAGAACCTTAGTTGAATGAGAGCTTGGAGCTTGTAGACATGTGGAGGGGAATCTTCAGGATTCTGGGCAGTGGGATATTTCTTGTCCGTGGGTTATTGTCTATTCGGGTATGTTTGCGATGTGAGATGATGTTGGAAGGTTGTTGGGGTGAGGTGTGGAGGGAAGGGGGAGACGTGTCTGAGGGCGATGGAAGGCTATTGAGATGAGGTGAGGAGGGAAGGGAGAGGCATGTCTGAGGGTGATGGGAGACGTGTGGTAGCGCAGGAGGTGAAGTATGCAGTGAGAGAGAGGAGTTGTCGTCGAAGTAGAGACAGAGAGGTAGGTGAGGTCTGAGGCGAGTAGGTGTTGTTGAAGGAGAGACTAGTAGCTAGGTGAGGTCTGACGCAAGGAGCGGAGGTGTCGTCAGCGTCGACGTGGAGACGAAGAGGTAGGCCGGAGGCAGAGAGTTCGGGAACCTTAGGGAAGCTGGAGACGTAAGGTTTAACCTTATGTTATTAATGAACATATTCACTAGACTGACAAAGGGCACTAATAAATGAACATATTCACTAGACTGACAAAGTTCCATGTGGCTTGATTAAAATATCTACACTTTGTTTAGGCTCATACTATGCACGTTGGTTGGGATCTAGAAGGAAGGCAACCAGACAACTAAGAGGCCATCTATGCACCCTGTTCACATGAACCAAAATGTCCAATAGTGATTCATTCACACATGGTTTAAATAGAGGGGATTCATCCTCCCTAAGCACTATGTGTGTGTCATCACAAGTTTAGGGGTTTTTGGGGGGAGAGGGGGGGCGGGGGTGTTTGGGATTATACCTTCTTCTCGCACATCCATGAGTCCCTTAGTGAAATAAACTTACATGATCTAGCATTGGGTGGACTTGTCCTAATGCACGTCCTATAGTGGGGATGGTCACACCACCAAAGCGCATTGCCCAATTGTTAGGGTGTTCGCCACACTAGGCTGCTTGAGGTGGTGCCTTGTGTGTGTGTGTGTGTGTGTGTGTGTGTGTGTGTGCAAGCATGCATATGTGTCTCTGTGGCGTGTGTGTTTGTGTGTGTGTGTGTGTGTGTGCGTATACATATGTGTGTGTTTATACACACACACGCACACACACACACAAACACACACACACATATATATATAGTGGGGATGGTTATTACAAGGTTTGTGTGTGTGTGTGTGTGTGTGTGTGTGTTAGGAGGGTGTGTGTGTGGGGGGGGGGAGTGCAGGATAATCTTTTTATGGCACCCATGAGTCCCTTAGTCAAATATACTTCCATGATCAAGCGTTGGGTAAACTTGTCCCAATACGCATCCTCGTAGTGACCATGATTCAAATCTTTGCAACATGAAAGTGAATCGCTCCCATGTGAGAGCAGCCTATCTAGTCGAACCACTTTAAGTTGAGTAAGCTTTCATGAATTGGCATGTTGCAATGTGTGTCTTCCCTCTACCTCATCCCAACTTTAGCAAATGATAGGGTGCTACTACATGCAGGGGGTTGGTGTATTCGTGATGTTTTTTTCACTAATATTGTTAATAGCTAAAACTAGGTACCACTTGTACTAGTGAAATACGTGCTCACTAGTCGAAAATTTAATGCATGCAATGTTAACAATTCACTAGAATGACTAAGTTAAAGGAGTGCCATTTGCTAGAAGGCTAACTCACTTGGTCATGATAGGTTGATATCAACTAGAAGGCTAACTCACTTCCCCCCAACATTTGGTCATGATATTTATGCTCTTATGTCCAAAAATTGTGCACTTTTGTTGATGTAGTTGCAAAAGAAATGTACCAAAAGGGGAGGAAGACATTGTCTCCCTAATCAATATCACGAAATTGGAGTGGTACGTTTTTGTGGTAGGCCATTTGACTTTTTTTAAAATATATGGCCATCAAGAAATCCCGAGGGATTCACTCACAATAAAGGGGGACATCACTTGCGTGCATGAACCTCAAGAAAACCCCATAAGATGATAACATCCCCCTATTTAAGCTAATAAAGATGCCTTTAAAAATGGCTATGTCACCCCCCTTCCTTATATTTATGTTTTTTTCTCTAGCATTTACACACCCCCTCTCCTTGGATTAAAGTATGTTACTTTGAACCTTATTGAGAGAACATAAGTACTTCATGCATGTTACCAAGAAATAAATGTGAAGTACTAGAAAATCATCATTGTAAATCACCACAACCTACTTGAATCACTATTGAAGCATGTTGTGATCATTTCTTGATATCATTAAATCGTTACCATACATGCACCATGAAAGTAAGTACTACCAAGGCCCCTCCCCCTAACTTAAATTTAAGATTTAGTATTAACCTAAATGCATGGCCTTACCTCTACCTTATACGCTTATGCCTCATTTCAAAAAAATCCCCTCTTGTACACTCACGTGATATCATAAGTTTTCTAAGAGTGAATCCTCCGAGCATGAAATTGGAGTGATATCATAAGTTTTCTAAGAGTGAATCCTCCGAGCATGAAATTGGGGTGGTGCGTTTTTTGCGGTAGGCCATCTGACTTTTTTATGGCACCCATGAGTAATTTCCATGATCAGTGTGGGTAGACTTGTCCCAATATGCATCCTGGGAGTGACCATGATTCAAATCATTGAAACATGAAAGTGATTTGCTCCCATGTGAGAGCAACCTATCCATTTGAACCACTTTTAAGTTGAGTAAGCTTTCATGAATTGGCATGTTGCAATGTGTGTTTTCCCTCTACCTCATTCCAACTTTAGCAAATGATAGGGTGCTACTACATCTAGGGTGTTGTTGTATTCATGATGTTTTTTTTCCCCAATATTTTTAATGATAAAACTAGGTGCCACTTGTAATAGTGAAGTATGCTGCTCACCAGTCAAAAATTCAATGATGCAAGGTTGACAAATCACCAGAATGACTGGGTGCCATTTGCATGATGATCACTAGAAGGCTAACTCACTTCCCCCTAACATTTGGTCATGATATTTATGCCAACTCATGTCCAAAAATCGTACACTTTTGTTGATGTAGCTACAAAAATAAATGTACCAAAAGTGGAGAGAAGAGATTGTCTCCCTATTTCAATATCACGAAATTGGGGTGGTGCGTTTTTGTGGTAAGCAATCTGACTTTTTAAAAAAATATATATATACGTTTAGTTTCAATGGATTTTAGTAAAGATTTTTGCATTAAAAAAAGCTTTGAAAGTTACTTGATCTTGAATCTTATTGAAGGGTATTCATGTGTTATGCTTAGGTGTAATAAAACACGACCCATTTAATGTCTGCTAAGAAATTTATCTTTTGCTAAAAAAATGTAGACTTTGCCACATTATATTTTTGCATTAGTGTTATTTGTACCAAGGGATGGTAGCATAATGCCGCTAAATTGTATCAAATTAAAGAACAACTCCTAAGATTATCAAAACTTGTGATAATAGGCTTGATGTTAGAAAGCTAGTTCAAGTTTTACATTTTTGCAAGAAGCATTAATTACCCAATCTTCTAGTAGTTCAGGGAAAAGTGAGGAGTGAAGTTTGATTGGGTAGGCACCATGGTTATAATCCTCCTTCCTACACTCAGTTGACATTGCTAGCTTTAGGCCCTTGCCTGAAACTAGGATTAATGTAGATTCTTTAAAAAAACATAGGGTGGAAAGCAAACCTCTAGGCTCTCAAGTCCAAAAGGCACAAGAAGGCATGCAAGGTGCACGGCAAAAAGGGCCCATATGATTGTTACCAAACCATTGAAATTTTAAAAATTATAACTCCAGAGCTGCCCCATCCAAGCCCATGCGAATAGAAAAACATGAAAACTACATTCTCATTTTAACCTAAAAAATATATTTTGTAAAATTTTAAGAAAAAATACTTGTAAAATTTTGTAGGTGCCATCGAGAAGAATGTTTTTTGACAGGCCTTAAATTTGAAGCCCAAAACTAGATTTCACAAAAATTATAGAAATGCTTTGACACATCTTGTGGGCATCACAATGCCACTTTATATGTGATTTTGTTGTGGGCACCACGCTTGCTTTAATCTTGGGTGTTCCATTCTTGGAATAGCAAGGTTTGACAAAAGGCATCTCTTGTGGGCATCAACAAATGCCACTTTTGGGCTTGGCTTTCATTTCGGGAATACCAAAAACCCATATATCATATCACATCATAGAGACTAATAGAAGGATCGTGTTGGTCACTCTACTTGTATCAAGATGTTTGTAAATTTGAGGAAATGAAATTGAATAAACTCAATTTTAGAACTCAAAAGTGATTTGGTTTACATAAATATCAAATTGAAATATACATAAGTACATTGTGCTTAAACTAAAATCCATGTTGCATTGAAGTTTTCACATATGCCTAGTGTTAAAAAAAACCATCCTTTAGTGTAATCTTTATGACGACTCAAATTGAGAAAAACAGTTGTAATTTTGCCAAGCCTTGAATTTAAAGATTAAAATTTTAATTATAAATTATTTATATAAAATAAATTGGGTATGTATTTTCTTAAATAAAAATCGGTTGAGGAAAGAAGCTTTTCGATTGACGGGGGCCGCGGCTAGGGTTTCCTAATTGTACGGCCACTTAGTTCTCAGGCCCTAGGGCTCTCCCCCATGGCGGCCAGGGAGGTCCGGTTCGGGCACCCCCAAACCAGCCTCAAAACAATCACCTTAGAGCTTGGTTCCCCTTCAATCGAAAGGCACTTTGCCCCAAAACAGGCCATCAACATAGGATGTGCATGCTCAAGGCTCGTCTTTTCAGCAAGCGCAGCGGCATCATTGTAAGGCATGCAAGAAGTCTAGCAGACTGCAGTCGAAAGATGTGAAATCATGCATACGCCTCCTCCACTACATGGCCAACACGTGGCGCCATTTCTTGGTGTAGATAACCTTACCTTTGGTCATTTCCAGCCTGATCTGCCACTTAACTTTCGCTCAACCTTCAACCCTGAATATGGCTTCTATGGGGATCACTCTCAACGAGGAAGTGGAGTCAAAGACAAAGGATCCGTCGAGGTTGTCCATGCGAAGCGAAGAAAAATCGACGCTCGATGCAGATGAGATTTGCCAAATCAACGAAGCCCTTTCCAGGGTGGCCAAAGGTAAAGTACTGAGACTGCAGCCAAGAACGACAAAGCAGGAGGTGACCAGCATGATCGAGTTCAAGATAAGCAATCTAGAACTGATAAGACTATCCCCGTTTCACTACCTAAAATTTTGGTTAATGAATGGAGTTCTTCTTACTAGACACGGGCAGTTGTGGGTCTATGTTTTGGCCCCCGTCCACCAGTAGAATTTCTTCGTACATGGATTAGGAATAACTGGGCAATAAGGGGGTGGGAAGTCGAGAAAACTCAATTTCTTCCCAATAATTACTATTGTTTTCTCTTTAAAAAAGTGAACAAATGGCTCTCAACATACTCGGTGCATAACAATGGATAGTAAAAAATTCTCCATTTTCTGTCTTTAAATGGTCATCGGATTTCTCTCCCTTGGGTCCCAAACCCTTGATAGTTCCTATCTAGGTAGAGCTCCCGATCTACCGTTGCATCTCTATCCACTGCTGAAGCTTATTGTTAACCCATTGGGAAGGCTACTAGGGATAAGACTTACTGATGACCTCAACCCGAGATGGCATCCCCAGGCTTTGATTGAGATAGATATTACTCAAGAACTACCAGTTAGTTTATCCATTTATGGAGGTAGTGTTATATGTACATTATGTGTGCTATGTTATATACACATTATGTGTGCATATACTAGGAGGCTAACCCACATTAGGCTTGTGAGCATGGGAGCATGGGAACAAGCTCTAGTGGAGCATGGGTTAGGACTAACCTTAAGGTTTAAGGTTAGGGTCAGGCATCCAAGGGTCACACATGAGGAATGGAAAGTCAAGAGTCACTTGAGGGCCCTCCTATATAATAGGGGCATGGGGCACACTCAAGGGGGCTTGGAAGCTTGGGGGCTTGGAGGTTTGGGCTCCATGAGGCCAAGGCTATGCTATGGTCTCTTGTGTAGAGGTCCATATCTACTCACCTACCATTTCACACTATAGCTACATGCTATTGGTTTGTATTATACCTCTTGATGGTATGGGACATCAAGGTAGAGGTATGATGTATTTCATTCTTTATTCATGTGTGCATCCCTTGGGCTCGGGGGTGGTTGGGTGGTTGAGTTTATGCCTGTTCTATGCATGTTTTATGCATAACAATTATCTAGAGAGATCTTAGGGTTTTAACAGTGGTATCAGAGCAATCTCTATTTAATTGTTGATTTTTTTTTAGTAAATTTTAATATTTACTAATAAAATGTTATTTTTTGTTGATTTGTGTTGATGAAATGCACATGGATCATCGTTATGGTGATTGGAACGTGTGGTACTTCAATTCAATGGACGAATCGACGTTGCGGGGAAATTCCGTGAGTTAATGCTATTTTTCTCTATTTTTAATGGTTAAAATCGAGCATTAATGGAATTTTTTACAAAAATACCATAGATTTATGGTGGATATTTTTGTAGGATGGATTCCCTGAATTTCTAGAATTTTTTAGAAATTTTTCCTAATTTTTTAGGAATTTTTTGAGCATTTTTATGATTAAAAATGTATTTTTATACATTTTTTGCGGGTTTTTTCCGCGGGAATGCAATCAAATTTCTGTCAATTTCTACTGAAATTCAGTAGGGGACAGCGTGTTGATGCATGAGATGCTCTCCCGTGTGTGTGGGACTCTCTCCGCCTCTCAAATCTGATTTTTCTTTCTCTTTTCCGGGTGAAAATTCTATTAAAAATGAATTTTTTAAACATTAATCATAATTAATGTTAATTATGATTAAGGATTTAATTAAAAAAGCTTAATTAATCATTAAGCTAATCTCTGATTAGCAGAGAAGGGAGAGGAAAGAGAATGGAAGAGATTGGAGGAGAGGAGGAAAGGGAGGAGAGAGGGGAGAAGAGAGAAATTATACTCTCTATCTCTCTCTCTGTCATGCGCAGGCGACGGGAGGGGGGGGGCTGCGCTGCAGCCGGCGAAAAAAATCGCCCCCCCCCCCCTAAAAAAAATCAAAAGGCATAAAGCCTTAATGCTTATTTTATATATTTTTTTTCATTTTTTTAAAAAAATGAGTTTTTTATTTTAAAAAAAAAAGCTTTTGACATATTTCAGAAAAAAGCTTGAAAATAGCCTGGAAAATACTGAAAAATAGGGGATTTGAGAAAAAAAAATCTCTGAAAATTCTCTGAAATTTTTTTGGCTTTTCATCTTCCGGAAAACCTTTGGCTTTCCGTTTTCCCGAAACCTTTTGGCTTTCCGAATTCCGGAAAAACTTTTGACCTTCCGTATTCCGGAAACCTTTGACCTTTCACATTCCGAATTTTTTTTGTCTTTTCATTTTCCCAAAACTTTTGGCTTTCCGTATTCCGGAAAAACCGTTGGAATTCCGAAATTTTTTGACCGTTCGTATTCTAAATGCGTTCGGGGTTGATTAAAAATTTCAAAAAATTCCTGAAAATTAGTGGAAAATTAGACAAAGGTTATTTTAAATTTTGGAAAATGTGGGGTTGGTGTTTGGCATGTGGTGTGTCCATTAGGGCGCCCGTGACCATTCAAATTCCTTTAAAAATATATTTTTTGACCCAGAAAATTAGAAAAATCCATTAAAATTGAAAATTTTCATTGGATTTGAGAATTGTCGGGCGAAATTGGAAATTTCGTGAACGATGGGATTCTCAGGGAAAATTAGGAAATTTCTAGAAATTATTTTTAGAAATCCTAAAAATTGGTATTTTTAAAATATCAATGGTATTTTGGCAAATTAAATTGCTAAAAATTTTCTGGAAAAATATAGGTTTGGAATGCCATGAGATAGGTTTGGTGAAATTCAAAATTATTATATTTTGAGGCCCTATAAATTTGGGAAAATTAGAAAAAAATCATGATAATTTTTTTTCTCGAGAATTTAATATTTTCGAGGGTTATTTAATGTTGAAGTACGTTTTCTCGTGCTGACATTAGATAGATGCGTGTTATTCGCATATTATTAATACGATTATACCTCGTATTAATGGATATTTATGTTTGGATTAATTCTAAACGATGTATTCATGATTTTTGACCATTGTTTAGCCATTCTTTTTGGACATGTTCCTTAATTTGGCTATAATTTTCGTTCAAAGTGTGTTTCACCTTTGACACTTTTCCATGATAATTTATTTTGCACTTATTAAAGTGTGGATTGTGCTTAATTTCTTAAGCCTAAGACAAAGTCTATCATGGATTAGTTGATCGGTTTGTTTTGGTGGATTTCTATTGGATGTTTTCCAAGTTTTACAAGGACTCATCAGGTTTTGCCTAGATCACTTGTGTCTAGGGGTTTTTCTTATTGAGTGCTACACACACGTGTTTCACTTTCTTACTTTGGAGTTTTATTTGAACAACATAATGTTCATATACTCCGGATTTGATGAGTTGGCCACCAATTTTAATGCTTCTTTTGGCATGATTTATGTCCATTAGATGGTATGCATTGTTTTTTATGATCAACTATGGTTTTTATGGATTTAAGGAGCTTCTATGCTTTTATCCATGGTGTTATAAGGATCTTTTGATCTTTTGAATATTTACATGTGCTTTGAAGGTAGCATTTGCCTTCGTTTTTTGCACATAATTTTGGAGTATATATTTTTGTACTCTTGTACATATTCCAACTCGGATACCTAGTTGCTTATATATCTAGGTGAGTTATTTTTCTACCCTAACTTTATTGTGTTTTGGGTAGTTATCATTAGAAAGGCGCCAATAATTCAATTTCTTTTCTAATGATGTAATCAGAAGGAGTTATTCCTTGATGTAGTCTCAAGTGTATAGAGACAGGTTTAGTATGTGAAAGTCTGGATAAGGCCATCTTATTCCTTTAATACAGGATTTTATTCATATTTTCCTAGACGGCATACTAGGGAGTTTCAAATTGTTAAGGTATGTATGGGTGGTATCATGGTGGTATGGGACGCTAGTGATCCCTCACATATATTATCTTATGGGATAATTTGGGCTCAAGATTGTTGCTTTGCTTACATCACTTAGCATGTTGACCTCAACATTCAAAGACAATCTTATTTTCTAAATTCACTAGAAGTTATATTGTGGGCATTCTCTGAATAAATTTCTTTTATTTATAGCCTGCATGTTTTGATGAGGGAAATCTCGTCGGCATTTTCACTTGTTGAAATCTATTTCTTTAGAGTTCAAACAAGTTTATCTTGTTGTGTTTGGATAAGGAAATTTGGATTCTTCCTTTGTTGGCATTTCTTTCTTTAGTTCCGTACTTTAGGTGATTTTCACAATCAACCTGATAGGTTTACGGATGGATATATGTGACTCATCGAGACGTTGATGACTCTCTATGTTGTTATGGGTAACTCGAGACGTCGATTATTCCATATGCAGATGTGGGTATGTCGGGGCACCGATGAATCCCTGGTTTCTGCTGTTATAATGCCATGTTTTCATACTTTATTCCGAATGGTTTACAACGAGGAAGTTACTTTGAATGTGAATTATTCTGATCATCCGCAGTAGTCTGATTGGGCAAACAGAATGTATGAATCAGATTGTAGAGTATATGCTTCGTGCATGTCTCTAGAAAATCATCATATTGGAAAATATCTTCCAATGATGGAATTTGCCTATAACAGTTCTAAATTTACGGCTATTATTTTAGTCCGTGCATACTTATGTATGGGTATCAACTCAGGGCACCTATTGATGTCAGTCTTAAGGACATCGAGCTTGATGCATCGAGGGATTTCTTGCGAGATATGTAGGAAATTCTGACCGAAGCTCGGGATTCTATCAGGAGTGCTCATGATAGGGCACGGTTTTATGCTGATAGGGGACGCTCATCTCGGTCTTTTGAACCAGAAGCGTTGGTTTATTTTAATGTTCCTAAAGATTTTCAGACTTTGTCAATGGAAAAGTGCTCGAATTTATCTCCTAGATATTGTGGTCCATTTCGAGTTATATATCGAATTGGCACGGTTGCGTATGAACTAAAACTACCTCCAATTGTTAGAGTTCATCCAGTCTTTCATATCGATAGATTGAAAGGGAAACTGGGAGGTGAGGATGACACAGTTACTCCTCAAGAACTCGTTGAAGTCGATGAATTATCCTATGTTCCACATGAACCTGATAAGGTACTTGAATTCAGGGAAAAGAAACTTTGTAGTTGACTAATCCCTGAGGTTAAAATAAGGTGGAAAGATAGGGAAATTGAGAATTCGACTTGGGAGTCGGTTGAGATTGTTCAGCGCAGTTCTCCTTCTTTTCATTGCAAGAGTGCAATGTTTTGAGAGAGGGGAAGTATGTTATATGTACATTATGTGTGCTATGTTATATACACATTATGTGTGCATATACTAGGAGGCTAACCCACATTAGGCTTGTGAGCATGGGAGCATGGGAACAAGCTCTAGTGGAGCATGGGTTAGGACTAACCTTAAGGTTTAAGGTTAGGGTCAGGCATCCAAGGGTCACACATGAGGAATGGAAAGTCAAGAGTCACTTGAGGGCCCTCCTATATAATAGGGGCATGGGGCACACTCAAGGGGGCTTGGAAGCTTGGGGGCTTGGAGGTTTGGGCTCCATGAGGCCAAGGCTATGCTATGGTCTCTTGTGTAGAGGTCCATATCTACTCACCTACCATTTCACACTATAGCTACATGCTATTGGTTTGTATTATACCTCTTGATGGTATGGGACATCAAGGTAGAGGTATGATGTATTTCATTCTTTATTCATGTGTGCATCCCTTGGGCTCGGGGGTGGTTGGGTGGTTGAGTTTATGCCTGTTCTATGCATGTTTTATGCATAACAATTATCTAGAGAGATCTTAGGGTTTTAACAGGTAGTGGGTACTATATAGAGCAGCTGATAATATATAAGAATATCCCTAATACATGCTTCCATTGTGGAGCCAAGGATCATTCTATTAGGAACTGTCCAATTAAATTATCCCCTCCTCCTCCGAAGCTAGAAGAGTAGAAGACCCCAGAGTCAGACAATCAAGGATTTTATGAACGTAGGAAGGAGGAACAAACCCTTCACCCCAGGAGCTGGCAATCCAAGTGTAATTCCAAAGTTAAACATAATAATAGATCTGTCCCCCTTCTCATGGACCTTGCTGATCCTTCCCAGCCTGAGGAGGAGTCATCCAGTGATGTGGAGAAATATGTCTCGAGCTCTCAGGCAGCAAATAGACAAGGTACATTTGCTAAGGAAGTGGATGATATGGACTTCCAGGAAGAGTTCCATGCAGAGCAACTCCTCCCCTCGCAACAAGTAGAAGAAGAGTCTCTTCCTGGTGAAGGAATAAAAAATCCCTCTCTAGCTGCTGCTATTGAACAAGGGATAAGGAATGGTAACCTCAGTGACATAGGAACCTCCAAAAGGAAGAAATCTCAATTGGGAGGGATGCATTCCCCATCCCCCAATGAGAAGACCCCCAATCCCTCTTAGAAACCTCCTTCCAAAACCCCCAGAACATGATGCTAGACAAATTTACAACATTGTCCTTCAATACTAAAGGACTCACTGATGATCTGAGCTCAACAATAAATGTCATGAAGAATATTGTTCTTTCTGACCATTACCCCATTGTTGCAACTCTCAAATCATCGTGTGTGAGTATAAAATCTGGGTGGTTCCATACAAACCCAAAACTGTTCCAAATGCCTTCAGTTCAGGAAGGAATTAAACAAATTTGGGAGGGCTCCTTTTCCTCCATTCGTGCTCCGGCTAGAGCATGGTCAAAAGCGGTGAGAGAATCTCAAAACTTTCTAGTATTTGTTAAAAAAGAGGTGACCAAAGCCTATGCTCATAGAAGGAATGGCAAATACTCCTGTCTTAAGGAGCATGAGAACATAATAACCATAACTCACGATGACTTGAGTAATGAAATTAATGCTCTCAGAGAATATCTAAGGAAGGAGGAAATAATTCAAAGACAATATCTAAAACTCTTCATTAGGGAGTGGTGGGCTAGCATAATAGACAGGCCTTCCAAAGAGATGTTCAAAATTCCTAAGAAGAAAGCTGACAAGGACTTCTGCCCTTTCTTCAAAACCCCGAATGGACAGCTGGCAAAATCTATAGAAGAAAACATGAACACAGCAAAAGAGCAGTTCTCGAATATATTCAGCAAGCCTATAGTAAAAAATGAAGAGAAACACAGGACATACAAGGTGATTGCAAATTGCAGACAGAAAACGGTCCCTAGCTCCATAGCAGCAACTCTGGAAGTTGACATTACTGAGGAAGAAATTGCAGATGCAATAGACTGTCTACAAGATGGAAAAAGCCTGGGCATTGATGGGCTTCCTACAGAATTCTTTAAATAGTTCAAGCAAGTGCTTACTTCATCTCTTCTTCGGGTGTGGCAGGAGAGCGTAGATTATGGAGCTCTTCCAATATCCATGAATGAAGGGATTATTAAACTGATTCACAAAAGAGGAGAAAAAGATGACCTTTCCAAATGGAGACCGATTTCCATGCTGCCTATTGCATACAAGATCTTTGCTAAAGTTTTGGCAAGAAGGCATAGTGATAAGCTGAAAATGTGCATCAGGGAGGAACAGAAAGGGTTTATAAAGGGTCGTTTTATTCTAGATGCCATTATTGCTTTATGGGAAGGTGTCGAACATGCCCAGGAGACGGACCAGGACTTCATCTTCTTTAAAATTGACTTTGATAAAGCCTATGATAGGCTTGAAGGGGACTTCATCCTCCAATCCCTAAAGGATATGGGGCTAGGTCCTCGTTTATCCAAAAGGTTGCAACTTTGTTTGGAATTGCAGAGCAAGGGTAGTGATTAATGGCAAATTATCTGCACCTTTTGAGCTCAAAAAATCTACGAGACAAGGGTGCCCTCTACCCCCTCCTCTCCTTTTTGCAATAGCTGCAGATGCACTAGGGTGGCTTGTTCAAGATGCAATGCAGAAAGGGGATATGAAAGGCATTGAACTGCCTCACAACAAGGGTCAAATGTACCTTTAGCTTTTTGCAGATGACACCAATGGATTGGTCCATAATGATGAAAAATCTATTAGAACTTTCTGGGATTGCCTTCAGATTTTTTGCACGGCCTCTAGTTCACATATTAATCATCAGAAAACAGGCATCAAAACTTTGATCAATGACCCGCCAGATTGAATTGTTCAACAGGGATGTCAAATCTTAAAAGAGGGACAAATATTCCGGTTGCAGGGCATTCCCATGGGCTTCGTGTTCTCATTGGCAGGGATGGCAGTGGGTAATGGAAAAGTTAAAGCAAAGTTTGACAGATGGAAGGGATACAAACAGAACCTAGCAGGAAGATGCTTGGTGCTCAAGCACCTTCTTATACCTACAACCATTTATTTCCTATTGTGCTGGACACCATCCAAGAGTAATATCAAAGAGCTACAGTCAATATGCAGGAACTTCCTTTGGTCGGGAGATGTGGACATGTATGAAATCCCGAAGGTGGCTTGGAATTACTATACTCAACCTAAACAAAAAGGACGACTTGGGCTCCCAAATATTGAAGGCCTAGCCACTCGATTGGCAGCTAAATGGATTATTAGAAGCTTGTTCCAACCAAATTCAGACTGGTCAATACTCATACACATGAAATTGAGTGCTCACAGGATGAAGGAGAGACCGCAATGGAGAAACATTCCATTTGTGCCTCGGTTCTTCAGCAGCATCATGATCAAACCCTGTGGATCAGAACTGGTGAGGAGCTTCTGGTCCTCATGGAACAAAGTAAAAGGACTCCTTCGCCTATTGAAGAACACCAAGAAAAGACTCTATCTGGTTCTCCATCTGCCTACAGAATAGTGTGGATACTGACAGCTTGAAGAGAGCCC
This sequence comes from Cibotium barometz, assembly GCF_041138505.1. Lineage (NCBI taxonomy): Eukaryota > Viridiplantae > Streptophyta > Polypodiopsida > Cyatheales > Cibotiaceae > Cibotium > Cibotium barometz. The sequence continues at coordinate 12,475,198 of NC_141051.1, forward strand.
ACAAACTATCAAAAAAAGGGAGTTCAGTGTTGGAAAGATGTATGGGATTTCACAACCCAAACATGGTATGAAGCAGATAAACTAAGGCTGTTGTACAGAGAGGATCTCCTTTTCATTCAATCTAGGACCAATGGGAACCTGACAAGGCAAGGCTCATACAGTGCAGAAGCCCCCTCACCCTAGCTGCATTTAATTAAGGACATTCTAACTCACTGCTACCCATCCCCCCTACCTTTCAATGGAATGCTGATGCACGTGAGATTAAACTCTAAATGGAACATCCTATGGGACATAAAATAGTGGGAATTCCGCTTTTCTAAAATCTAGTCAAAAACTATTCCTCCAAAAAATCAATCTTACTTTGGCTCGTTATGCATAAAGGAATCTAGACATGCTCTAGAGCCAAAAAAACTGGGAATTGGAGACGGATTATGCCCCCACTGCAGACATGAAGAAGAGAGCATCCCTCATTTGTTTATCTCTTGCAAATTTAATAAGAGTCTTTTGGATCTGATTCACCAATTCCTATCCCCGGTCAATGCCACTCAACTAACATGGAAACAAATTCTTCTTGGTGATTTTGCCAGATGCTCATCAAGGATCTAGAATGTAATAAGAGCTGAATATCTTTGGTGTGTGTGGAATATGAGAAATTATGAAGTGTTTCAAAATGCAACCTCACTCAAATGCCATGGCCTAAAGAGTGCTCTGTATGTGCAAAGTGCAAATGAAGATGATTCTCAAAGCGGATAAGACTATTTGCCGAGCCCAGCAATCACGGATAGAAGTCGAAGAGATCCTTGTAGTAAATGAAGCTCGAGAGGAATATGAAGAGAAAGTTAACAGCATCAAAGCAAATCGGGTTAGTCATCAAGAACACGAATGGAAGGAGGTAGGTAACCAATTGTCAGTGGAAGAAGAAGAGCTTGCACAAGCCACTATGGATTTAACTAATCTGAAAAACACTATCCAGGCATTGAGTTAAGCTTCTCTCAAAAGCCTGACATGGTAGTCTTTTGAATAATACAATATATCTCTCGTTCCGATTAAAAAATAAAAATTGATTGAGCGCCAAGGCAGTGTTAAAAAAAACCGACCTTTAGTGTAAAATAACTGGTTGAAATTTCAAAAAACCGGCTAACATTGATACTAGCCTTGAAATTACGGGTTAGATTTTGCCAAATTTAGTAATAAAACCGATTAAAACGTAAATTTTTTAAAGGTCATACCAGCCAAGGAAATTTCTCTCCTTTTTTTTCACTGGTTAGCAAAAATGTTTTTTTTGACACTGCGTGAGGTCATCCTTTTTCAAAAAAAGTTTATCCGACGTACGACAGATCGGTCAAATTAAAGGGCGTCATGCCCAAATTAGCAGTGACGCCCAAAGGGCAAACAGTGTCTTGCTAGTAATGGGTGGGGCGGCGGGGCGGGCCCCCCCGATGAGTCATGATGCGGCCAGTCTGGCCTTATCCATTGAATTTGAACTTTTCAAGCAAATAAGAATCCCACCCAAAAAAGGCCGCCTGCCAGCGGGACCCGTTGCAAGTTGCAACTTGCAGCGTCAACATCACGTCCAGGTTTACTTTACGGGATCTGTTCAATGGTGGGCCCGTGCCGGTGCCAATGTAATGGTTTCCCGGCTCAAATTGAGAAAAACGGATTGAAACTTTGCCATTATTGAAATTAAAGATTCAAATTTGAAAATTTTAGTTATCAATAAAAACCGAAGGTCGTCCTTTTTTTCACTGGTTTATTTCTGACACGTTTCTTCCCGCCAAGTCGTCTTCTATATGTGCGCTTCCTATAATCAGTGTGATCACCCTGCAAGCTGCATGGCTGACATAAAAATAGTTGTCGCAGTCCAAGGTGAACGAATGGCAAAATTTCCTTATCAAGAGTTTGGAAAACATTTTTCAGTGACTTCCACGCGAATCGTTACCATGAACCTCACATGAATCTCTCTCACCATGGGTTCTTGAGTAGATCACAAGATTGAATGAGGCACATGAAGTGGTGCAACAAATCTAGCTAGAAATAAAAGGACCTGTAGGGCTTATCTCCTTGCTTCCACCAAAGATCCTAAAACAAAGACCATTAGAGTTAGTCTTATAATCATCCCATGGAGGAAGTGTCTCTAGTGAGGGATCAGAAAAATATCTAAAACAAAGACCATTACAGTCAGTCTTATAAGCATCCCATGGAGGAACTGTCTCTAGTGAGGATTCAGAAAAATATCTACCACTAAATGACCACTTAAGAGAACCATTGAAAACTTAGGAAGCTCTAAAAGAACAAGAAACCAAGAAGGAATCCATCATGCACCTTTAGACTCAAAACATGATGAGAACTTGAGAGCACCACACGACCATATCTTCAGGGAGAAAATGATTCACAAGAGGAAACTTTCACTTTTAGAGAATCCATGATGGGAGAAAATTCAAAAGGGAACCTATCTAGCTAGGCGTGGGTGTTACAAAATTCAAAACGTAACTCCTTAACAGACCATGCCTTCGTGCATCGGTTCGAACAATGACAAGTGACCATAGGTAATGTGCCTTCACTAAGTCCAGAAGCGGGATTGAGAGAATCCTCTCTGCTCTTGTGACTAATCACAATGGTTGAATACTTAACGTGGAATCTAGAAGCATGGAAAGATGTCCACTAATGGATGAGAAAATAGGTTAAGCCATTAGGAGAAATAAATGAGAATGACCGAAATGATGAAGAGAACCCACGAAAGATATTTTCTCATCCACCAATGGATGAGAAAATAGCTTAAGCCATTAGGAGACATCAATGAGAATGATCAAGATAATGAAGAGAACCCACACAAAAGATGTACAGTTAATGTAGTGGTTTGAAGGTGACAACATGAATGCAACCATTCTAATCAAACAAGATGGCATGACCACTAACACGTTTGCAAGTAAAATAGGTAATATTTCCTCAAAAAAGAAACATTTGGCATCTTTCAAAGATTCCTTCCAAAAAAGACCATTGTACTCATGAGTAAAGCATGTCCAAAAAATGACAAAATTTCGGGCACTATGTACAAATTTAAAATGATACAAAATGACAAATAAACTCAAAATTTTGAGATTTTTTTTTAACAAAATGTTACTTGAAAAATAGGCAACTTCTCGAATAAAACTACAAATTCATGCCATAATTTGGAGTCTTACATTAACGATTGGAATGTCAATAAAAAACCACTCTACTCTATGCAGCTCCCACACTACTGAGTCCTCCCCTATCACTAGTGGCAATCTCATCCCCTGAGGAAGTTGATGATGTGTACTCCTCCTCACTATCCACCACAAGTACATTTCCCTCCCTATAAGTGAACTCCTGTAGAAAGAACTTCGCTACTTTGTTGGCGTGTAAGCGGCACATTTGGTGATGAAGTGTTTGCATGCTCCCCCACATTCAAAGCAAGAATTTTTTGCTTGATAATTGATACTGTAGACTTTCGTAACCAGATTTTGTGACAGTAAAGTCATAAACTAAAATATCCACATCTATAAGTACCAATATACTAGGGCTTGGAGTGTTTTTGTTTCTCTTTCGTTCTCCCTTGCCATGAGCCTCGCTTACCATCTCTAGGTTGTACTTCCCTTCAAATCCATTTTTGTGTATTGTCCTGAACCAATGCATAGTTAGTAAAATTGTTTTCTGAGATTCTTCATCTACATGGATACTTATAACTTTAGCAATCCAAAATGGATGGCCTAAAGCATCCCCATGTGCTAGAGTAGCTATTAAAGTGCCTTCCTTTATGTCCTGTGCATCACCATTTCACGTCTTGAAGTCGTAACCACCTTTCAGTGGAGCGTCGAGATCCTGAATACATCTCTTGGTGATTCACCATGTAGCAATTGCTCAATCTCCATAGGTATGCATGTCTCTTGAATTGGGGCCGTTGTTGTTATCGATGGCCATACAAACATAGTGTTTAAATCCCAATTGTTAATGAAGACACCTCTCAAATATGTGTTCTTATTCTATGAAGAATTCATCCCACCATTCTTTTGCTTGATCACCTGCATATTGCTTTGTCTTCTCGATGAACTCCTTCCTCTCCTCAATACACTTCTTAAAATCCACACCACGACCAGTCTTTGCTACCTCCTTTACTTCTTTGGAGCTCTCTAAAGGTGTCATGTTAGCTACCTTCATTGTCATGTTTGAAATAAACTTGAGGAATGCTAAACCACATGTAGGCAACTAGTCTACATCTGTTGAAAATTTCTTACCATAAAGCAAAATTTTCTCACTATTCTCTTGATCAAAAAGGCATGCTGGTAGCTTAAATCATTGAGTTTCTCCAAGCAGCTTGTTTTGTCAGCTTTCCGTACATTGATAAAATGTTTGAAATCTAATGTTTCCTTGAGATGAAGTATGACAGGCTTTGGTGTGTAGGCTTATGCAACAAGTTCCATCATAGCCAACAAACTAAAAGCATTATGACATGATAATTTTTTGGAGAATAGGCTGAACATTTGATCATGAGTGTGGCCAACTAGTAGAAAATTAACATTTGGAGAATAGGCTGAACATTTGATCAATTTGATCATGAGTGTGGCGAACTAGTAGAAAATTAACTTTCATCTTTTGAAAAATCCCTTTGGAGACAAGCATGCTTAGATAGCTAAGAACTGTTTTATTTTTGTTCTCCCATGCTGTGTTGTCGAGTTGCATGTATAGAATGTGTGGCAGTGGTCCTTCCCACATAGAAATGACATGATGTATAATAGTAACAGTCAAGTTTGGATCATTATGAATATTTGGATAAGTGAAGAAAACTTTTGGGTGGACTTGACCATTGTACACTAAGCACCCAACCAAATGCATCTATAACAATGTATCATTGGTGATGTCCTTGGGTAGCCTTGAGAAGTGAGGCAAACATGATTTTTTCTGATCCATTCCATCAATAAATTACCCTAGGTATTTCTTTGGAATTTTGAAACACTTTCTCCTATGATCCATTACTTTCTCTTCTTTCACATTAGCTTGCTCTTGTCTATGAGTTTTTAGAGCAACTTTAATCATATTCTCCTCTTCAGGACTTGATGTTGCCTTTCTTCTTGTCTTCAACCTTGCACATATACCACACGCCCATTCTGACCTTGCATGGGATAATACATTAGAGAAGAAGCCTTTCTAAAGCCTTGTAAAATAGGAGTAGCTTGTGAACCTCTCATTCTTTTGAATCATTTTATCTCTATACAATGTGAAGAACTCTGTTTGTGTGAAATTATTAGATAAATGAAATCTACTTATAGTTGGCATGCATTCTTGTTATAGGTATATATCTTATCATATTTTTTATGAATTAATAATCATAGAAAAGTATGCTTGATTTAATGTGTGCAGGAATCGGCTTAATAGAATGTGCAAATGTGCACAAGGTTATTATATATGTGTGAGTGTGCACAAAGTTATTTCATATGTAAAGGCCCAATAGCATTTATATTTAGACAAAGGATTTTATATGTACAAACCTTAGGAACTTTCATATGGTTAATAATATGTAAAGCAATACCCAAAAGTGGGAAAAGCAAGCCCAATTTGTATACACAACTATTATTAGCTCCTTGGGCTATTTTTATGAATACAATTCTCTAAATACTCATGTCGTGAAAGTGGAGCTACACGCATGGGGGGGAGATTGCACCCAATCTTGTCTTGTTGGTGATGTTCTATCTCTCTTGTCTTATGCTATGATGCTATGCTCTTTGATTTTAATTTAATTCAAGTCTTTGTTTTTAATTTTTGATGTATTTTGTGAGTTTTCAATTATTTCTTCAAGAAGTACAAAAGGGTTCCATGAGAGTGGTATGAGAGCTTTGGTTTAATTCAATCTTTGGTTTAATTCAATCTTATTGAAGCTAGTCAAAGACTTGTGGACAAAGAGGTGAAAGAGACAAAGACAAAGGTGATTTTGATAATTTTTCAATTTAATTTGAAGAAGAACACGTTTATGGTTATGTATGTTTGAAAGAAGGCTTGCTTTTAACCATTGGACAACAAATCTCTATCAATCTTTTGCCCAAAGGGTAAAGCAAAGTGGAAAACCATTAGTGGGTTTGAGAAAACCCATAAAACCACCTTTAATCTCACTAATCCTCTTGGTAATCCGTATGTATGGATCGAAACAGCAAGGGAAGGAGCATGGAGAGCCATAGCGAGATTGCTAAGCCAATGGAAGTCTCTGATTTCTATAATGGACGATGTGGAGAGCTTCTAGCTTTCAAATTTTCTATTTTTCGATTACAAATCTCTGAAAGGCAGCATGGGGAAATTAAAGCCCAAATTTTATTTCTACTTTATATATATATATATATATATAAATCTCCTCTCCCTCCAATTCGAGGATGCATGACGGCCATGGTGAATTTCTTTCTTCTTCCTTCACGCTGCGTGGAGTAGACTTGGGCTGTTTCAAACATGCCTGGAGCCCCTTTGCGAGGAAAGCTTGTAAAAGCTTTACAATAAATCTTTATATTTTATTAAAAAAACCCTTTCTCTCTCTCTCTCTCTCTCTCTCTCTCTCTCTCTCTCTCTCTCTCTCTCTCTCCTTTGTTGATGCTTTGATGGTAATCTTCTCTTCTTCTTCTTCACTTTTCGCACAACAGCCCAATCTTTTGGGTTATGCACTGATGCTACCGTTGGCTGTAAGCTTAGTGTAAACTAAGCTTTGTTTTATTAAAAAGCTTTATTAAAGCTTTTGAACTCAAAGCTTTCACCTTTAAAGTTTTTCCTTAAAGGTTAAAGCCTTTATATTAAAAGCCTTACTAGTATTGCACCCGCGCATTGCTGCGGCCTTACTAGTATTGCACCCGCGCATTGCTGCGGCCGACCAAGGTTCCAGAAAAGAACTATTCCCTCTCTACAACCATCTCTCTCTCTCTCTCTCTCTCTCTCTCTCTCTCACACACACACACACACACACATGCACATGCATATGCACATGACCCACTCCCTCTCTCTGTCACGTACACACACTCTCAAATGTTGAAACTCTCTCTCTCTCTCTCACACATGCACACACATATACACACCTGCTCTCTCTCTCTCTCTCTCTCACACACACACACACACACACACACACACACACACATGCACACACTCCCTTTCTCTTTTTACACTCTCCCACACATAGAAGCTCTCTCTCTCTCTCTCTCTCTCTCTCTCACTTACTCTCTCTCTCTCTCTCTCTCTCTCTCTCTCTCTCTCACACACACACATAAACCTATACATAGACACATATACTTATACATATATACATGTATTTAAAAATATAAATACAAACATCGACATAATTTAATTAATTTTGATTAAATTTTACACACAAACATATATATATATATATATATATATATATATATATATATATATATATATATATATATGTATGTATGTATGTATGTATGTATGTATGTATGTATAAATGTAAATAAAAACACACACACACACACACACACATGTATACACACATAAACATATATGTTTTCTATTTAATTTATATTTTATTAAAAGATACTTTTTATTCTCTATCTCTCACTCTCTTTTTGTCTCTTTTCACCCTCCCTCATTACATCTCTCTCTCTCTCTCTCTCTCTCTCTCTCTCTCTCTCTCTCTCTCCAGGTCTGCCCCATCTCACTCTCTCTCTCTCAAGCACATTCTACACAGATGCAAATGTACACACATGCATGCATATACTCTCTCTCTCTCTCTCTCTCTCTCTCTCTCTCTCTCACACACACACACACACACACACACACACACACACATGTACACATCGTATATACCACCGCATATACACTAATCTAAACGCACACTCTCTCCTCCCACACAAACTATCTCCTACGTAGAAATTATCTATCGCCTCTCTCTCTCTCTCACTCTCTCTCTCTCTCTCTCTCTCTCTCTCTCACACACACACACACACACACACATGTACACACCGCACATACACTAATGAAAACACACACTATCTCCTCCCACACAGACTATCTCCTACATAGAAATTCTCAGCCTCTCTCTCTCTCTCTCTCTCTCATGCACACACACACACACTCTCTCTCTCTCTCTTCACGCACACTCTCACATAGAAACTCTCTCTCTCTCTCTCTCTCTCTCTCTCTCTCTCTCTCTCTCTCTCTCTCTCACACACACACACACACACACACTTAAATAGATTTACACACATATATATAATTTTAATTAATTAAATTTTAGATTAAATTTTAATGGTAGGGATGAGTGGTGAGGTGTGCTCACTCTCAAATAAATGCATCTTACATGTAATCTCTCTCTCTCTCTCTCTCTCTCTCTCTCTCTCTCTCTCTCACACACACACACACACACACACACACACACACACACACACACATGCACATGCACATGCACATGCACACTATTTATATATACATGCTTACATACCTATAGATACACATACATACATAATATATATAAGTGTGTGTATCTATAGGTATGTAAGCATGTATACAAAGATTTCATTGAAAGATGTGAGATGAGATCTTTGTAGATTCAAATTCAAAATTGCATTGGAAGATGTGAGATTTGGCTCCTCCTCAAGGAGGAGTGGTTATTTTGAAATAGCCCCACCTCCTTTGCCCACGTGGAGGGAGGTGGGGTTGTGGTTAATCCTGTATAGATAGCATTTAAAGATATATATATATATATTCCCTTCTCTACCCCTGGGCGACTCTGTAGCCAGCAGACGCATCTCTCTCCAATAGTGCTACGCACGAACGCGTGCGCAAACTGGCTATTTCGTGAAGATTTTGATAAATCTTGGTAAGCTTTACTTTAAAGCTTAGTAAAGCTTTAATTAAAGCTTAATGCTAAAATTATATATATATAAAGGGCCTCATGTTCCCTTATGAGTAAGCTTTACTTTCTTTTAAAAACTTAATGTACAAACTTTAAAGTTTATATCAAAAAAATCTTATAAAATCTTATAAGCTTTAAAAGGGGGGACTTCACCAAAGCTTTGATTAAATCTCTAAAGAGTTTAAAAGCTTTTAATACCAAAAAAATTAAAGCTTTATTATAAAGTTTTGATTCAAACAAGCTTTGAGCGCTCCACGCTCTTGCAGACTATTAGGCTTTTGCATAAAGCTTTTAAGCTTTAATTAAATTATAAAGCTTATTATTATATAAGCTTAATAATTTCCCCTCTCTCTATTCCCTCTATTCGGCGATGGTGGCAGATCAGCGCTAATTTTAGCTCGTGGAGAGACTTGTTACTTAAAGGCTTTAGATTAAGCTTTGGTTAAAGCTTAAAACTAAATTAGATATATATATATATACATATATCAAAGCCTTATGTTCTAAATCTTTATAATATAAGCTCTATAACACATTATAAAGCTTAGGCTTCAACATTTTAGTTTGGGTTTTAATTATTTATTTTTAAAAAAGAAGGGCCATACCACTCAAGCACAAGCTTCAAGCAAATTCACACCAAGGATTATAAGGAAAAGCAAATTTGAGCAAACTCAAGACCTTCAAAGCATTATCCAAGGCTTAACATTGAAACTCTATCAACAATGTCTCATACTTTTGTTAAGACTTACTTTTTGCACTACTACATGTTAGCCTAATACCGGCGTTTATACCGACGTCATTGAACGGGGTCTAAAAAAGCCTCGTCTCATCGGTATAAACGCCGGTATATGTGCCGGAACGACGACGTCGGTATAAGCGTCGGGGAACAATACCGGCGCCTATACCGGTGCCTATACCGACGTGTCACCGGTGCAAATACCGACGGCTATTCCGGCGTCTATACCGGTTACTATACCAGCACTTATACCGGGGTGTATACCTGCTTCTATACCGGCATTCACCGGCATCTATACCGACGGCAGTACCGGCATGTATATCGGCACATATACCGGTGAATATACCAGTGTATATACCGGGGAATATACCGACGCTGTACCAAAAATTATTTTTGGACAGAATAGTGTTGTCTGGCTACCTGCAATGAACAGGATCAACAACAGCAAACAGACAACACCATTCTGTCTAAAATAGAGCACAAAAACAACCATGCTCGTTTTTTTATTTTCCAGATCGATAAACAAGAAATTAAATTAAACATTAATACTCAAGAATGTTTTGATCATATACCATTAGTTTGAAGGTCATCTTACATCATGGTAATGCCTCCCAATTGACGGTCTCTCCTTCTTCTTCAAGCATCTCAAATAAGACCACAAGGCCATGTTTGTGAGCGTACTTCTCCTCTCGCCTACTTGGTGGGCGATTCATGGCCAACTCCTACACAAACGATTAACAATTATAACTTTTAGAAATCAACATTTAGCCCATATACATACATTTACATAAATAAAATTGCTACAAATACTTACGAATTCATGGCGCATGGTTTCGTAACCACCACTCCCAAGATGAGAAGCCCCTACATTTTGGAGTCTTGCCCTTGCCGCCTCTCTTTGTTGTTGAAACCTCTCTAGTGTCTCTGTGAGCTCCTGAGCAATGGCTGCTCACTCCCTGTCATCTAGCCAAACAGGTTTCTCTTTCCCCTCTCTAAATGCATCCCTCACCTCTGACCTACGATGCCCCATCAAAATGCAAGCTGTATACTGTATCCACTCATTAGAGACGACATTCATAGGGTCAGATGGCTGAAACTCTTGCTTTATCTTTGTATTTATATAATTTTTCTTTCCCTTATCTTGCTGATCCCATTTAGTCATGACAGAGTCGTGAAACTGTATAGTGCATAATTGTCGAATGCGTGTCTTCATTGCCTTCCCTGCACTATTCATTATTGGTCCCCCATCCCTAATTGTGTATATCTTGCTGTTGTCATGGTCATGTGCACCCCAGGGAGTGGAAGGTGACCCTATGGGTGTGCTAACAACAGATGAGAGCGAAGGATGACGCTCACGTGGTGGTGGTGTCACAGCATCTGTGGCACTACCACCACAACAACCTCCCCCTGAAGACCTACTACGTGAGCGCCGTCTATGTGAAGAGGTGGTAGATCGAGCTGTAAGAGGAGTGGAAGGCTGTGTGGTATGAGGTGTGGGAGCTGCTGTCGTACCCACGGGTGTGGGAACTGGCGTCGGGAAGCCAGATGGTGAGGCAGATGTCCCTGCTCTAGAACCCCAATAACTCTGAGCCATGGCTCTCTGCTCTGGAGTCATGGACGAAAGAAAACCATAGAACTTCTGGGGACTCATGCCCTGCAGTGTAGGATTAAATGAGAAATCATGACTGTAGTCGTAGGGTGGTGAGTCACCCATGGCCTGTTGGACAAAAAACCATATGACAAACTTGTGCGAAATGAAAATTACACGGTAAACAATGAAAGAACCATATGACAAACATTAACAATGATAAACAACAATGGTAAAACTATATCAACTTGCACCTACAGTAGTGATTATGATGGTAAACATTAACAATGGTAAACAATGAAAAGACCTTCAATGTCATAAAATCATTACAAATATGTCATAACTATTTGCATAATCATTAAGATACATAATTTTAAATATGTCATAAACAATGAAAGGACCTTCAATGTCATAAAATCATTACAAATATGTCATAATCATTACAAATATGTCATAACTATTTGCATAATCATTAAGATACATCATTTTAAAAATCATTATCTATTCTATCATCCTCATTAAGATCAGTAGCCCCAAAGAGATCTATGTCTATGTACATTTTAGCATCCTCATCATTAAAAGTCCCTTGATGAAGGATGTCCTCATCATCTATGTCTTCTTCCTCAACATGTTTTTCATCTTCCTTGGTTTGCACCTCTTCATTTGGATCTTGCTCTAGTTGCTCCTTTTCATTTGCTTGCTCCTCTTCATTGTTGATATCGGCTTGTTCTTGCTGCTCTCCACCACCCTGTGCATCCACATCACCTTGTTGTAGCTCAAATTCTTCAAAAATTTGCTTACTGCGGGGGGCGACTTGAACCACAAATAGCCATCGTGGATCTTTTGGATCCGCTTTAAAGACAACCTGCTCACAATGCTCTGGGCGCACAAAGGTATCTTGCTGATCGGTCCATAACTTTGTGGAGTCCACTTGGATGAGGCCACTCTTGTCTCTACGTACAGTTGCATGTGGCCCATTCGTGATTACCTTGAACCACTTCACATCAAAGATAAACAGCTCAAAACTTCTGAAGCCAACCTTTAATATATCTTGAATGGTTCCAAAGTAATCAAGCATTCCAGTAATTGTGTTATCATCACTTGCACTTGCACGACTTTCTTGAACAAACTGTGCTGTGACACCACAATCAAAGGTTGCTCTTCTTTGGTCTATTCATTCTACTCGAAAATGACGTCCATGTGACCAAAACGCCCCATATTTGTGATACTACAAATACCACATAAAGATTGTTGATGGAGAAACAAACACTGAGACATGAGACATGTAGAACTTAAACACTTACATGCCAATCGCATCCTTTTGTAAGCTCCTCCTCCTCCTCTGTTATAGTTAAACCATCACGTTTGGCTTCTAAAATTGTAGCTTCTAGCCATCTACCTGTGGGAAAGTCCGGAAGAGCTTGCATACCTTCTGGATATGGAAGATTTCTTGTAGTGCGATTTCTTGTAGCTTCTAGCCATCTACCTGTTGGAAAGTCCGGAAGAGCTTGCATACCTTCTGGATATGGGAGATTTCTTGTAGTGCGATTCCTTCTGAAACTTAAATGATCTTGTACTCGCTGTCGCTTGAGAGCTTCATATGTCTCAATCCACTTCTCCATTACATGAGAGTTCAAGATGCAAAATTTGTTGATTTTTTCCCTCAAATTGTTATCCATCTTTCTCTTAATGCCTTGGCCTTGGGGTTCCTCACCAATGACTCGCCTGTTAGACTCTTGAGACCATAGTCGAGGTATCTCTGGATCTGAGGAACTGAAATATTCAGTGATGTAAACAAGGGACTCTTGTATCAGCCACCCTTCTGACATACTACCCTCTGGGCGAGCCATTTGGCGAACAAATCCCTTTAATGTCTTCATAAACCTCTCCAAAAAGAACATCCATCTTGAATGGACTGTTCCAGCAACTGCAACCTTATCTACAACATGAACTAGCAGATGCATCTGGATTGTTAATAAACTTGTAGGGAAAAACTTCTCTACCATGCAGACTGCCTCTATGGAGTTTAAACGCGCTGTCTCCAAAGTGTCTCTCTTTATCTCTTTTGAAGAAATCCAGTGCACCAATGTGCCAATCTTATAGATAGTAGCTCTAATGTCTTCAGTGAGGCAATCTTTTATTGCTATGGGTAGCACAAATTGTAGAAACTTGTGCCAATCATGACTCTTGAGGCCACTAAGACCATCATCCTTTGTAAATGCACTTTTCAAGCAATGCATACAACCTGTAGGAGTCCAAAACTCTGAAATTGTCCTCTTGACTTGTTGTTCCTCCATCTTACTAAAAACCCATGGGGCTCTTGGAAGTAGCACCTTTCCATTGGGTCTAGTGCGAGCCCACAACTCTTGCATGCAACCAATCTCTTCCAAGTCATCCCTTTGGCCTTTAGTCTCCTTTTTTCCTGTCATGGTCTTCCACAGAATGTCAGCTACATTCTTGAAAATATGCATCGGGTCAAGCAAATGGTTTATAAGGAGATCACCCCAATAGGGGAGTTGGTGAAAGATAGAGAGCCTCTTCATCCCAAGACATGCCAAGTTGCCACATTCCTCCCATTTGATCTTCCAATCGCTTGCCTTCAATGCACTTGGAGGAGGTCTTCCTAGATTACCATCCTGCAATTCATGATTTTCTGGAAGATACCTAACATGTCCTTGGTAGACATTCTTTTGTAATGCTTTTGAGTATCTTGAATCAAGTCGAGGACCACATATAGGACATGCATTGTAACCCGATATAGACAAACCTGAGCATTCTCCAAAGCCAGGCCAATCATGCATTGTCCACATGAGAATACCTTGCACAGTTGTAAGTCTTTGGCCACTCTGCTGCTTTGACATGTCCTTCACTTCAATTCCGTTCCACAAGGTGCGTAACTCATCAATAAGTGGTGCCAAATATACATCCATGTTCTTCACCTTGTACTTTCCTGGAACTATTAATGAGAGCAACAAATGACCTTTCTTTATTGCTAACCATGGCGGAAGATTATAATTCACAAGGCAAACAGGCCATGTGCTCCATGAAGAGCTCCTTAAACCAAAAGGGTTTACACCATCCATTGCTAGGCCAAGACGGAGGTTTCGAGGTTCTTCCTTAAAAGCCGGCCATTTCTCTTCAATGTGTCTCCATGCGGGTGAATCAGCAGGCACACGCATCACTTCATCTGTGGATCGAGTTGTGGCATGCCATGTCATCAAGCTTGCTATAGATTTGCACCTGAACATGCTTTTTATTCTTGGGATGATTGGAAAGTGCCTAAGAACCTTTACCGGGATAGCTTCCCCTTGAACATCTTCTCTATATCTGTTAGAGCCACAATGGGGACATTCTTGCAAATGCTCATATTCATGGCGGAAGAGGCAAAAATCATTGCGACAAGCATGAATATTATTGTAATCCATGCCTATGGATTTCAATAACTTCTTGGCATCTGCACGAGATGGAGGCATCTTGTTGCTAGGGGGCAATATCTGGTCTTTCAAAAGACTACAAGTATGGAAATATCTGATCGTTACTATTAAGATTTAGTCAAATACAAGTTGAAAATTTATCATTTCAACAGTAGGTGTAATCTCCAAAAAAAGTCCTTACTTGAATAGTTCAGTGACACTTATATTAGACCATCCAAAAATTGACCTGCAAATTTAGCATCATAAGAGATGCACACAATACAGATATGTTGGCACCATTGTATAATGGAAGGCGTGCAAGTTTACGCATGGCCTCTTCCTCTGGTTCATAATTTGACCGTTGAGAATGTCGTGGTTGATGATCTTCATGTTCATGCTCCTCGAAGAGAGCTTCTTGTTGCTCGATGAAGGCATCCAACATTTCTTCCATTGGACCTTCTTCCATTTCCTGACCTTCTTCCATTCCATTGGGTGCTGTTAATTGAGCTCCATCTGCCACTCCCTCCTGCGATATCCTCATCCTTTGTTGGGGACGAGAATTCATAGGCGCAATGTTATCAAGATACGCCTGGACACTTGCTTGGTTGTACGATTGAAACCGTAAATTTTGCAAGCGCTCCATTGGAAATATGCCAGCGTCATGAACATGCTGGTTACAAATCCTTCATTTTCGAAAGATTTGGTACTTACATCGCATGCATGGACACGCTATTCTCTCTTCAAGATTGAGAGGCTCCATCTAGCAGGATAACATGTATATGTAGCTCATTAAATACAAATCATTATGCATTACACAAAGCATTATGTAAACCATAAAACAGGGCTTCTTTTTCCCAGCCGTGAGGGAGATTTTAAAAATAACATTTAAAGCGTCAAACGGGCTTCTTTTCCCTAGCCGTTGAGGGAGACTTTAAAAATATTAAAAAAAGCGTCAAACGGGCTTCTTTTCCCCAGCCGTTGAGGGAGATTTTAAAAATAACTTATACATTAGCTTATCTTCTCTCCATACAAAATTAAGAAGGTAATTAGAACAAGGATGGAGAGAGAAGCTATCTCTATTCATAAATAGCTATTTATAAAGGCCTTATGCATAAAGCCTATGCATAATGATCTATACATAAGCTTATGTGTAATGCTCTATACGTAAGTCTTATGCAAGCTTTATGAATAAGGTTTATGCAATCGTATGCATAGTAAGGCTTGCAAGCCTTAAGTATAAGCTTGCATAATAAGGCTGCAAGACTTATGCATAAGCTCTATGCATAAGCCATATGCATAAGTCTTATGCATAAGCTCTATGCATAAGTCTTATGCATAAGCTCTATGCAAGACTTATGCATACGCTCTATGCATATGCTCTTATGCATAAGACTTATGCATAAGCCATATGCATAAGCTCTATGGCACATAAGTCTTATGCATAAGCTCTATGCAAGACTTATGCATAAGTCTTATGCATCTATATAAACTCTATGAATAAAGAGAATACCTTATACATAGAAAAACAGAGCATAAGAAATATATGTTATATGTATAAGAGAGTATAAACATTCAAAAAGCTTATGATCTCCATCCATGCAAGGCACTCTACATCAAAAAAAGCTTTATGCATAAAAACATAACGCATGTGAAGCCTTATGCATAAAGCTCATCCATAAGATTTATACATAAAACATTATGTATTAAGCTTTATGCATAGATCTTAATTCATGCATTCAGCTAGATTCATATAGCTCTATGCATAAACTCTATGTATAGAGCTTGCATAAGCTTACAAGTCCTATGTATAGAGCTTTCATAATCTTACAACCTCTATGTATAAAGCCTATACATAGAGCATATGCATTAAGCTTTTACAAAAAGGCTATGCATAGAGCTTTCAACAAGAAGGCTATGCAAGCTCTATGTACAATGTCCATGTAAGCTTTCAAGAAACCTATGCATAGAGATTTTATAAGCTTGCAAACTCTATGCATAAAGCCTATGCATGGAGCTTATGCATAGAGATTTCACAAGCTCGCAAGCTCTATGAATAGAGCTTATGCATAAAGCTTGCAAAAGAAGGCTATGCATAGAGATTGCAAGCTTATGATAGGTTTTATGCATAGATCTTGAATTAATCCTATGTATAAGCTTACAAGAACCCTAAACTAACCCTAAACCATAAAACAGGGATGCAATAATACGTAGAAAAAAGCATAAACAAGGAAAATCAAAAGAGGGTCTACCTCTTTTTTGCGAAGCTGAAGGAGAGGATTGGTGAAAGATTGGTGAAAGAGCTGCAAAACAAATATTAAACAAAATAATTAGTAAATTAAACACAAGAATAAGAACTAATACAAAGTAATACAAAACCCTAAAATCTCTATGCATGCATTAGGAGATCTATGCATACATAGAGAGCTCTCAACATGCATAGAGAGCCAAAAAAAACACAAAACCCTAAACGTCCTATATCCTAAATTAAAAAGCAAAAGCAAGAGCATATTAGTAAAAGTGGAGAAGGAGAAGAGGAGAAAAGAGGAAAGAAGGAGAAAAGAGGAGAGAGAAGAAAAGAGGAGAGAGGAGAAAAGAGGAGAAGAGGAGATAAGAGATGACGCATACCTTCTCTGCAACGCTGCGAAAAACAGAGAAAATACGCTCTCGGCTGTAAAAAACTTACGAGCGTCGGTATGTGCGTCGGTATCAGTGCCGGTATATACTTCGGTATATGCGTCGGTATGTGCGTCGGTATCAGTGCCGGTATATACTTCGGAATATGCGTCGGTATCGGTAACGGTATATGCTTCGGTATATGCTTCGGTATACGCGTCGGTATACGAAAATTTCAAATTACCCCGCCCGACTTGTCTCCTCCAAAATTACGACGGGCATACCGACGTTCGACATCTGCGTCAGTATTTTAACGTTGGTATGCCCTCAAGCTCTAGTAGTGTTGCAAATTAAATCAAGGCTTCCTAATGACACTACTTATTCTTCAACATACGAGCTTCTGACTTCTTACAAATTACGCGTGAAAGCTAAGTTATAGCTACACTTTCTAAATTTTATAAATTGATTTTATATTATGAGTTGAAACTAACATGTAGATTAGTATATGCAAAATCCCCAATGATTTACCAGTTAAGTATTTGCCTTGTGTAATTTGATTACTTGCATAAAATAAAAATTATTGTTTGTCGATTTATTTTTTTCTAACTAATATTTTGCAATCCGACCTAAGTAAGTTTCTCCAATTTCCATAATTTTAATTGAAACGTTACATATGCTTACGATATTTGTGTTCTTTTAATGATGTATTTTGTAGCAAAGCTATCCGACACTTGCAAGTAAGTTGCTATCCTCCATAACTTGCAACTTAGTAAATAATTCTTCTAATATTTCTATATATGCTTTATCTTTCAGACAATGATTCGAACACTTTCCAAGTAAGCCTCTCATTTCTATCCTTACAAAAGTGATCATGCTTAAATATTTATGCATAGAATTTCAAACCATATTATATAAGTTTTATTTCTTATAAGGTCATAATTTAATATAACCCTAGTTAGGTTTGGAAGAATAATTATATTTCAATCCATTCACATTTCTTTCTCATTTTTCTCAATGTAGAACATCATTGCAATCGAATATATGTAAGGTACAACCTTCTTACGCTTAACTCAAGCTTATGATTGTTCAGTTTCATATTTATTATTCAAGTTATTTTAACTTCAAATGCTAATTAATCTTTTCATTATCATTTCATTTGACATTAAGGTAACTACATATATTTAGACTTGTTTATTTACAATCAATTCTATCTATTGTTTAATTACAATCTCACGCCCTTTCAAACAGCTTTTCAAGTTAAGGTTAGTATTTCCTATCCATATATCCATAATCAGTTTATCTTTTATAATGTTAAGCTTCTCATGAATTATGTTTAACAACTCACATCTCATTAGAGTATCAAAATTCATTTTGACAGATAATTTCAATAGTATCACAACAATGGAGGTATGCATTTATATTCACTCTCTTTTGTAAAATGTTTTCATAAGTATTTCTATAATTTATTTTTTTAACAACCTAAGAATCTAATTAGTAAACCATAGATTCAATATTAAGATTAGTTGAAATTCAGTAACTTAAATAAATTTTCAAGACAAAGAAAATTTGTGTCGGAATTTAAGTTTCAGAGGGAACTGGCCACTCCGTCTCAAACTTCTATTCTAAAGGCAGTGATGTATAGAATTAGTCTGGTGGTATGGGACATCAGATTGGTTTCATATACTTACTCCAGACACATTTATGTCTTCTATCTTTTATCATCCTATGTGTGTATGTGCAACGCGCCTATGTGGTATGGGACACTTAGACTCATCTCACATACATTGATTTGATTGGTTCATTGCATATGCATCATGTGTTGATCTAGTCTTCCACACCAATCATGAAGCCATCCTCTTATGGATTTACGCAACTAAGGACAGTTCAACCGAAGTAAGAGGGAATGATATGAGAATTAACTCTTGTGTACTAGGAGTTATATTATTGAGGACGCCCGTGTGTGCCATGCATGTTGGTTGTGTGTGCCTGTTGGTACGTGTATTTTGATTTTATGGTTGCCTAGATCTCATGATGGCGTTGGGATTAATTGATGTGCTCAATTAATTTTTTAACTAACGTGGATTATGTCTATGAGTATAGCTACCCACACCATATGAGGGTACCGATTGAGGTGTCGTATGGCATGAGATGTGTGAGGGTACCGAATGAGCTGTCGCACTATACGAGGGTACCGATTGAGATATCGTATGGATGGTGGATTGAGTGGTGGCATGAAGATCAAGATCATTTTGTTAATCATGTATTAGAGTTTTATGGCATTTTGCGTATATGATTTGTGATTTGATGATAAGTGCGAGGATCTTCAATTTAGGTGTCGCACAACTTTTATTATTGTAGTCCATGTTCACCCGAGCATCTGAGCCATGATTGGTCAATGAATCTCTGAGTCTGTTTGTGGTATTCCATGTCCATAAGAACCTCTAAGCCATGCCTAATCAGCCTCTAAGACATGTTCGAACCTTTGAGTTTACCTTGCAGGTTATGACATCGATAGCTACGAGCATGATCTTATTGTTAGAGCATTTTCTTTTACACAACTGAGGACAAGTCCTTTCTCACAATAGCAGGATTGTTATAGGTATATATTTTATCATATTTTTTTATGAATTAATAAGCGTAGAAAAATATGCTTGATTTAATGTGTATAGGAATCGGCTTAATGGAATGTGCGAATGTGCACAAGGTCATTATATATGTTCGAGTGTGCACAAAGTTATTTCATGTGTAAAGGCCCAATAGCATTTATATTTGGGCAAAGGCTTTTATATATACAAACCTTAGGAACTTTCATATGGTTAATAATATGTAAAGAAATACCCAAAAGTGGGAAAAGCAATCCCAATTTGTACGCACAACTATTATTAACTCCTTGGGCTATTTTTATGAATACAATTCTCTAAATACTCATGTGGTGGAGGTAGAGCTACATGCATTGCGAGGGAGATTGCACCCAATCTTGTCTTGATGGTGATGTTGTTCAATCTCTCTTGTCTTATGCTATGCTATGCTCTTTGATTTCAAGTCTTTTTTTTTAATATGTATTTTGTGACTTTTTAATTATTTTTTTAAGAAGTACAAAAGGGTCCCGTGAGTGACAGCTCTGCATGGTATCTAAAAAATAACACTGCATCCAAGTTAAAGCATTCTAACCTGTTGGACCAATTAATAAAGATGGATCCAATGGTGTTGACCTACCCCACTTTTCAAATCTGCACTTCACTCTTTCTAGCCACATATTTCCCAATCTTAAGGCAAGTTTGAAAGCAGTCCTACAAACCAAATCATTACCAAAACTGTACTCAAACTTTCCCTTATAGCAAGGAACCAATAAACCATGAAGGAAGACATCTTGATCTTTATTGCTCATATTAAAGTAGCACATACTTATTGCCTTAATCCTCTGCAATCCAATCTTTTCTAAACACTTTTTTTTCAACACTCCTCTTTGATTGCTGCTCTCAACTGCTTGTCTGCACATAAGTAATCTCTATGTTTCTTTTCCATGGTAAGTCATGCCATGATACAATGGTGACGATGTTAGATGCTCCCTCAAATTCACATCGTCACCCACAGTACTATTATTGCCATTTTAATGAGGTGGAATGATAGGATTATTTGAAGTTCCAACTTCAAACGATGAGAAAGATAGACCGGTGAGTGTTGTCTACTTGTGCCTACATTTTTAGAAAAAAAATTTCCATTTTTCTTTGCCCATCTGACAGAGAATAAGAGGAGAACAATAGGCCATGTGAATGGGATGGTGAAGAAATTGTGGAACCACTGAATTGGCTAGCAAATGGGGAAACCAACGGAAATTATCTACTCATGGTGCTCCTCAACACATGGACTTAGACTTGAGAAATGACAGATGGGCACTTCTAGTAGACAAGAAGTAGGGCAGTATTATGTAATAAAATTCTAGAATTTTTTTATTATTTGTGGATAATGTTAGAGATAATGTTACTTGCTATTTTTAGAAGAGTAGGCCTCTTTAAGAGGTAGTAGATGCTCATTTTCTAATTTCCATTCTACAAGAAGGAGAGAATAGGAGACTATCAAGAGGAGCAACACAAACAAAACTTGCAATTCAAGCCACCACCGATTTTTACGAAGATGGCGAGGTAGTTCAAAACACTCTCCCAAAGAAAATTCCATTTGAAAACTTTTATGTATACAATAATTTTTTTGAGAGTTTTTTCACACAAACAAAATGTTTAAAGTAAATATCCATAATTATTAAAAATGTATCTTGATTCATTCATAATTAGAACTTGAAAAAAATGCTTGGACTTTTTGTTAGATAAAAAATCTCTTGTAAGACCAAGTTTGGATCTTTGACAAACCCACATTACTACTCCATTACCCTAGTTTGGATGTTGAACATCCAAATCAAGGGGTAAATATGGATGTCTAACATCCATTATGTTGTAATTTGGATGCCCAACATCCAATTTGAACATCCATTATGTTTCAATTTAGATGTCCAACATCCAATTTGTTTCCATTCGGATGTTCAACATCCATTATGTTTCCATTTAGATGTCCAGCATCCATTATGTTTCAATTTGGATGTCCAACATCCATTTCTTTTCCATTTGGATATCCAACATCCATTATTTTCAATTTGGATGTCCAACCTCCATTTTGTTTCCATTTAGATGTCCAACATCCATTTTGTTTCCATTTAGATGTCCAACGTCCATTATGTTTTGATTCGGATGTCCAACATCCATTTTGTTTCCATTTGGATGTCCAACATCCATTACTACTTCATTTGGATGTCCAACATCCATTTTGTTTCTATTTGGATGTCCAACATCCATTACTACGTCATTTGGATGTCCAACAACCATTATGTTTCGATTTGGATGTCCAACATCCATTTTGTTTCCATTGGATGTCAAACATCCATTATGTTTCAATTTGAATATCCAACATCCATTTTGTTTCCATTTGGATATCCAACATCCATTACTACATCATTTGAATGTCCAACATCTCTTATGTTTCAAGTTGGATGTCCAACATCCATTTTGTTTCGATTTGGATGTCCAACATCCATTACTACATCATTTGGATGTCCAACATCCATTTTGTTTCCATTTGGATGTCCAACATCCATTACTATATCATTTGGATGTCCAACTTCCAACATAAAGCTTGGAGCAAAAATGAAACCTATCACACCAACCTGTTTGCAACCACTTGGATGTGGGACATCCAATTTGTACTAACTCTAACCTCTTGTTATTTGATGTCACGTATAGTGGTTTGCTGACTTTTTATATCACTCTAGGTTGAGTTTTGTGGCAATTTGGATGTTAAACATCTAGATTGCTACAAAAGTTCACCTCTCTTCAAACTATGCATGAAAAAGTTTCAATGCAAGAAGTCACCTTCTGCTAGAACACATGCCTTTGATGGTAAGTGTGGCTTCAAATATAGCAACTGACATGTACATGGCTAGGCATCTGCACCTTGTTAATCAAGAAGGTGTACTATGGACTCTGGAGTCTATAGAGGCTAGACAAACTTCAAAGCATGTGCATTGTGCCTTCTAGGTGTATCAACAGTTACATATATGTACATGTTAGACAAACTTCAAAACATGTGCCTTCTAGAACACACACACTTACACTGCTGTGTATGCATTTGAATATGTCTGTCATCATGGGTGATTTCATGGATGATGGTAGGTTCATAGGCTTACAGGTTCATGGATGATGGTAGGCTTATGGATGATGGTAGGCTTACAGCATTCGAATATGTCCATTCATCATGGGTGATTTCATGGATGATGGTAGGCTCACAGGTTGAGTGGCGTGCCACTAATTACGTAGTGTTTTTAGGCGGCAGCTCAGCAGCCTACTGGACAACCTTGGAGGTGATGGCCCATGGACCTTGATGTCATCATGGCACTGAATGGACAAGTGTCATGACTCATTATGTGAGGCTTTGAGCAGGTTTGGAGGAGGAGGGGCCCGAGGGCCTTAACGAGGGGATGAGTCAGACATGAGGATGACCACGTGGAGGACTGGGGATCAACTGATGGAAACAATTGACTAGCATGCGATCGTGAGGTGGTGAAGCATGAGGACGTGGCTAGGAGATGACAGTGTGGCCTTGAGGGAGGTGATTGTAAGCGAACTATCGGAAGACGTTGCCTTGAGGGAGGTGATTGTAAGCGAACCTTGGAGGTGATGGCCCATGGACCTTGATGTCATCATGGCACTGAATGGACAAGTGTCATGACTCATTATGTGAGGCTTTGAGCAGGTTTGGAGGAGGAGGGGCCCGAGGGCCTTAACGAGGGGATGAGTCAGACATGAGGATGACCACGTGGAGGACTGGGTGATCAACTGATGGAGACAATTGACTAGCATGCGATCGTGAGGTGGTGAGGCATGAGGACGTGGCTAGGAGATGACAGTGTGGCCTTGAGGGAGGTGATTGTAAGCGAACTATTGGAAGACGTTGCCGTGACATGACAAAGTGGACGAGAGATCGACTGGGGCTTGAGGCCCTAACGTGGCAATGATGTGGTCTCGAGAGGCAACATAGGAGGTGGCGTTAACAGTGAGTGTGAAGCAAGGTTGATTTTTATGGGCACCCTTGGCCCGCCTAGTATGGCCACATAGGAGGGTGTAACTCACTACACATGGTTTTTTATTAAATCAATTATTTTTTAAATTTGGTGTGGGGTATTTAGAATATTTTTTTTAAAGTGTGTGTGTGTGTGTGTTTTTTTTAGCAATTTGGATGTTCAACGTCCAAATTGCTATAAAAATTTGTAGTGCTTTGTGCCTACGCCCTCTTGTGTTCGAATGCTGGCCTCTTATGTTCGACTATTGCTGCTAAGGTTTTCTTACCACAACCACAAGGTGTTTGACTGCGCAAGATACGCTCAATTTTCTTCTCCATCGCTTACGCACGATACGCCGCCTTCTTACCACAGCCGCCTACGTTCGATTTTCTTCTCCTTGCTGTCGAGCTGCCTACGCAAGATACGTTACCTTCTTACCACAAGGGAAAACCTTGCCATCTCCTACATGCTACTCTAGTAAAACAGTTTTTATGCACCTGCTGCTAATACCTCTGCTGCCATGGAAGCTACAAATTTCAGCATAATCTGAGAAAGCACTTCAATGGGTAGACGCTACTCAAGGTTATTACATACTAAAGAATCAGGGGCGGCCATGAAATCACGTGGACAAGAGAGATGCTTTCCAGATTTCTTATGAATTTGTTTACGCACTAACCCCCAAGTACGTACGTAATGCGTCGTTACCTCCCAATAATTTTTTCCCCACGTGTGATTGATTAAAATTAATTATGTTTCTTATTTACTCACTATGCGCAGCTTGACTGGGAATTAGTTCACAATGTAGCAGTACTAAAGCTCCTCCTTGCTATCGAGACTGCTGCCTATGCAACCGCCTTTTTTCCACGCTCTTGACTCTCTACTTTGCAAGATACGCTAGTGGAAGCTGGCCAGCTTCTAGTGGTCAAAGTTATCAAAACAAAAAACAGAGAGGGTTTCTATAGCTATGGGGATCGAACAGGCTGTTGGATCGGTGAAGGAGATTTCTTTCCAATGCAATCAACGATGGGGTGAAGAAAGCTTGTTGCTTCATTCATGCATTACACTTAGTTTGGACGGTTTTTATTATATCTCATTTAATAAACATGCTCAGTCACCTACGCAAGATACGCTGCCTACACAAGACACACTGTTGCTCGTCTACGCAAGGTTTTCTCTCCACACTGCCGTCAAGTGTGTCTTGCTTGTCTACGGAAAGGTGTCTTGCCGACTCTTAACTACCGTTGCTTGTCTACAGCCTATCTTCCCTTGTCGCCTACACAAGGGTGCAAGGGTGCCTGCCTATAGCAAGCCAATCAACACAAAGCCTACACGAGAGCTGTCGTGTTGTTGCTATATCTCGCTCCAATATGATGTTAAAAAACTATCAAGCATCTGCAAGGTGATGTTGCCCAACTTTTTAAGTTATAAGGGATAGCTTTATGGTGATGATCCTTTTTGGCATCCTATTAGACAGCAAAGATCAAATTAAACAATTATTATGATAACGAGGTTCAAATAACTCTTGGTCTTAGCATAAGAAATTTGCCTCTTATATATATTTGGATGGTATTTTAGATTTATTGTATTGTCATTTATGCACATCGTTATGCATCCTCTTTCCTTCGTCGTCGAGTTATGATTGGCTTCTACATGTATCAATTATGGTAAGTGCACTATCCCCCCATCCCATTCGTATTGCCCCCACCTCTTCCCTCTTTGCCCTTCCGCCCACCTTTGGCCTCACACCCCCTCCCCTTCAATGCATCTTACCCACTTATCTATGTTACCCACTTGCTAGACCCTTGAAACTCTGAGCAAGTCCAAATTTAAACAGCAATTATGTATGTTTTTCTTTTTTTTTTAAACTCTATTTGTGTACCTAAGTTTTGTGTTTTTGATATATTTTTGGCTGATTTATGCCTTTTGTAACAACCTAACTCTTAATGTATGGTTCCTTGGAATGAAATTTTTCTTTTTTTAAAGGGGAAACAAAAGCAAGCACTCAAAAAAAAGAGTGCCTGAAGAGACGAAAGGGTTTGATTCTCCACCCCAAGGAGAGACCATTAAGAAGGCTAGAAAAGCAGGCTCTGAACCAATAGGAAATATTACTTTGGCCTCAACCTTACCAAAGAACAGGTTCTTGTTTTCTTCATCAACAAATCATCTCTACCTCGGGATCAAGTATTTGAGATTCTCAAGAGCCACAAAAGGCTAGGTTCAACTGCCACCTTTGGAACTATATACAACTTTCCAAAGGGTTCTTCCCATGACAAGGAAAGTAAAGAACCAATTCCAGCTTCTCCAATGTTTCCTAGTGGTGGAGAAAAACCATCTCCTTCTCAAGAGAATTTTGATTCTGATGATAGAGGGGCGATTGCTGCTCTAAGATGGATCCAAGACCATCCCAAAGGAGTAATATCAAAACAACAAGCTACTATGTGGCTCCCTCACAAGGGTACCAGGGTTTTATTAATGCTCCACTTCAAATACCCTCCCTTGCTAGTTCTGATGTGTCAAGGCATTCATATCCAAATCATGAGTGGTCTCTTACTTTTTAAGATAACTCATTGTTTTTTGTTATTGCAAAACTTAGTGGTGCACATAAGCTTAAAGAAAGTCAAAAGATTTGTGGAAAAATCTTGAATGTTAACTATATAGGAGAAGATGAAGAAGAAGAGGTTCTTCTCTTGCAATTGCTCTGCAAAGGATCGTGTAATTGATTTGCTTATATAGCAAGGAAACCTTCAGATGAGTCAATGTGGGCCTTCAACTCTCTTTACTGCCTTGCAAAACTCTGGTAATCTACTTGTTGCTTTGGCACCTTTTCTACAAGCACAACCAACACAAGGTCCAAAAAAAGCTCAAGCTCTCACCTCCAAACAATGAGAAATTGTTGCCACACCAGCTTATCAAAGTAAGCAAGATATTCGAGCTTAATCTAGGGGTAGAAATAAATTCTAAAAAAGATTTCAAAGCTCGATCATCAACTCTAGAATCTTCCAGCTTCTTAGAGAATGAAGATGATGTTCCTATCACACTTGGAGCTAGCAGAGGAGGAGCAAAGTTGAGTTTGGGTATTATAGCATCACAACAAAATGCTAAGAGGGAAAAAATCAAGCGTGAAACATTGGTGAAGAATGGCAGGATTCTTAATCTTTACATTGAAAAGATTGAGCGGCCACCTATTGATACTCTTACATGAAGAAGTCCTATGGAGATTAGAGAGCCACGCACTGTCCATGTGGAGAATTTAAAGAAAGATGCTCTTGTGGTTTCTTTTATTGTACTTGTCAATCCAACACAATGTCCTGATAGATAGTCTTTTGATATTTCAAAGATTAATGAGTACACTTACTATGTCATTGGGGGCTCCCACTATGCTAAAGCAAGAAAAGAGTTGCATATGGAAAACAAAGATAGCCCCTTCTTTGATCGAGAAGATTGTAAAGTGTATGTGGGGCTTATTGTTGATGAAGCAAAGCTATTGGCTTGGGATCACAACAACGACAATGACTATCGGGCCAATATGTCTTTCATTGAGCGAATAAAGTTCTTTCACCCCACTAGTACATGGACTACATTGAGAAGAACGACAAATCAAACTCTACCCTTAGAAGAAAGTGCCTTCAAGAAGTTAGAATTATTATGGAGAAGGATAAAAAATCATATGGGCTACAAAAGTATGATCCACATTTCCAACTAGCATTTCGTACTGCCTGCTGAGATTTGGGATGCTCAAGAAAGAATCTTTACCATGTGGGAAAGCAAACAATTGAAAGGCCAAAAATCATCAAATAAAATTGATGATTCAAGTGTTGTTTCAAAAGCACGCAACACAAAAAGGTAAGCTTCACTATTGAAGAGCTTCCAGAAGATATAAAGTTCATGCCTTGGCGATCCCTTCAAGGTATCAAGGATGAGAGTAATTCTTTCTGTCCTAATGCGGGTGATTGAGAAGGAGCTTACACTTGAAGAGATGAGTGCCAAGCTCAATAAGTAAGTTATGTACTTTTATTTGTGTGTTCTTTTAACATTAGGTTTTTTATTTTCATATTTATTTGATTTGTGTTTTCCAATCACAAAGTTTTTATGAAAATCCAAGCTGTGATGATAAATAAGTTGAACTACCACTCATGGGAGGAAGTACGAGAACAATATCCACACTCAAGCTCACAAGCTTCCCTTCAAGAGTTCTACTTTGCTTTTCGAGATTGGGTATGTTTTATATTTTTTAGATAATAGTAATTGTATCCCATGTTTCTAGAAATTTTCTAAGTCTTTTTTAAATTGCTTTGCTATGGCTAGTTATTTTTAAGTTTTAACCACCAATATTTGATTACCTTTTTGTAGAAATGCAAATTGTGATGTGTTGGTGAGTGGAGATACATTATTAATATTA
This sequence comes from Cibotium barometz, assembly GCF_041138505.1. Lineage (NCBI taxonomy): Eukaryota > Viridiplantae > Streptophyta > Polypodiopsida > Cyatheales > Cibotiaceae > Cibotium > Cibotium barometz. The sequence continues at coordinate 12,503,411 of NC_141051.1, forward strand.
ATATTTGCATGAAGGTGGATATTGAACATCCATTTTAGCACTATTTAGATGTTTAACATCTATTTTGTGTTAAAATGGATGTTCAACAACCAAAATGGCACAAAATGGATGTTCGGCATCCATTTCATTTCAAAATATATATTGAACATCTTGTTTCTTTCGAAATGGATGTATAAAATCTATATTAATATTTATATATGCATGAAGGTAGATATTGAACATCCATTTTGGCAATATCTCGATGTTTAACATCCATTTTGTGTTGAAATGGATGTTCAACATCCAAATTATCAAAATGGATGTTCGACGTCCATTTCATTTCAAAATATATGTTGAACATCTAGTTTCTTTCAAAATGGATGTTTAACATCCTTTTTGTTTCAAAATAGATGTTTTATTCCCATCTGCAAAGGAATTAGTATGAGTAAAGTTTTTCTTTGTTGGTTTTCTTAATACATGTTTTGGTTTGTGCTAGGTTCTTGTGTCTGATGATTTCTAAATGTTATTTGTATTAACGTTGGCTATTATAGTTTGAAACATTTGTTTATTTTTTTAAGTGACAGAAACCCCCCTCAAGCAACACCAAACAAAAGAAGAGATCAAGCACTACTGGTGGTGAGGATAGTGATTTTTCTCAACAGTTCATTGTACATTTGAATTGTGCTAGACGTGAGAAAGAGCACTTGCTGCTTAGAAATACTGCTCCACCAATTGAAGAAGAGCTACAAGAGTTTTTTCATTCTACTGAGCCTTCAAATACTTATTTTTATAAGGTTGTTACTAGTGATGTCTCAAATCTTGTTGATATTATTCCTAGAAAAGAATACACCTTCATTGTGGCCAACATTCCTTGTGGATTCAATATGACTGGCTCTACTAATGATGAGAAAGCCTTTACATATAAGCAAGTCTTAAAGATGTTGAAGGATATCAAGCATATTACAATACCTTCTCTTTAGCGAGTGGTTATTTTTCATAGTATTGCGCAAGCAGCATCTGTCAATGTTGCTTTGAGGAGTGAGACTCATGCTCATGAGTCTTTTAGTGTAGTATGTCTCATTGTTTTTTGTTTAATTTATTTTTTTCTTCAAATTATTTTGTATTTAAATATGCAAAGCTTTACATTTAAAATATTTTACTACTTTTTACAAGGTCAAATCCAATATGATCACATGTAAAGGTTTCATTTTAAGAGCTGCTTTGAGATGATGACAAGTGGATATTATGATGAGACAAAGAAAAAACATGTTAAGGGTCATGTTTTTGAAAAAAAGATCTCTAATGTTTTTGTTTTTCTTACCATCACTTATTTTAGTAAATCTGTATCAAAAGCCTTAATGATTAATCAATTGTTTCATTAATCTTTTCTCACTTCAAGATGATGGGTTTTGGATCTTCTCTATGGGATAGGTATCTATTAACTCTAACTTTTTTGCTTTGAGCTCTCAAAGTATGTATTTTCATTTTAAAGATTTAAACTTTATTGTAGGGAGACGACTATTACTTGTGCATTACAGTGCAAATGGAATTGTGTGGTTGTGGATCTTGATGAGGTTCAAGCATGCTTTATAACCATGCGAATAAAGGGCTTTGATGGGCTGCATCTTGCCACTTGTATTACAATAATACCTACTATTTCATTTTGAAACCTTAAATAGGGGGTACCTTAGTTTCATAATTCGGAATCATAAGCTTAGAAAGGGGTATATTTTTGTTTTAAAAGAAATGTAAATAGAGGGTTTTTATGAGTTTCATACATGTAGGTGACGTCCCCTTTCTATGGGAAGTGAATCCCCCAAGCCACTACTACAATCCTTGATGAGGGAGTAGGAGAGTGAGCATAGCTACCAAAGATATGTGGTAGAGATGGGGAAACAAGCCCCCCAAACCTTCAAAGATCATCTTAAAACTTGCAGAGATTAATCTCGGAACACTAATAGGAATCTTGAAAGATGTAGAAGTAATGTCGTGTGGCCTAGCCTATGAGCACACCTTTGCCATTGTTGAATCAGAAGGCCCACAAATTATGATATGATTCTCAGCGGATTCCCATTCATGCATCAAATGATGCTAATCCATGATTGGGGAAGAGATGACATCTACCTCTAACAAGATGAGTGTGACATCAAGGTAAACCTAAAGAACCACTCATACAAAGATGTAACCTAGAACACCTATCGAGATGAACTAGGTAGCACATTCAAAAGTAATAAACATGTACCATATAAATGGACCTTTGATGAGAGGTGTGAGCAAGAGAAGGAAACTTCCATTGCTTCACTACCTAATCTTGAGGAGAAGAAAATCTAGATACACTTATTGGCAACTATGGACACGTCCAAGGGCCACCAAAACTCACTCTTGTGACGAGGATGAAAATGACATTGTCTCAATAAGGACATTACCTCTAGTGTCCTTCTTGCTGAAGGACACGGAGATCCAAAAGTTACTAACCGATTGTGTCTCCTAAGTAACCCAAACTTCAACAGAAACATGCTTGGATTACCAAGGCCAGTATCCCCAGTCTGCAAAACAGACTCCAAAGGAAAAATTGGCATGAATTCCCAAAGAGGGGGGGAGAAGAAGCATAACAAATGGTCCAATCCCACAAGGATGGATAACCACATAAAGTTCATTGATAGCCTGAGGATACTACTGCTAACCACTCTGGTTAACATTACCTTTAGCATGGCTAAACTTATTGTAATCCATCTTTTGTAACCGCGCGATTAATGTAAAAGAGACATGGGATGACTGAGCTTACGGCTTGTGTAATGCCAGACATGAGGAATAGTTGTACATAGAACTTGGAACACTAGTTTTGGGCCCCTAATTGTAAATGGTAACTATGAGCTCTTGTATATAAGACATTTATGAAATATGAAAAGGGACAATCCCATTAGTCTCATTTGAGCTTTGTCTCTTCTCTCTCTCTCTCTCTCTCTCTCTCTCTCTCTCATTTGAGCTTGTGGATGTATGCTAGCTTGTGTTTTCTTGCTTGCATGTTCGATTGTTGGTGTGTGCTTGTAGGGATGGTGATGCTCTAACCTCTCTCCTTAGGTTTAGCTTTCCATAGCTTCCTCTTTCTTGCTCTCTACCTAGCCATTGAATCTCTTCTTGGGTGACAAGAAGAGTGGAGTGAGCCCCTAGCGGCTTCACATCGAGGAGTTAACCCTCATTTAGGTTGGGTGCAACTCTCTGGACTCGACCCTTGCATGTGTCTCTCTTCTCTTCTCTCTCCCTCTTTGTGTGCAAGGTAGTATGTTAGGTTTAACATCCTTAGCGCTGTTGCCATAGAATTGCATTTAGCTTAGGGTCCTCCACTCTTCTTGGGTGACAAGAAGAGTGGAGTGAGCCCCTTGCGGCTTCACATCGAGGAGTTAACCCTCATTTAGGTTGGGTGCAACTCTCTGGACTCGACCCTTGCATGTGTCTCTCTTCTCTTCTCTCTCCCTCTTGTGCAAGGTAGTATGTTAGGTTTAACATCCGTAGCGCTGTTGCCATAGAATTGCATTTAGCTTAGGGTCCTCCACTTTATTCATTTGCTAGAGTCCTTGTTTAGCCCGGTTAGAGTAAAAATCCACCAGTTATTTTCTTGATTTAATGTTTGTTTTTGTTTGTTGATGGTTTGGTGAATCCATGGAGCATTGAAGGTTGATCGAGCATCAAAGCATTGAGATCTTCACCGAGTGCTGCTGAAGCAAGTAAGTGCTCAGCATTACCCTTGACATTCATGAAACTCTTTGAATTTTTGTTTCTTTTTTATCAAGTTTGCACTTTAGTTTAATCCACAAATTAATCTTAATTAGTTAGTTTTCATTAAGCATTGTAGGCACCAATAGATAGCTTGAAACTATCTCTAGCTCTCTATTGAATCAAAAACACAAAAAATTGGTGGAAAGATACCTAAATTAGTAGGAATCTGAGGGAAAACCATGCGAAATTTGCATTTTTCTGGGAAGCGAACGGTCATTCGCTTTATAGGCCATGGCTGTGCCACACCCATTCCCTTCTCAATTGGCCAAATCTGGTAAGATCTTTAGCACTGAATGTGGCAGTTGCATTAAAACTAGAATAATTGCATTAAATTGGGCATAAAGTGCATTCAATCAAGTTGGTACAAGTGAATTTGACAGGGAATATAGTGGGTGGCTGTTAGACCTACAGCCTTAAATTCCTTGAAATCCCTAGACAAAGCTTAAAAATCTTTAAATTTGACATTGCCCCACGGCCGTTCCAATCTTGTCACGGTCGTTCCAGATTTGCCACAGCCGTTCCTTCCTGAAGGGTATGCCCGTTCTCCAGAGCACTCATTGTGTTTGCCACGACCGTGTTAGATTTGCCACACCCATGCCATTTCCTTCCTAAAGGGCATGCCCGTTCTAGAGCACTCATTGTGTTTGCCACGACCGTGTCAGTTTTGCCATGCTCGTGCCATTCCCTTTTGCACTTGATTCAAAAAGCGTATGATCGTTCCATTTGTGCCATGCCCGTACCACTTGTCCTGAATGACCAAAGAGAACGCCCATACCATTTGTTTTGCCTAAAGCGTACGCCCGTGGCAATCTTGCCACACTTGTTCCCTTCTTGGCCCCAGCTTGGTATGCCTGTTCTAACAACTGCCATGCCCGTACCTTCTTCCTTCCTCCAAAGCGCACGTCCGTTTTGTGAAGCCACGCCAGTGACCTTTAGGAAGCAAACATCTGTGCCATTTTCCCTCTGAGAACCGTATGCCCATTCCCTTTAGCTTTTAAAAGCGTACACCCGCACCATTCCAAAGCATACGGCTGTTACCATATTATAGTAGTGATGTGTGTGAACACACTTAGGACCGCCGGGGCACTTTTTCCCTCACTAGGAGGTTTTTTCCCCCGTGCATTGTATATACGCCCATTATCTTTTAGGGTTTGTAATCTTTCATTTTTGGCACTCATAATACACTACAGTGTTGTGCTCAAGCTTTCTCATCTTCTTGAAGTTGTGTGTGCATTCCTGCAACCCTAATTCCAACAATTGGTATCAGAGCAGGCTTCCTCCTCCCGGGCAGCATCACCGGCACCTGCCGCTTCATCTCCTCCGATTGCAACGAGGTTTCACGAGCGTCTGCAGGTTAGTATATGCCGTGGGAAAGCCCATAGGGCTAGTTCGTTACAGAATTTTGATCTGAAGTCATTTCGCCCTCCGTTTTTGCATTCCAAGTACTGCGCAGGCAAAATCGTCCTACTGTGCAGATTTTCTGTCAAGATTAAAATCTGCAGGACAGGTGCCCATTCGTCTGTTTTGGGCTGTGCTACATAGCACAGGTCGATTTTATACAGGTTTACCTCTTACAGATAGCATTTACATCTAGTAGTACAGTCATTGGCCATGGCTGACAACAATGATGTATTCCGCATGTTGGCTGCTGAGGATAAGTTGGATGGCACCAACTATCCATTGTGGGCATATATGATGCGACATGTATTGGTAGCAAAGGGGTTATGGAACATTGTGCAGGGTATTGATGCACGTCCTATTGTGGCTGGGAATGCTGCAAACACATCAGAAACAGGTACTGTTGATGATGGTGCAGGCACAAGTGCTGTAGCAGCTGTTCGAGAACCACCACTTTCAGCAGAGCAGATTCGTTGGGATGGTAGAGATGCGCAGGCTCATGCCTTGATTGCGCTGTCTGTCAAACGTACCATTATCCCACATATTCGCTCCTGCAGGACTTCTAAGGATGCTTGGGATGTACTTGCCACATTGTATCAGGCAAGAAATGAGGCTCGTGTTGCTTATCTCCGAAAACAGTTGGAGAGTGAGCATATGAACGAAGGTGATTCTATGGATAGCTTTTTGACAAAGATCAAGGATTTCAAAGAGCAGCTCATTTCTGCAGATGAAATCCTGTCAGACAGTTCACTTGTGCAGACTGTTTTGAATGGTCTACCAGATTCTTATCAGGGTTTTGCTTCCACTCTTCGCTTGATGATGAAAGGCAATCCCAATGCCTTATCATTTGAGGAGTTAGTTTCTGTTTTGCTGCAAGAAGACCAGTCAAGGCAAAACAGGAATATTATGCGTGTCGCAGATCAAGCTTTCATTGCTAGTCAGAGAAGCGGGAAAGGTAAAGCTGGCTTTTCTTCTAGTAAGCAGAAATCTGCAAATGCTGCGCAACCAAAGAAGGAAGACAAAGATGAGAAGAAGGGTGACAAACAGAAGACATTTTGCAAGTACTGTAAGGGAAATGATCATGTCATCAAAGCGTGTCCTAAGCTGGCTGCAAAAGAGGCTAAGAAGAAAGAGGCTGGTATGGCTGTTGCAGATGCCTCTCCTTCTAACAATGAATCTGCTAATGTTGTGCTAGATACAGAATGGGCATTCAATGCGCAGTGCAGTTATGACCCATCTTTGCATGACACATGTATGTCTGCAGTAGATTCAGATGTATGGTACTTTGACAGTGGTGCCACTAAGCATATCACCTCGCAGCGCAGTTTATTCACTTTCCTTGAGTCTGCTCCCACAGGGAATACTGTCACTTGTGCCAATAACTCCTCTTATCCCGTTGAAGGAGTTGGACAGATTGTGCTGAATGTTGCAAATGGCAACACCTTTACACTTTTTGATGCATTGTATGTGCCAGGGATTAAAAAGAATCTGCTGTCAGTCTCCGCATTTGCCAAAACAGGTTTGGTTGTAAAATTTGTGGATGACAGATGTACTGTTCATGATCTCTCTTGTGGTGACATCATTGTAGCATCTGGTTCACTATGTCGAGGGCTGTATAAGCTCAATATGGATGGCAAATGTGTAGAGGATTCAGCATGTGCTATTATGGATACGCAGGCTATTTCAGATGCAAAACTGTGGCATGCACGTTTTGGTCATCTGAATTTTGCAAGTTTGCTGCGCCTGCAGAAATTTGAAATGGTGTCTTCTTTGCCTAAGCTTGAGGCACCTGTCAAGCATGTTTGTGAGGGCTGCATATTGGGTAAAATGCAGCGTGCTTCCTTTCCCAAAGATGGATCAGTGAGAGCTGAACGCAGATTGCAGCTTGTTCACAGTGATGTTTGTGGTCCCATGCAAACTCCATCATTTGGAAACTACCTTTACTTCGTGACTTTCATTGATGATTTTACCAGGCATGCATGGGTATATCCTTTGAAGGCAAAGTCCGAAGTGTTTTTGTGCTTCAAACAGTTTTTGGTTATGGCTGAAAATGTGTCAGAAAGTAAGATGGGCACCCTCCGTTCAGATCGAGGGGGGGAGTATATGTCTTCAGAATTTAATGCATTTCTCGCTGAGCGTGGGATAAAACACCAATGTACAGTGCCGTATACACCACAGCAAAATGGTGTGGCTGAGAGAAAAAATAGGTCTCTCATGGAAATGGCAAGATGTATGGTTAAGAGTCAAAGTCTACCACATGGTTTTTGGCTTGAGGCTGTCATGTGTGCCACTTATGTACTAAACAGGTGTCCCACCAAAGCATTACAGGTTGTCACTCCATATGAGGCTTGGCATAGCCGCAAGCCATCTGTTGGCCATTTACGTGTTTTTGGTTGCCTGGCATATGCATTAGTGCCTGTGCAACATCGCAGAAAATTGGATGACAAAGCTGTCAAATGTATTTTTGTTGGATATAGTGCTGAGAGCAAAGGCTATCGTTTGTATCATCCACAGACAAAGCGCATTTTGGTTAGCCGTGATGTTGTATTTGTGGAAGATGCAGTTCAGCCCTTGGTTTCATGTACTAAGGAGACAGATATCAGCTCACGTGATGTCTATGATACATTGTTGCCTCTTTTCAGTGGTGCACAGTCAAGTGCAATACCTCATGAGGCAGTTTTTCAGCCTATGCAGGTTTTAAATGATGGCACAGATCAGCCTATATCTGATGCAGATGTGCATGATGCACTTGAGGATGAGAGACAAGAGATTGAGGGCTCTAGGAATATGCCTAGATGGCTGGTGCAGACTTTGCGTGACAGCAAGTTGGATGCCCCTTTGTCTAGTCGCACTCGTTCTGGCTCTCATGGTGCCTCTTATGCGTCAGATTGTTATGCATTGGCTGTTTCTAGTATGTGCGATGAAAGTGAGCCTGTTTCATTTGATGAGGCACAAAGTTCAGAAAATTGGATGGCTGCTATGCAAGCGGAATACGATGCTATTATGAAGAATGGTACATGGTCTTTATGTGACTTGCCCCCTGGCAAGAAGGCCATTGGCACTAAGTGGGTATACAAATTGAAGCGTAAGCCTGATGGCACAGTGGATCGCCATAAGGCTAGGCTTGTTGCAAAAGGTTATGCTCAAGAGAAGGGCATTGATTTTGATGAGACTTTTGCTCCCACATGTCGTATGACCACTGTTCGTAGCATCTGTGCATTAGCAGCTCATAATGGTTGGAATGTACATCAGCTGGACATAAAGACTGCGTTCTTAAATGGAGATTTGCATGAGGAAGTGTATGTATCGCAGCCTCGTGGTTTTGTTCAAAGAGGGCAGGAAAACAAAGTGTGCAGGTTAAAAAAGGCTTTATATGGTTTAAAGCAAGCTCCACGAGCTTGGTATGAAAAAATACATGCATATTTGACTGCACATGGGTTTCAGAATAGTCCAACAGAAAGCACTTTGTATGTTAAACGTGTGGATGGTGTACATCTAATCATTGCTCTCTATGTCGATGACATGCTGCTCACAGGACCAAATGAGAGTCATATTGCTGATTTTAAGGCTGATTTGAATGCCTCTTTTGAGATGTCAGATTTGGGGCATTTGCATCATTATTTGGGGATACAATTTAAGCAGTGTGATGGAGGTATTGCTTTGTGTCAGACAAAGTATATTGAAACATTGTTGCGGAGATTTGGCCTTGAAGACTGCAAGCCTATTGCTACTCCAATGGAGACAGGTTTGAAGTTGAGTCTTCATGATGCTGGAGATCACTTTGATGTCACACTCTATCAGACAGCTGTTGGTTGCCTCATTTATGTATGCATTACGAGGCCAGACATTCAGTTTGCAGTCTCACAGGTGAGCAGATTTATGCATAGCCCAGGCATTAAGCATTGGCAGGCAGTGAAGCGTATCTTTCGCTATTTGAGTGGTACTCGGCATCTTGGGTTGTTTTATCCCAAGGGGGGATCATTGCCGCCAGATTTACATGTTTTTTCAGATTCTGACTGGGCTGGTTGTTATGACACACGCGTGTCCACGAGTGGTTTTTGCTTCATGCTTGGAAGCTCATGCATATCATGGTTGAGCAAGAAGCAGCCTACTGTGGCCACTTCTAGTTGTGAAGCTGAGTACAGGGCAGCTTTCACAGCTACGGTTGAGTGTGTGTGGCTCAGACGCCTTATGGCTGATTTGGGTGTTGGGCAGCCATCTGCCACCACCATCTTCACTGACAGTCAGAGCGCATTGGCAGTTGCGCGGAACCCAGTGTTCCATGCTCGTACGAAGCACATTGAGGTGCACTACCATTATGTCAGGGAGAGACTCTCTGCAGGAGAGATCAGTTTGGCTTATGTGCCAACACAGGATAACCTTGCAGACCTTTTCACAAAGGCTCTGCCTCGTGAAAAGTTCGAAGCTTTTCGCAAAGCTTTGGGCTTACTCCCTTTTGTGGATTCGTCCACATAGCTAGACACTTCCCTATACATGAGTGCTAGCTCTTGTTCACCGCATCACTCTAGGGGGGATTTGTTACCATATTATAGTAGTGATGTGTGTGAACACACTTAGGACCGCCGGGGCACTTTTTCCCTCACTAGGAGGTTTTTTCCCCCGTGCATTGTATATACGCCCATTATCTTTTAGGGTTTGTAATCTTTCATTTTTGGCACTCATAATACACTACAGTGTTGTGCTCAAGCTTTCTCATCTTCTTGAAGTTGTGTGTGCATTCCTGCAACCCTAATTCCAACAACGGCCGTACCATTTCCAAAAAAAAAAGTATTTCATAGGGGTGTTCTCTGCACAGTAGTTCCATATTTCCATGCACCTATGCTTGGGTAAATTGGTGCAAAATAACCCTCTTTTTGACGAAGTGAACTCTCCTGAAGCTCCCTCGCTTATAAGGTCGGACCCATCGATCAATAACACATGGAGTCAAATAGTGGTTATCTTTGACAACATCACTGACAACATCACTAAAAAAGAAGACCACCCCAGTACAGAAAGAGGAACTCCTGACCTCGAGATAGGAGAGCCTGAACCTCAGTGCATGGACAGACCATCTATCCAAGAGCAAGCTCCTATCTCTCCCACACATTCACAAAGAACCCTTGCTCTTCGAGGCTCCACAATTTTATCCTGGGAAACACACAGTTGGAAGAACCGCAACCCAGGGTGAGAGGTATGTACCATCCACAAGAAAGCGAGCCCACGATGTCTCTAGATCCTAGAGCAGAAGTAGGGCAGGATGAAAGCCAACAGACCCAGACTGAACCACCAGCCTAGAGATCCGTGCCTATTTCAGGAATGGCTGATTCTTTTAGGGCCCAAAGACCTATATAAAACCTAGGGCCAGGACCATCATCTCAAGGACTAGAAATGTCATACCAAAGAGAAAGGGTTTACCCAGGCCCAATCTGCGTGTATATCAGTAGTACCCACCATGGGGAGTTTACCTTGGGTACCACATGGGACCACAAGGGGCACAATCTAATCCACCTATAAGGCAAGGGCCTCCAATGTTATATTATCCTCTTGGCCCTGCTCCTCCTCTAACTTCTCCTCAACCTACACCCACTCCAGCCATGGCAGGGCTAACCCCGAAAATGTTAAGATTAGCCATGGAAATAGGGAGGGGGTGGCTGCGAGCATCACGCCCCCAACACCAGTGCAACTTGCACCAAGATTAGAGCGGAACAAACCCACCAATATCTCAAAGCTTATCACTAAGCTTGATGGGACTAGAGATCCCATCCCTCATTTGGAGATGTTTAATCAAATTTACGAAGCCTTTGGCCACGTAGAAGATCAAGTTAAGGTGAGTGTTTCCGATCTCACCCTTGATGGTAAAGTTGACCAATGGTTTAGGTCTTTGAAAGTTGAGGATAAGGCTAACTTTGAAGCTTTAAAAGAGGCTTTCAAGGTAGGATGTTCTTTCCAAGGCACCAGATGCAGTCCAGTTGAGCAGTTACACAATGTTCGATATAAAGGGGTGTTGAAACCCATATCAAGGGACACACGCTCCCACAGGACTTACAAGCCCAATGGATTCCCAAGGCCAGAACGATATATCTTTCTATACGAGTCAGACACCCACCACTGGCTAAAGTATGTAGGGCTGTTGAAGCACATAACCACTTCAACAATACATGGCAAAAGGAATTCACCAATATCTCCCTTCTAGTCCACATGACCACCCCAAAGCTAATGGAACCTATGGAACCCACACAGAACTAGAACTCTGACCACTCAAGTTCATCTCTGGATGGGGGGACCCTAGCGAATCACTAAGGGGGAAACCTCAAAGTTTCTTGGCCTAGTGTGTATGACCCAGCACCTTAGAACTCCTACTACTCGATTTCTTTTCTCACCCCATATCTATCTTAATCAAGCTTGTAATGCATCTCAGGATGTCACAGTATAAGGCACATACAATAGGCATGCTTTAACTATTTTGCTAGTGCACTTGCATGATTGCACATCATTCACACATTGAGCACCTAGGATAGAAAACTAATTACCCCATAGACCCCACTGATCTCTCTTGCACAACATGCCATAAATGTGTTGAGCATATCTAGGGCACTACGTTACATGGTGTAGCATTAGGCATAAGGACATATTGTGATCCAAGCACATACACTAGAATTCTTAGTCATGAATCTTAGCTTGAATTGGATCAGTGATCCAAGTTTCACATCATCATAAATCGTGATCCAAGATATACCCATCAATTGTCGACTAATGAGGCAGGTGAATCATAATTCACCTAAATTATCATCATAAATTACGATCCAAGATGGGCCCATCAATTAACTAATGAGGCAGTTGAATCAGCTAAATTGTGGCAATTCAACTACTGAATCACAATACAAGAAAACCAATTGTGCTAGTCATTCTCAGGATTTAGCTGACTTCAATCGATTGCAGCAGCACCAATTCACCTCTCTTAAGTCACATGAACATGACTGTATAAGGCAAGGAAGAGCCATGATTTATTCATTCCAATGAGTGCGATTGGAGGATTCAGAGGTTACAGAGCTCCTTGCACCAACCCAAATCGATCCCAACGCATGACTCTATCTCCGAGTAAGCAAGTAATAAAGGTAGCCATATTTTGAGTCAAATGTTCCACCTCCATTCCATTAGACAGTAATAAAGGTTTCAAAGTAGGTAGCTTCACATGCCAGTACTTCCTTGCACTAGCCAAGAGTTATCAAAGCTTGGAAAAAGTGGGGAGGTTTAAATGATAGCAATGTGATTATAAATATTATCAGTGTTATATGAATGCATTGATTTTCTTGTGAATGCCCAAAGATGTTAAAGCAACAAGCCAAGGTGTATATTATTGCTAGATTGAACAACCACTCCCAGTAGTAGATTCACATGCTACTACCACTTGATCATCTACATACATGCAAAAGTGGTAGTTAGCATTGGTATGCAACAACCACCACCCCACTAGAATAGTGGTAGCCTATGAGTTACCAGTGCTAGTGGTTTTGAGTGCTACTAGTGATGCTAGTGTTGTGGTGGTAGAAGTGCTAGTTACCACTATTCTAGTGCTGATTGTTGCACATGATGCTAACTACCACTTTTCTAGTAATGCAAATAGTCAGTGGTAGTAGCCTATGAAACAATGTTAGTGGTTGTGAGTGTTACTAGTGATGCTAGTGGTTGACCACTTTGTCAAAAGCACTAGTTACCACTATGCCTGGTGAGTGCCATTACCACTATGCCAGAGGTAGGTACCACTATGCCAGTGGTGGTGAGTGCTATTACCACTATTCTAGTGTTGATTGTTGCACATGATGCTAACTACTATCACTTTTCTATTAATGCAAATGGTCAGTGGTAGTAGATGGTCAATGTTGATTGTTGCACATGATGCTAACTACTACCACTTTTGTAGTAATGTAGATGGTCAGTGGTAGTAGCCTGTGAATTACCAATGGTGGTAGTGATTGTTAGTGTTACTAATGATGCTAGTGAGGGGCTAGTCAACAATTTGACAAAAGTGTGAGTTTTACTAGTATGCTAGTGAGGTGAGTGTTACTACCACTATGCATTGGTAATTACTCCTATTATAATGGTGATTTTAGCATATGATGGTGGTAACTACCACTTTTAAGTAACTACCACTTTAGCATATGATGGTGGTAACTACCACTTTTTGAGTAATGTAGATGGTCACCTTCTCTACTAATTTAGGCAAGTGGTAACTTATAACAAACTACCACTACCAGTGGTGGTACTTCTCCTCCAACTTAGAAAAGTGGTAGGAATTTTTTAATATCTAGTTGAGGTTGTTTGCAAGTAGTAGTAGTAGACTGTTAACTACCTATTAAACTGTATGAAAATAGTAATATACTAGTATTTGACTAGATAATTCATGATTGAAATGTAGGTTGAATTATTTCTTACTTTCAAGGAGATGCACCCTGAGGTGAAGATCTAGTAGGGGGACTTTGAGAAGATGAAGCCTTATTTTGTGCAGAACCTTAAGAATCGTTACACATGTTGCTACAGTACAAATGTGCACATGTGTTTTTTAAGGATTCAATAAATCACATGAGACATATGCTGCTTTTGGTGTACATGGGGCATAATGCCATTGCAATTGTCATTTTTGTAGTTCATATGATAATGTCACAGGGTGCACATCAGCTAAGAATGCCTATAAGAGAATGACATGTCTTTTGGACTCTATTTTATGTCCGAAACCTAGTGGTGACAACTACTATATTTTGAAATATCTGATTGGAGAATGCTCTACTTATGGACCAAACATAATGCCAAAGTGTGCAATGGAGAAATCATTTAGCAGTCACACTATAATAGTGCAAATATTAGAGGAAGTAGAAGTTAGCCTCAATAGTGAAGGAGTATAAACCATAAGAAAAGGTTTCTTGAGTTTATTTTCGAGGACAAAAACTTTCTTTCAAGGAGGAGGAAATGTTATGAGACTAACAGGAAACACTACAAGGTAAGACTAGAAAAGATTATTTATATGTAAAAGGTTTGCATATAAATAAGGTTCATAGGATTTCAAATTGGAAATACCTAAAGCAATGGTTAATAGGAATTAAGGTTAAAGTAAAAGGGATGTAGATGATGCACAAGGGAAGCCCAAAGGCCACAAAAGTAGGTGTCCCTTTCTAGGGGGAGTTGAGGAGGCATTAGAGAGTGAAAATGCCATGCCTAGCCAATGAAAGGTCAAGGGGCTGAAGTTGGAAGGTCATACATCACTTAGGCCTATATAACCATGTGTTTAGGGTCCATTTGGGATATGGTTGGGTGGAGAATCAAAGTTCTAGTCTTACAAGTCCTCAAGCTTATAATTCAAGGAGCATTATAATACTAGAGATCGCAATATTGTGAGATGACTCAACTAGACTATGTGGAACAATACAAGATATCATTAAGGTTCATTTTTAAGAGTATTTTTGTTTGATGTCAAGTAGTGTATTTTGGTTTAATGTTAAGTGGCATATTTTTTATTTAATGTCAAGTGCTGTAAGCTATAATGCAAAGTTCTCACGGTCACTGTTAACAAAGGACATAAGTGGGGTTTTCACAATGGACTCCACGAGGATATGGATATACCAAAGTGACACATTTGTTATCTAAAAACAATGTGAACTAGGTATGGTATGTAAGATGGATCCTTCTACTATGTTAATTTATAAACAAACTATAATAACTTCAACTAAACATATTAATTCAAAAATTTGATAATCCCATTCACATATGGTATATGGATTATATTAGGTTTTTTCCCATCCCGATCGCACAATGATCCAAGATGGTAGTAAGTTATTCATATTGTTCCCAGGAGTAAGCATATATTTCAAGAACTAAAAGATGAGGAGCTTGAAGACATGTCATATGGATAACTGGTGGCTATGGATAATGAGGACTTCAACATGGATCAATAAATTTTGACTATCTCTGTTCCATTGATATGAATACAAAAAATCAAAATAAAGCCATGGAAAAGCGTTGACGATGAGCAACCTACACTAGAATACCTTGACGATGAGCAACCTACACTAGAATACCTTAACGATGAGCAACCTGCACTGAAATACCTTGATGATAAGCAATCATGGAATACATTGATGATTAAGCAACCTACACTAGAAAGAGAGCAACCTGCACTGAAATACCTTGATGATAAGCAATCATGGAATACGTTGATGATTAAGCAACCTACACTAGAAAGAGAGTCCTACATGCACTATAGGCCTATCTATATCTATAGATTTGGTGACCTTCCAAGATCATATTGAAGATCATTTGTATGACATGGTTCTCCTACATCCACTATAGGCCTACTATTATACCTTTATATTTGGTGACATTACAAGATCTAGAACAAGATCATGATGATGGTCCCATGGATGATTTACCACATGAATATTGGTTTTTGCTATCTAGGAGCACAATCTTTTTGGGAAAACTCCTAGATTAGATAGATTCAGCAAATGGAAAATATTTTATGGCGGTGTTAATTTATGGGTTTAGTGGAGTTATGACTCTAGTAAGGAGAGATCTTAATCCCAATGTTAATGCCAATCACCCTAAGGGAAGGATCTTAGTGGTTGAGATCTTAATAGATGGGGAGAGAATATGGGTTATTAATGTATATGGGGCCCACAATTATAAAATTAAGAGCAATATGTGGAATTGGAATGCCAACTTAAATGCACAAGTTCCTTGTAGTGTTCTTAGGGATTTCAACATGGTTGAAAAGGTAGTTGATAGATGTGGTGGTAGCATTGTACTTATAGGGAAGGAGAAAGGGAAATGGTGGTAGCATTGTACTTTAAAATAGGGAAGGAGAAAGGGAAATGGGAAGAGCTTAGAAGGGGGTTGGGTCTTAAGGATAGTTGGTATCTAGGTGACTGGAGAGACAAGCCGGGTCATACTTATTTCAGTCTCCAATATCTTTCTTCTTCCTCCAGAATTGATAGAGTCTTCTTTAGCCAGTAGGCCTCGTGGGTGCCCCACACTTTGAGAGTCTTGGTTGATTGTAGTTCCACACTTTTTGATCACCTTCCTTTGAAGTGGAGTTGGACTATTAATAATGGGGCTGAAATAGATTGTTCTTATTACCCAACAAGGAAACTGAGAGTGAATAATTTGCTCCTGAAGGACCCACTCTTTGTGGAGTATACAAAAGAAAGCAATTAGAAAACTCAAAAGGAGAAAGGGGGCTGATGGTTCTTGGAGGCAGTTTGTCAATGAAATGTAGGGGATTATTAGAGCTGTGGGTAAATTGAGGGTTGAGGAAAGGAGAGGAGAGAGAAGGAAGTGGGCTACCTTGTTAGAGGAACTTCGAGTGAAGAGACAAACCATAGGTTTGGATGCTACTAACACAGCTTTGTATTTTAAGAGCTAGGTTAGTATTAAGGAGGAGGAGGATAGATGTTATAGAGAACAACAGAATTGGTCTAAATGGAATCTGTTCAATAACAAAAGAAAACCAGATAATAGGCTATTTAAACTCCCAAAGAAGAAGAGTGATAGTGAGATTGTGGGAAGCATTCTGGATGAAGATGGGACCCCTTTGAATGATATGAACACTCTTGCTATGAAATGGGTCAAATTTCTGGGGTCTACTCTTAGTCTAAAGGAGGATTGTTCTTTGAGGAGGTTTCAAGCTGAAGATAGGTTGTTGGGTTTACTGAGTCAAATGGTTTACTCAGATAAAGCTAGATGGTTAGAAAGAGACATTAAGGTGGATGAATGTTGGTGTGCCTTGCTTAAGCTGGAGGGAGAAAGCCCCAGGTTGGGATGGCTTATCCACAAAGTTCTTCATAGCCTTTTGGCCTTCCTTGAAAGAGGTTGTGGGTGATATTTGTCAACTCAGGGTTTTGGGATAAGGATTTTAAAGAAGGGCTTGTAAAGCTCATCCCAAAGCAAACAGCTTGCAACAGGTTTGATCATTAGAGGCCCATTACTTTGCTAATAGTGATGTGTAAAATTATGGCTAAAGTGATTGCTCTTAGAATCACTCCAGTGCTGCAAGATGTTGTTTCCAAAAAACAACATGGTTTTATCAAAGGAAGGTCAATATATGATAACATTTTTGCTGCTTTGTTGGGAAGAGATGTGGCTATCAAAACTCAGCAAAAATGCATCATGTTGCAATTGGATTTAGAGAAAGCATATGACAGGATTCATTGGTCATTTGTAGTACGAGTGATGGAAAAACTGGGTTTTGGCACAAAAATGGCAACATGCATTTACACTCTATCTTGGGGAGGATATTCCAAAGTGTTGCTATATGGAAGAGTGGTAGGGGAGTTTGAGATAAATAGATCAGTCAGACAAGGCTATCCATTAGCACCCTTGCTGTCTGCTATTGCCTCTCATCCTCTAATAATTTCTCTAGGACCAGCATGAAGGGAATATTATTGGGCTAAAGCTCAAGTATAGTGAACAACTAGTTATACAATGCTTTTCTGATGATTCTTTACTATTTCTAAGGGCTGTAAACAATAATGTGAGATTGGCTTTAGAGATAGTGCAGGAGTTTGCCAATGCTTGTGGCTCTAAATGTGACATTCTAAAATCCAGAATTATCTGCTTGACTGAGGATAATGACTTTGATATGCAAAGGTGGGATTGTGAGGTGGTGCAAAAGGGTCAAATTGTCAGACTGCTTGGTATACCATTTGGTGTTGGGGTTACTAATAAACAACTGGTAGTGTGGGCTATAAATAGGTTTTTGGAGAAATTGAAAAAACAAGAGGGCATCAGAGTCCCCTTCCATAGCATGGTTAACATTTGCAATACAGTATTGAATGCGTATTTTATGTTTTTGTGCCCTATGTTGGATATTGGGAAGTGTCATTAGAAGAAAATCATAGGGCCTATTAGAGACTTTCTTTGGAGAAATGGTAATGGGAAAAAAAAGTCTCTGCTTGGCTTGTATGGGACAAACTATCGGTTCTTAAAAGAGGAAGGGAGCATTGGTATTATTCATATGCCTACTCACTGCTACTGCATTGCAAGAAATGCTCTGATGCTTCCTAGATGTTTATCTCAGAACATCATTTGGGTACTATTGATGAGGGTTCTGGTTGAGCTCTCTGATGTTATGGCTAAAGGTAAATGGGGGAATCTAAATTGGAAGGATAAACTCTTTTCATCTGCTCCTCTTAAGATTACCAGCTCAGCACTTTGCAAAATGTTATGCAAATGTTGGAAGGATAGTTTGGGTATCATGATCTGGGATGGAGGTTGCAGAGTAACATGCAACTCTATCCTCAGTTTGGATATCTGGTGGACTTATAAATTTAAACCCCCTTTGGCCCTACTTGATATCTCTGCTACAAAGAGTCTCAACAACAAAGGCATTAGGTATTTGGTTGATTGTTGGGATAGGAATATGGTAGGGTGAAAAGATGTGGATCAGTTATCTTTGGAATATCAGTTAACTAGAAGGGAAAGGATTCTAATAGTCCAGGTTCTAGATTTTCTTCAAAGAGAGTTATGTTCTACTGCTACTGATACCTTAGTTTGGATTAAAGATTGGGCCTGGCTTAATGGTGCCAAACTAAAGGATGGCAAAACCAGAGATTTATACTCATTAATGAGAAATGGGGATGCCATGTTGTATTGCAATAAAATTTGGAATGTAAATTGGAGCCCTTCTAGTTGGAAAAAGAGATGGAATCTTCTTTGGGATTGCCAGATCCCTAAGAAATTTCAAGTTTTTTTGTGGAAGGTATGCATGTGGGCATTACCTATTGGTTCGAAATTCCAAAGGAGAAATATATCTAGTGGCATTTGTCCCACGTACAGGTCATCACTTGAAGATGGTAAACATGTGTTTTGGGACTGCCCAAGGGTACTTGGTTCAAAATGTCTAAATGGATAGAGAAGAGCTTGGGTATGCAAACATGCTAGGGGGAGTGGATCTTGGGTAAATGGTCAGTTAGTAAACGAACATATTGGTATGTTTTTTAATATCATCAGAGCCTACATTTTGCTAGAAATCTGGTCTAGCAGGAATGCAATTATATTTATGAAGGCTGTATATACTAGTTTGCAAGAGTTAGACTTGATGCATAAGTGCGTATACATGTGCTCGTCTGTGTGCAATGTCAATAAAATAAGATGTTCTGAGCTAGATATGTTGATTCAGAATTTGCAAAGGAATATGATCTGAATACTTCCCCAGAGCTTGATGAGCTTCAAACATACTAGGAATAAACCCCTAACACTGATTTGTATGTTGCAGGTGAGATGTTGTGAAGGAAAGAAAAGACCCCCCAAGTTTGGACCAAAAACTCTAAGGTGGTGCTGCAAAGAAAAACAGGTTGATCATACATTTGTTGCCTTTATAGAAAACCCTGTGGGAACTAGACCCACTGTTAAAATTTGGTCCAAGAAAGGGGGAATGTTGGAAAAATAGTCCCCTCGTAGATGCACTACAGAAGCTATGATGAAAGCTAACATACTTTTGGGATATCATATATCTTGGAAACAATCCTTCTTTTTGATGGAAGAAGAGAGATGAGAATTTTTGTGCAAAACTCTGAATTAAGTTGAAAAAGAGTAGTAAAAATATGGATACTGTAGCTCTCTGACTTGGTTGTTGTATTGCAGTTTTTGAACAGTTTTAGTGAATATATATTGATTTTAAAAAAAACCTTCTGCAGTTTTTGAACAGTTTTAGTGAATATATAATTATTATTGATTTTAAAAAAAACCTTCTCATGCTAAATCTCTTATCTAATCGTCTAAGTACCTCTTAATAGATGGTTCCTCTCTTCAGACCTGGACACGAATTTAGTCCGTGTATGCGCGTATCCGCAGCTGCTGAAGGTCAAGCAATGGCGTTGCTACCTCTGTTTTCTACAAAGCAGCCCTGCTTCACCACTAACAGGCCGATATATTTCGAAGCCTTCTGCAAAACCAGGGTCTCAGATTGGAGCACCGTTTGCAGAACTAAGTTTTCAGGATACAGAGAAACTGGGGTTTCAGGATGCAGTAAAATCAGGGTTTCAAGATGCTGCAACAGATTTTGCAAAGCTAGAATTTCGAAATGCAGAAGCGGGGAGATGTTCTCATCATCAACACCACAACTTTCTCTTCATGTTCTGAATTGTACATCCAAGACAGAGTCTGTTTCATCTTCTTCTGCTGATGTGGTTGAGAGAGAGGAAGGCATGCCGATTCCGGGCACCATCACCTTTAAGCGAAGCTCCACCCAGACCCATTACGAGTACCTCACAGATCTCGAAACCTTGGGGATGGAGAATTTCTCCTCTGAGCTCTCCAGATCGGTCGCCCTCTCTATGGGCATCCAAGCCACGGCCAAGTCTGAACCCTCCAGCACGCCCGTGGCTGTCTCCATCGATGTCACCAAAGAAGGAAGGGACCTTCGGCTCGATGGCATTGTCCGAACATCCATGGCTCTGAACTGCTGCAGGTCAGTGCATGTGTTGTGTTTTCTTTGCTTCGATGTAAACAATCGAAAGCTTCTGTGAACTTAGGCTGCAAATGCTGGTGTATCTGAACCCTGCCATCATTTTTTGAGTCTTAATTGCACCATGCATGTTACACATATACATATACTCCATCTGTATGATAGGTGGTGGACTTGGACAGCCATATGTGCTGACTCCCAAGTCTTCTAATGTTTTGCATGAAGATGCGGTGTTCCAGTTGGTGAGCGGGTGTTTGGAGAGTTTAGCCTTTTGTTGATAGAGAAGCCAGTGGTTGAACCTACCAAACAATGTGTAGGATTTGTTCTGGGAGATGGGGGCAGAATGCCAGATGAAGGTGAAGATTTAGATGCGATTTTGGACTTGGATCTCGATGACAAGCTTCACTTTCCGAGGACTGAGAAATCGATAGACATATCCAAATATATTCGTGACACCGTACACCTTGAGATCCCCTTGCAATGTTTGTGTGCCCTAAGTTGTAGAGGGAAGTGCATTGATTGTGGTGTGAACCTCAACAAAAGCTCTTGCATTTGTAGTGTGGATGCACAGAAAGAGGACAGGCGCATGATGTGGGGTCCATTAGACCAGCTCAAAAAGCAACTCATAAGTGAAGGTGAAGCTTAGTTATTGGAATCCAAGCTTGTTGTAATGTCCTCAACAGAGGGAAAATTTGTAATTTGAAGCATAATTGAAAATACGTTTTCTTAATGTAGACCCTCTTGTGGTAGAGCCATGGCATGTCTATCAGGTTGTGGTCCTATGGATCAATGTAATATATTACAGGTTTGAAAACATTTGATGCAAACAGATAGTCAACCTTCTGCATCAGCAGGATTTTAACAGATGTTACAGCGTTGCCTACTGGCATGCATTGTGGAGTAGCACTTTAAGGGAAGTGTACAGGCTTCTATTGCATGTAGGGGAAAAGCTTGCATCTAGGTGCTGATTGTTTTTCCAGAGAAACACGGATGGTTGGTCCTTTTGTCTCCCAGCCTACTGTTGGTCCATTAGAGTCAGGTAGTACAGCCTATGTGGCTTTCAACATGAGAGGATAGGTCACAGCATGTACAAGGTTCCGCTGTATTCCTGTCTGTCTAACAGTCTGTGCATGTCTTTCGGTTTTTTAGCATACAGAAGGGTCTTAGTCACTAGCTTGTGTGTGACAAGCAGGCCCAAAAGGGCGCAACAAACTGCCCCAGAACTTAGAACGCCCTCAATCAAAAGCCTTACAAAGGCGTAAAAAGGCTCTTCATCAGGTCAGCCAGGCTGGCCGACCTGGTCGGCTTTGGACCAAAAACTCTAAGGTGTACTGCAAAGAAAAACAGGTTGATCATACATTTGTTGCCTTTATAGAAAACCCTGTGGGAACTAGACCCACTCTTAAAATTTGGTCCAAGAAAGGGGGAATGTTGGAAAATCAGTCCCCTCGTGGATGCACTACAGAAGCTATGATGGAAGCCAACATACTTTTGGGATATCATATATCTTGGAAACAATCCTTCTTTTTGATGGAAGAAGAGAGATGAGAATTTTTGTGCAAAACTCTGAATTAAGTTGAAAAAGAGTAGTAAAAATATGGATACTGTAGCTCTCGTAGCTCTCTGACTTGGTTGTTGTATTGCAGTTTTTGAACAGTTTTAGTGAATATATATAATTATTATTGATTTTAAAAAAAACCTTCTCATGCTAAATCTCTTATCTAATCGTCTAAGTACCTCTTAATAGATACTCTTGGGTTCCTCTCTTCAGACCCAGACACGAATTTAGTCCGTGTATGCGCGTATCCGCAGCTGCGGAAGGTCAAGCAATGGCGTTGCTACCTCTGTTTTCTACAAAGCAGCCCTGCTTCACCACTAAAACAGGCCGATATATTTCGAAGCCTTCTGCAAAACCTGGGTCTCAGATTGGAGCACCGTTTGCAGAACTAAGTTTTCAAGATACAGAGAAACTGGGGTTTCAGGATGCAGTAAAATCAGGGTTTCAAGATGCTGCAACAGATTTTGCAAAGCTAGAATTTCGAAATGCAGAAGCGGGGAGATGTTCTCATCATCAACACCACATTTTTCTCTTCATGTTCTGAATTGTACATCCAAGACAGAGTCTGTTTCATCTTCTTCTGCTGATGTGGTTGAGAGAGAGGAAGGCATGCCGATTCCGGGCACCATCACCTTTAAGCGAAGCTCCACCGAGACCCATTACGAGTACTTCACAGATCTCGAAACCCTGGGGATGGAGAATTTCTCCTCTGAGCTCTCCAGATCGGTCGCCCTCTCTATGGGCATCCAAGCCACGGCCAAGTCTGAACCCTCCAGCACGCCCGTGGCTGTCTCCATCGATGTCACCAAAGAAGGAAGGGACCTTCGGCTCGATGGCATTGTCCGAACATCCATGGCTCTGAACTGCTGCAAGTCAGTGCATGTGTTGTGTTTTCTTTGCTTCGATGTAAACAATCGAAAGCTTCTGTGAACTTAGGCTGCAAATGCTGGTGTATCTGAACCCTGCCATCATTTTTTGAGTCTTAATTGCACCATGCATGTTACACATATACATATACTGTATGATAGGTGGTGGACTTGGACAGCCATATGTGCTGACTCCCAAGTCTTCTAATGTTTTGCATGAAGATGCGGTGTTCCAGTTGGTGAGCGGGTGTTTGGAGAGTTTAGCCTTTTGTTGACAGAGAAGCCAGTGGTTGAACCTACCAAACAATGTGTAGGAGTTGTTCTGGGAGATGGGGGCAGAATCCCAGATGAAGGTGAAGATTTAGATGCGATTTTGGACCTGGATCTCGATGACAAGCTTCACTTTCCGAGGACTGAGAAATCGATAGACATATCCAAATATATTCGTGACACCGTACACCTTGAGATCCCCTTGCAATGTTTGTGTGCCCTGAGTTGCAGAGGGAAGTGCATTGATTGTGGTGTGAACCTCAACAAAAGCTCTTGCATTTGTAGTGTGGATGCACAGAAAGAGGACAGGCGCATGATGTGGGGTCCATTAGACCAGCTCGAAAAGCAACTCATAAGTGAAGGTGAAGCTTAGTTATTGGAATCCAAGCTTGTTGTAATGTCCTCAACAGAGGGAAAATTTGTAATTTGAAGCATAATTGAAAATACGTTTTCTTAATGTAGACCCTCTTGTGGTAGAGCCATGGCATGTCTATCAGGTTGTGGTCCTATGGATCAATGTAATATATTACAGGTTTGAAAACATTTGATGCAAACAGATAGTCAACCTTCTGCATCAGCAGGATTTTAACAGATGTTACAGCGTTGCCTACTGGCATGCATTGTGGAGTAGCACTTTAAGGGAAGTGTACAGGCTTCTATTGCATGTAGGGGAAAAGCTTGCATCTAGGTGCTGATTGTTTTTCCAGAGAAACACGGATGGTTGGTCCTTTTGTCTCCCAGCCTACTGTTGGTCCATTAGAGTCAGGTAGTACAGCCTATGTGGCTTTCAACATGAGAGGACAGGTCACAGCATGTACAAGGTTCCGCTGTATTCTTGTCTGTCTAACAGTCTGTGCATGTCTTTCGGTTTTTTAGCATACAGAAGGGTCTTAGTCACTAGCTTGTGTGTGACAAGCAGGCCCAAAAGGGCGCAACAAACTGCCCCAGAACTTAGAACGCCCTCAATCAAAAGCCTTACAAAGGCGTAAAAAGGCTCTTCATCAGGTCAGCCAGGCTGGCCGACCTGGTCGGCTTTGGACCAAAAACTCTAAGGTGGTACTGCAAAGAAAAACAGGTTGATCATACATTTGTTGCCTTTATAGAAAACCCTGTGGGAACTAGACCCACTGTTAAAATTTGGTCCAAGAAAGGGGGAATGTTGGAAAAACAGTCCCCTCGTGGATGCACTACAGAAGCTATGATGGAAGCTACATACTTTTGGGATATCATATATCTTGGAAACAATCCTTCTTTTTGATGGAAGAAGAGCGATGAGAATTTTTGTGCAAAACTCTGAATTAAGTTGAAAAAGAGTAGTAAAAATATGGATACTGTAGCTCTCTGACTTGGTTGTTGTATTGCAGTTTTTGAACAGTTTTAGTGAATATATATAATTATTATTGATTTTTAAAAAAACCTTCTCATGCTAAATCTCTTATCTAATCGTCTAAGTACCTCTTAATAGATACTCTTGGGTTCCTCTCTTCAGACCTACACACGAATTTAGTCCGTGTATGCGCGTATCCGCAGCTGCGGAAGGTCAAGCAATGGACCTCTGTTTTCTACAAAGCAGCCCTGCTTCACCACTAATAGGCCGATATATTTCGAAGCCTTCTGCAAAACCAGGGTCTCAGATTGGAGCACCGTTTGCAGAACTAAGTTTTCAGAATACAGAGAAACTGGGGTTTCAGGATGCAGTAAAATCAGGGTTTCAAGATGCTGCAACAGATTTTGCAAAGCTAGAATTTCGAAATGCAGAAGCGGGGAGATGTTCTCATCATCAACACCACAACTTTCTCTTCATGTTCAGAATTGTACATCCAAGACATAGTCTGTTTCATCTTCTTCTGCTGATGTGGTTGAGAGAGAGGAAGGCATGCCGATTCCGGGCACCATCACCTTTAAGCGAAGCTCCACCCAGACCCATTACGAGTACCTCACAGATCTCGAAACCCTGGGGATGGAGAATTTCTCCTCTCAGCTCTCCAGATCGGTCGCCCTCTCTATGGGCATCCAAGCCACGGCCAAGTCTGAACCCTCCAGCACGCCCGTGGCTGTCTCCATCGATGTCACCAAAGAAGGAAGGGACCTTCGGCTCGATGGCATTGTCCGAACATCCATGGCTCTGAACTGCTGCAGGTCAGTGCATGTGTTGTGTTTTCTTTGCTTCGATGTAAACAATCGAAAGCTTCTGTGAACTTAGGCTGCAAATGCTGGTGTATCTGAACCCTGCCATCATTTTTTGAGTCTTAATTGCACCATGCATGTTACACATATACATATACTCCATCTGTATGATAGGTGGTGGACTTGGACAGCCATATGTGCTGACTCCCAAGTCTTCTAATGTTTTGCATGAAGATGCGGTGTTCCAGTTGGTGAGCGGGTGTTTGGAGAGTTTAGCCTTTTGTTGATAGAGAAGCCAGTGGTTGAGCCTACCAAACAATGTGTAGGAGTTGTTCTGGGAGATGGGGGCAGAATGCCAAATGAAGGTGAAGATTTAGATGCGATTTTGGACTTGGATCTCGATGACAAGCTTCACTTTCCGAGGACTGAGAAATCGATAGACATATCCAAATATATTCGTGACACCGTACACCTTGAGATCCCCTTGCAATGTTTGTGTGCCCTGAGTTGCAGAGGGAAGTGCATTGATTGTGGTGTGAACCTCAACAAAAGCTCTTGCATTTGTAGTGTGGATGCACAGAAAGAGGACAGGCGCATGATGTGGGGTCCATTAGACCAGCTCAAAAAGCAACTCATAAGTGAAGGTGAAGCTTAGTTATTGGAATCCAAGCTTGTTGTAATGTCCTCAACAGAGGGAAAATTTGTAATTTGGAGCATAATTGAAAATACGTTTTCTTAATGTAGACCGTCTTGTGGTAGAGCCATGGCATGTCTATCAGGTTGTGGTCCTATGGATCAATGTAATATATTACAGGTTTGAAAACATTTGATGCAAACAGATAGTCAACCTTCTGCATCAGCAGGATTTTAACAGATGTTACAGCGTTGCCTACTGGCATGCATTGTGGAGTAGCACTTTAAGGGAAGTGTACAGGCTTGAAAAGCTTGCATCTAGGTGCTGATTGTTTTTCCAGAGAAACACGGATGGTTGGTCCTTTTGTCTCCCAGCCTACTGTTGGTCCATTAGAGTCAGGTAGTACAGCCTATGTGGCTTTCAACATGAGAGGATAGGTCGCAGCATGTACAAGGTTCCGCTGTATTCCTGTCTGTCTAACAGTCTGTGCATGTCTTTCAGTTTTTTAGCATACAGAAGGGTCTTAGTCACTAGCTTGTGTGTGACAACCAGGCCCAAAAGGGCGCAACAAACTGCCCCAGAACTTAGAACGCCCTCAATCAAAAGCCTTACAAAGGCGTAAAAAGGCTCTTCATCAGGTTAGCCAGGCTGGCCGACCTGGTCGGCTTTGGACCAAAAACTCTAAGGTGGTACTGCAAAGAAAAACAGGTTGATCATACATTTGTTGCCTTTATAGAAAACCCTGTGGGAACTAGACCCACTGTTAAAATTTGGTCCAAGAAAGGGGGAATGTTGGAAAAACAGTCCCCTCGTGGATGCACTACAGAAGCTATGATGGAAGCTAACATACTTTTGGGATATCATATATCTTGGAAACAATCCTTCTTTTTGATGGAAGAAGAGAGATGAGAATTTTTGTGCAAAACTCTAAATTAAGTTGAAAAAGAGTAGTAAAAATATGGATACTGTAGCTCTCTGACTTGGTTGTTGGATTGCAGTTTTTGAACAGTTTTAGTGAATATATATAATTATTATCGATTTTAAAAAAAACCTTCTCATGCTAAATCTCTTATCTAATCATCTAAGTACCTCTTAATAGATACTCTTGGGTTCCTCTCTTCAGACCCAGACACGAATTTAGTCGTGTATGCGTGTATCCGCAGCTGCGGAAGGTCAAGCAATGGCGTTGCTACCTCTGTTTTCTACAAAGCAGCCCTGCTTCACCACTAAAACAGGCCGATATATTTCGAAGCCTTCTGCAAAACCAGGGTCTCAGATTGGAGCACCGTTTGCAGAACTAAGTTTTCAGGATACAGAGAAACTGGGGTTACAGGATCAGGGTTTCAAGATGCTGCAACAGATTTTGCAAAGCTAGAATTTCGAAATGCAGAAGCGGGGAGATGTTCTCATCATCAACACCACAACTTTCTCTTCATGTTCTGAATTGTACATCCAAGACAGAGTCTGTTTCATCTTCTTCTGCTGATGTGGTTGAGAGAGAGGAAGGCATGCCGATTCCGGGCACCATCACCTTTAAGCGAAGCTCCACCCAGACCCATTATGAGTACCTCACAGATCTCGAAACCCTGGGGATGGAGAATTTCTCCTCTGAGCTCTCCAGATCGGTCGCCCTCTCTATGGGCATCCAAGCCACGGCCAAGTCTGAACCCTCCCCAGCACGCCCGTGGCTGTCTCCATCGATGTCACCAAAGAAGGAAGGGACCTTCGGCTCGATGGCATTGTCCGAACATCCATGGCTCTGAACTGCTGCAGGTCAGTGCATGTGTTGTGTTTTCTTTGCTTCGATGTAAACAATCGAAAGCTTCTGTGAACTTAGGCTGCAAATGCTGGTGTATCTGAACCCTGCCATCATTTTTTGAGTCTTAATTGCACCATGCATGTTACACATATACATATACTCCATCTGTATGGTAGGTGGTGTGTTGGGGTAAAGGCATAATGCCCACCCTTATAGTGTGTACAAGCCCATAAGTTATAGTACATAGTACACTTAGTACATTTAATGTACTAAGTGCACTATGTGTACTAGTGCAATATACATGTGTGATAGGGGAGTCACACACTCATGCCTCATGAGTTGACTTATCCCCACAACTCTCTCTCTCTCTCTCTCTCTCTCTCCCTTGTTCTCTCTGTGCATGTCTCCCACATGAATTAACCTAACCCTAATTCCTGTTTCTCTCACACAACTGGTATCAGAGCAGGTGCCCTTCGAATCTCTGTGCAGTAGCAATCAGCTCGACTCTCCCATTCAATTGGTCGTGGCAAAAGGTAGCCAACAGCGAAGTGCAGGCAGGCGGAGTAGTCAGGCGCCTACAGCACCTCCTGAGTCGAAGGCAGCGCTGGCCCTTCAGCGTGAGCAGCGAGCGGAAACACAGGCAAAGGCGCCAGCGCTAGGCGAAGGTGGGCGGCGCTCAAGTTGGGTGGCGGGCGTTGAATCATTAGCGAAGAGGCGACATCAATAAAAACATGCTTGTCGCGTGTGGCGCCAGCTAGGCGGAGACGGCGAAGGCAAACTTGACACGGCGAGTGGCGCTCAGCAGCGAGCGAACCAGGCGAAGCAGGCGGAGCAGGTCTCTCCGACGCGCCGCCCCCTCTCTGCCGCCTTCATTTATTCCCAGCAGCAACGCTGGTCTTCTGTCGTTGTGCGCGCTGCCTCCGACAAGCCTGTGAAAGCCGACAGGCAGCTATGGTTTGCTTCCAAGCAGAGTC
Source organism: Cibotium barometz (assembly GCF_041138505.1). Classification (NCBI taxonomy): domain Eukaryota; kingdom Viridiplantae; phylum Streptophyta; class Polypodiopsida; order Cyatheales; family Cibotiaceae; genus Cibotium; species Cibotium barometz. The sequence goes on from NC_141051.1 coordinate 12,532,207, forward strand.
TAGCCTACTTGGATGGCAGTTTGCCAGGTGATTATGGGTTTGATCCACTGGGGCTGATGGATCCAGAAGGGTCAGGGAGCTTCATAGCAGCCAGCCATCTGAGCATCACCAACAGCTTGTGTCTCCACCAATTCTGTAGCACGCCTGAAGAGCCCTCTAACAGCATCAAATTTCTGCAGAGCAGCACCAAATTCAGCACACTCCCCTTTCCTGCAACAAAATTCAAAAATTACAAGGTATCTTGCTTCATTTTTTTTTGGGACTTGCAATTGAGCAGGTACAATAATCAATTGAGCAGGTACAGGTGCCCAATTGCTCAATTTTGAGCAAAATTGGCAAAATTGGGTGACATTGGTCACAATCAGGATCAATTTGCAGGAAATTGCATGTCGAAATTTGGGGCTTTTGATGTAATTGTGCAATTAAGCACTCATACATGCTGTATGATGTGAAAAATCGCACATTTGGGCAAAATTGCAGCAAGTTGCAGTGCAAATCAAGGGGCTTTTGTGCCGATTTGGTTGATTTGCATGCAGGCAATCGCATTTGATGCTGTAGATAATGTGTTGATGCCTTACAAGCACTCAATGTGCCTGTAAATCAAGGGGGTTTCATGTATTTGATGTATATGTGGCCAGGGGGAAGCATCGTGAACACTCTGGATGCCTTCATGTGCGTCAATGTACCATGTATGATCAAAAATTGATCTTAATCAAGGGGCTTTTCAAGTTTGTATGCTTGTTGAGCTTGGCAAAGCAGCAGGCAAGACATTTATGCCTTGAATCCTCAAAAATCAGCTTGCAGTCAAGGGGCTTTTGCCCAATTTCTGTTCGGGACTGTTGTATGCAGTGTACAGGACTGTAAAAGTCTGATTTTCACTCATTTGGACAGCCAGGAGAGCACTTATTGCTATTGTACCTGCTGGTACAGATTTGGCACAACTTTGTGCATGTTTTGGCATGGCTGTACACTGATTTGAGTGAGGAAAAGGTTCAATTTCAGCTGCTGTACTTGTCGGTACAGGTTTGGTACATCATTGGTGAGCACTTGGTACTGTTATACAGTACTTTGGAAGGGCAACAGAGCACATTTAAGGTGCTGTCCAAAATCTGCAGCAACCAGATTTTGGTGTTTTCATCACATACAGTGGGAGAAAAGTTGCATTTGTGCTTCCGCAGTGGGAGATAAAGCTTGGGAGATTAACTGTGAGCACTTTGTGTGCTTTTGGTGCAGTGTTTGTACATTTTGCAGGGAGTCAAGCATTGACAGGTTGCATTTTGCTATGGCAACCACAGGTGAGAGCTCTTCATTGCTTCACATCAAGAAGCTTGAAGGCTCGCATAATTATGATATTTGGCAAACCCAGTGCTACAATGTGTTGCTCCAAAAAAAGCAGCACAAGCCTATCAAAGAAAGGGGTGTAATGCCCGCTTCTCTTACTTTTTTTTTTTTTTTCCCGGGAAAAAGATCCTTCTATTAGTTAATGAGAAAACGCCATAAGGCTACAAAGCTCACCTCGCAAGGAGGGATAAAACACAGTGAACTCCTGAGCTCCACCCCCGTGGCTGGCCGCTCTCTGGGGGGGGCTACCTAGTAGTACATATGGGAGGTGAGAAAAGCCAGACTGGAGGCCTGTAGTGCCAAGTGACATCCTCGCCCCTCGCGGTGAGGAAAGGGCCAGGGTGCCAAGTGCGGAGGAAAGCCTTGCGGCGCCCTCTCATGCGATCCGAGTCGCCCTGGAGTTTCCCCCAGTGTCCTCTCAAGGTGTGAATGATGTCGACCCAGAGGGCCTGTATGACCTCCGCCGGTGGAGTCGCCTGGCGGTCAATGGCCTCCCTGCATCGGGCTCTCCATATGTGCCAAGCCGTCATGCTGCTGATCATCTCCCATCTGTGCCCGATCCCCTCCTGAGGGGCTGCCGAAGAGAAGTCTGGCATCGGAACCACCGCCATCGCCCTGTCAGAGACCTGGATGGTCGCGCTGCCAGGGACGTCCTCATATCCAAGGGCCGGGCCGCTGTCCGTGGCCCACGCCACCGCACCCCACGTCACCAGCATCTCACCTGGTGAGCCTGCAAAAACCATCCTGAGAGCGCGCTGCCAGACCTGCTGTGCCTGTGGGCAATCCCATAAGCAGTGCCGCTGCGACTCCTGTGCATGGCCGCACCGAGGGCAGGACGTTGGGTGTCTGCCAAAAGCTAGCCAAGCCCCCACAGCCAGTCCTCTATGCGCTGTGAGCCAGAGAAAAAGCGTCACCTTCCGGGGCCGGAAGCTGGCCCAAAGGCGCTGCCAGAAGTCCCTAAGAAAGGCAGGGGAGAGCCCCTGTCGCCGCCAATGCTCGGCCGCCGCCGGAGTGCTCGCTATCCTGTGCCTCTGAATCCGCCGCCCCAGCCTCGCTGTGTACTGAAAAAAGGGGATGCCTGGGCTGGTAGGGGCCAAGTAGGGATCTCGCCAAAACCACTCACCTGGATCCCACTGAAGGCGAATAAGAGGCCTGCTGTCCCAAGCCCATAATCTCCAAGAACAGTCCTCCCCTATCGAGGCCGGTGAGGCCCGCTTCTCTTACTGCTGAAGAGTGGGAAGGTATGGATGAGCTGGCAAGATCTACTATCATGTTGTCTGTGTCAGACTCATTACTTTTCAGCATTCGTGAAGAGAAGACAGCTTGGGGAATGTGGCAGAGATTGCAGGACTTGTATGCCCAACAAAGTGCCTCAAGCAAAGTGTATTGGTTGAAGAAACTCATAGGTCTTCAGATGAAGGAAGGGGCGTCTATGACAGCCCATCTAAATGAGTTTAATGGTATTGTCAGCCAGGTCATTAATCAAAAGTTGGCAATGGACGATGAGTTCAAAGCCACTTTTCTGTTATGCACTTTGCCAGAGAGTTGGGACACATTCAGGACAGCCACTAGCAATTCGCATGCTATGCTGTCATATGCAGATGTTGAGGGTGCTCTTCTTCAAGAAGAGATGAATAGGAAAAACAACTCTGTTGGAAAGTCCAATGCAATGAATGCACGTGGGAGATCCCAACAAAGGGGAAAAAGCCAAGAACGGGGAAGGAGCAAGTCTCGCTCCAAAAAGGATTTGGAATGCCATTATTGTGGCAAGAAGGGACACATTAAAAAGCAATGCTACAAATGGAAAAATGATCAAAAGGAAAAGGGAAAAGGCAAAGACAAAGAGAAAGATGAAGCCAAAGATGTAAAGCCAAAGGGCAAAAGTGGAGTCAAGATTGAAGAAATCAATGTGTCACATGCAGGTGGCAGTGAGGATGAGGTCCTATTTACGTCTTCACTTGATGCCCATTCACTTCTTACAGGTGGTCATGGTATGCACTCATGGATCATTGATTCAGGTGCCTCCTTTCATGTCACAGGTTGCAGAGACTTGTTTGTCAGGTATACTGCTGGCAATGAAGGAGTGGTTTATTTGGGTGATAACCATGCATGCAAGATTCTTGGCAGAGGTGATGTGAGGCTTGTGTTTTCAGATGGCTCACAGCTTATGCTCCATGATGTCAGGCATGTGCCTGAGATCAAGAAGAATCTGCTTTCTACTGGACAGCTTGATGATGCTGATTATGTTACCACATTTGGTAGTGGAAAGTGGAAAATTAGTAAGGGCTCACTGGTTGTTGCCAGAGGCTCTAAGGTGGACACTCTTTACTTTATGCATGCAGGTGTTTGTCACCATGCTAATGTAAATGCAACTGAGCTGCCGGAAATTTCTATGTGGCATAGCCGGTTGGGACACATGAGTGTCAAGGGAATGGAGCAATTGTCTCGTTTGGGTTACTTGCCTTCTCTAAAGTTTTCAAGTTTTCAGTTTTGTGAGCATTGTATATATGGCAGGCAACTGCAGTGCCCCCACAAGAAAGCTCTTGGACAGAAAGATGCTCAGTTAGAGCTTGTGCATACAGATGTATGTGAGATGCCTCAGCTTTCTTTGGGAGGGGCAAAATATTTTGTGTCTTTTATTGATGATGCCACACGCAAGGTGTGGGTTTATCCTCTTCGTTTGAAGAGTGATACATTCTCAGTGTTTCAGAAGTTTGTTGCTCTTGTTGAGAATCAAACTGGCAAAACACTGAAGGCTTTGCGTTCTGACAATGGTGGAGAGTATATGTCCAAACAGTTTCAGGACTTTTGTGATGCTAAAGGCATCAAGAGGGAGCTCTCTACTCCTTATGATCCTCCACAAAACGGGACAGCAGAGAGGATGAACAGGACCATACAGGAGAAGGTCCGTTCTATGTTGTCACATGGTGCATTACCTCATGGTTTTTGGGCTGAAGCTGTTATGACAGCCGTTCACCTTATAAACAGGTCACCTAACACGAGGCTTGGTGGGAAAGTGCCATAAGAAGTATGGACAGGGAAGCCTCCGTCATACAAGCACTTGAGAGTGTTTGGTTGCGTTGCGTACGTGCACATACGCAGGGAAATGCGCACCAAACTTGATCCTAAGTCTCACAAATGCATATTCCTAGGATATGGTGACAGAGGTGAAATGGGGTATAGACTTTGGGATCCCGTGAATAGAAAGATTATACGCAGCAATGATGTCATTTTTGATGAAACATGCATGTATAAGGAGCCTGCAAGGCAACAGGAGCCTAGCAGAGTCATCTTTGATGATGATGGACATCATGGACAACAACCAAGGGCTGTAAATCAGCCATTACAGCAGGAAAACCAGCCCTTAAATGGTGCTGAAAATGGTCCAAATGGACAGCCAGAGATGGCAGAAGATATCCCTATGGATATACCACAGTTAGAGGAGATACCGGGCATGATATTTCAGCCTTATGGCATGGAACAGGAGCCACCAATGGGTGATATGCAGGCTGGACAGCAACCTGCAAATGATGGTCATTGGGTACGGAGGTCCACAAGAGCCCCTGACAGGTTTGTTCCAGGGGTTGACTACTTGATGTTCACTGACTGTGGGGAGCCCTCATGTTATAAGGAGGCTTTACAGAGGGCAGACAAAGCTCTATGGGAGCGTGCCATGAAGTCAGAGATGGATTCTCTGCATAAAAATGGAACATGGAAGTTGGTGCATTTGCCTGCAGGCAAGAAGGTTTTGCCATGCAAGTGGGTTTACAGGCTCAAAGTTGCACCAAATGCAAAGCCAAGATACAAAGCCAGGTTAGTGGCTAAGGGCTTCAAGCAGGAATATGGTGTGGACTTTGATGAGATCTTCTCTCCAGTGGTCAAAATGACCACACTTAGAGCTGTGTTGGCTTTGGTTGCGCATGATGATCTGGACTTGATTCAGATGGATGTGAAAACTGCTTTTCTTCACGGTGATCTCCATGAGGAGATATATATGCAGCAGCCAGAGGGTTATGCAGTGAGTGGAAAGGAGAAGCTTGTATGCAAGCTGAAAAAGAGTCTTTATGGGCTCAAACAGGCACCAAGGGAATGGTATCATAAATTTGATACAATCTCGTAAGGAGATGGATGCCTTGAAGCAGAGGCTGCATCAAACCTTTGATATGAAGGATTTGGGTGATGCTAATCACATCTTGGGTATGCGGATACTTCGGGACAGAAATCAGCATGTGTTGTATTTGTCTCAGAAGGAATACATTGGCAAAGTCTTGCAGAGGTTCAATATGGACGGGGGGAAGAAGACTAGTACTCCTTTGCCTCCATATGTGAAACTCAGTGCTATGGACAGCCCACAATCAGATAGAGACAGGGCTGATATGGCCAAGATTCCGTATGCTTCAGCTTGTGGCAGTCTCATGTATGCCATGGTTGCTACTTGGCCGGACATTGCATTTGCAGTGGGAGTGGTTTCTAGATACATGGCCAACCCTGGCAAGAAGCATTGGGAAGCAGTGAAAGGTGTCATGAGATACCTGAAGGGCACACAGGATATGTGCATTTGCTTTGGCAAACAGGATGCATTAGTGCATGGTTACACGGATTCGGATTATGCCGGTCATCCAGATAACCGGAAGTCTACTACCGGTTATGTGTTTACATTCACAGGAGGTGCTGTGTCATGGATATCCAGGATGCAGAAGTGCACTGCCTTATCTACTACAGAGGCCGAGTATATTGCAGCCACAGAGGCTTGCAAGGAGGCATTATGGCTATCTTGGTTAGTGGTTGATTTGGGTTATACAAGGGATATTCCATTGTTGCATTGTGACAGTCAGAGTGCCATCCAGTTGGCAAAGAACCCTGTCTTTCATGCAAAGACGAAGCATGTGGATGTGAAGTATCACTTCATCAGAGAGGTGATAGAGAACAAGCAAATTCAGCTTGTTAAGATTCATACTGATGACAACCCGGCTGATCTGTTGACAAAGAGTTTGCCTCCGAAGCGGTTTGCTCATTGCAGACACTTGATGGGCATTGGATGAGGCCAATTTCAGCCTTGATATGGCCTTGTATATTATCATGTACATGCTGATTTTTTCTTTTCCTTTACTTAGGGCACTTTGCCTTTAAGTGGGAGGTTGTTGGGGTAAAGGCATAATGCCCACCCGTATAGTGTGTACAAGCCCATAAGTTATAGTACATAGTACACTTAGTACATTTAATGTACTAAGTGCACTATGTGTACTAGTGCAATATACATGTGTGATAGGGGAGTCACACACTCATGCCTCATGAGTTGACTTATCCCCACAACTCTCTCTCTCTCTCTCTCCCTTGTTCTGTGTATGTCTCCCACATGAATTAACCTAACCCTAATTCCTGTTTCTCTCACACATGGTGGACTTGGACAGCCATATGTGCTGACTCCCAAGTCTTCTAATGTTTTGCATGAAGATGCGGTGTTCCAGTTGGTGAGCGGGTGTTTGGAGAGTTTAGCCTTTTGTTGACAGAGAAGCCAGTGGTTGAACCTACCAAACAATGTGTAGGAGTTGTTCTGGGAGATGGGGGCAGAATGCCAGATGAAGGTGAAGATTTAGATGCGATTTTGGACCTAGATCTCGATGACAAGCTTCACTTTCCGAAGACTCATATCCAAATATATTCATGACACCGTACACCTTGAGATCCCCTTGCAATTTTTGTGTGCCCTGAGTTGCAGAGGGAAGTGCATTGATTGTGGTGTGAACCTCAACAAAAGCTCTTGCATTTGTAGTGTGGATGCACAGAAAGAGGACAGGCGCATGATGTGGGGTCCATTAGACCAGCTCAAAAAAATGTCCTCAACAGAGGGAAAATTTGTAATTTGAAGCATAATTGAAAATACGTTTTCTTAATGTAGACCCTCTTGTGGTAGAGCCATGGCATGTCTATCAGGTTGTGGTCCTACAGGTTTGAAAACATTTGATGCAAACAGATAGTCAACCTTCTGCATCAGCAGGATTTTAACAGATGTTACAGCGTTGCCTACTGGCATGCATTGTGGAGTAGCACTTTAAGGGAAGTGTACAGGCTTCTATTGCATGTAGGGGAAAAGCTTGCATCTAGGTGCTGATTGTTTTTCCAGAGAAACACGGATGGTTGGTCCTTTTGTCTCCCAGCCTACTGTTGGTCCATTAGAGTCAGGTAGTACAGCCTATGTGTCTTTCAACATGAGAGGACAGGTCACACACAGCATGTACAAGGTTCCGCTGTATTCCTGTCTGTCTAACAGTCTGTGCATGTCTTTCGGTTTTTTAGCATACAGAAGGGTCTTAGTCACTAGCTTGTGTGTGACAACCAGGCCCAAAAGGGCGCAACAAACTGCCCCAGAACTTACAACGCCCTCAATCAAAAGCCTTACAAAGGCGTAAAAAGGCTCTTCATCAGGTCAACCAGGCTGGCCGACTTGGTCGGCTTTGGACCAAAAACTCTAAGGTGGTACTGCAAAGAAAAACAGGTTGATCATACATTTGTTGCCTTTATAGAAAACCCTGTGGGAACTAGACCCACTGTTAAAATTTGGTCCAAGAAAGGGGGAATGTTGGAAAAACAGTCCCCTCGTGGATGCACTACAGAAGCTATGATGGAAGCTAACATACTTTTGGGATATCATATATCTTGGAAACAATCCTTCTTTTTGATGGAAGAAGAGAGATGAGAATTTTTGTGCAAAACTCTGAATTAAGTTGAAAAAGAGTAGTAAAAATATGGATACTGTAGCTCTCTGACTTGGTTGTTGTATTGCAGTTTTTGAACAGTTTTAGTGAATATATATAATTATTATTGATTTTAAAAAAAACTTTCTCATGCTGACTCCCAAGTCTTCTAATGTTTTGCATGAAGATGCGGTGTTCCAGTTGGTGAGCGGGTGTTTGGAGAGTTTAGCCTTTTGTTGACAGAGAAGCCAGTGGTTGAACCTACCAAACAATGTGTAGGAGTTGTTCTGGGAGATGGGGGCAGAATGCCAGATGAAGGTGAAGATTTAGATGCGATTTTGGACCTGGATCTCGATGACAAGCTTCACTTTCCGAGGACTGAGAAATCGATAGACATATCCAAATATATTCGTGACACCGTACACCTTGAGATCCCCTTGCAATGTTTGTGTGCCCTGAGTTGCAGAGGGAAGTGCATTGATTGTGGTGTGAACCTCAACAAAAGCTCTTGCATTTGTAGTGTGGATGCACAGAAAGAGGACAGGCGCATGATGTGGGGTCCATTAGACCAGCTCAAAAAGCAACTCATAAGTGAAGGTGAAGCTTAGTTATTGGAATCCAAGCTTGTTGTAATGTCCTCAACAGAGGGAAAATTTGTAATTTGAAGCATAATTGAAAATACGTTTTCTTAATGTAGACCGTCTTGTGGTAGAGCCATGGCATGTCTATCAGGTTGTGGTCCTATGGATCAATGTAATATATTACAGGTTTGAAAACATTTGATGCAAACAGATAGTCAACCTTCTGCATCAGCAGGATTTTAACAGATGTTACAGCGTTGCCTACTGGCATGCATTGTGGAGTAGCACTTTAAGGGAAGTGTACAGGCTTCTATTGCATGTAGGGGAAAAGCTTGCATCTAGGTGCTGATTGTTTTTCCAGAGAAACACGGATGGTTGGTCCTTTTGTCTCCCAGCCTACTGTTGGTGCATTAGAGTCAGGTAGTACAGCCTATGTGTCTTTCAACATGAGAGGACAGGTCACAGCATGTACAAGGTTCCGCTGTATTCCTGTTTGTCTAACAGTCTGTGCATGTCTTTCGGTTTTTTAGCATACAGTAGGGTCTTAGTCACTAGCTTGTGTGTGACAACCAGGCCCAAAAGGGCGCAACAAACTGCCCCAGAACTTAGAACGCCCTCAATCAAAAGCCTTACAAAGGCGTAAAAAGGCTCTTCATCAGGTCAGCCAGGCTGGCCGACCTGGTTGGCTGGGCGGGCCAGCGCTATATAAAGCTTGCGCACAGCCCCCTCCAATATATATATCATCAGTGCTCAGTCCCACAGCATACATCCGCAGCATTCAGCAGCACGGCACCCTGCCCTTGTTGCTACAGCCACAACAGTCTTGTGTTTTGCAGGCCCTGCTCAGCACCCTGCCTTCGCAGCGCTCTACATCTCACGGGATGCTCCGACTTCGTTCTTGCTTCGTCGCTGGTCTACTACTTAGAGTCGCTTCATCTGTACCTCAGATCGGATTACATTCACCATTATACAAATATTCATTCATCCATTTCATGCTGTGTTGATTTGCTGTGATCTCTCACACATCAGGTTCTTTCGTCCTTTTGTCCTCACATGGTATCAGAGCTATTGTGAGCGAACGGGACGAAGACCTTGAGAGCACACAACATGGATCAACTACTCCGCGATTTCGGAGGACCAGCCTCCGTCACCAGAAGTTGATTCTCCTTATTCAGATCGAGACCACACAGAGGATGGGACTTCTTACTCATTGGAGAGCCTCGTTCGAGGTTTGACACTGGGAGACAACGAGCCTGTCAACACCTACTCACCTTCTACACCTTTGGCATCACGACATTCCTCTCCAAGCTTACCAGACTTCGCTCCCAGAGGGGGGTACATGCCTACAGCCTATGTGCCAATATTGGACCCGAGTATCCAGCCTTATCTGGAGAGCCCTGCTGTGTAGTCTAGCCGACAACCTGGACTTCGGTTTGGGTCATTCTCTCAGGGAGAACAGGTACCATCATGGTCATCCGGAGATCCATCGTCATCAACTTCGCTTGAGACTATGTCAAGTTCATATGTACGATTGAGTGCTTATGTGTCTAACACTACCTGGGTGTCCATCATTGTAGCACAGGTTCAACATGTTGTACCAACTACTACCCTCGATCTTTGGAGAGATGTGAACCCGAAAAGAGAAGGGTCTAGGAGCAACATACGCTCTCAGACTACTTGTGTACAAGGAGGTAACATTCTTTTCTCTTTTGGTTCACCTTCTATTTCTGCTCCTAATGTGTTTTGGAATACTGCACTACCTTAAGCACAAAACCCTCCCACCCAACCCATGATTCTTCCTGCAGGCATTGGCATTAGCCATTCCCGGCACCTTCATAGGGACCTGCATATGGGTTTTACCGAACACATGGATCTCTCGGCACTATGCCTACCGGCACTGTGTCACCACCCAACATTCCGGGGTATCAGGTAGTTTACCAACCCATCATGGACACTACACTAGTACCAGCTTATGTGCCTATCCGAGGATTTGTGCCTAAGCTAGGCATTCCACTTGCGCCTTGTATCCCATCTTATGGATTACCCTCGCTAGGTCCTACACCTGTGTCGGGTATTAGTGGTTATTTTGGAGTGACACCTACCCCTCTATCCTTCGGATATGGGTCTAATTACACCACTTGGACTATTCCAAACTGTGCAATCTGCCATTTTGTGAGGTCCACGACAATAGAAACACTGAAGTGTTTGATTAATTGCTTCCTGAGCAGTTTCTACCCTTCGGAGTGTTTCTGTTTGGTGCACGCAAGATGGAGGTTTTGTGTCAATTATTGATGAATTGGGACACTTTGTAGTATCATAACCAAAGGATTTACAATATATGCAGTACAGAAAAACAGGTGCCTTATATATGCACAATGGGAATTGGGATAGTCATAGTGATTGCACTGAACAGAAGGCATTTCGCTCCTCACTTGTAGAGGCATAAAGGATGTTTGGTTGTGAAGGATCGCATCCTCTCTTAGAGATGTCGATTGAAAGCTTTTAAGCAAGGTTGCATAGAATTCAGGAAATGACAATTTCGAGATCAATCTTTCTTTTGCCATTGCTTTACTTGATTTAGATGAGGAACATGTCATAGCATGATCATCTTTCATCATGTTGTCATCTAAATGTATTGCTTCTTTACAATATTGATCAAATGTTTTTGGATTTGATACAATGATCAAGTTGTGAAAGCTGTTTTTCTTTAAGCCCATCATGAAACATTTCTTCAATTGAGAATCGTTTAATTTTTTCCATGACTCACATCGTGAGTCCAAGAGTTTTATTCGAAGGATAAAGTCTCTAATGGTTTCGTTTGGTTTAAGCTCAATTGAATAGAGCTCTTTCGCTACACTCCATCGATCAACTTGTCTTGAAAAGCTGTAGATAAAGGCTGTTTTCAAGGTTCTGAAGTTGGTCTTGATCGTCGACATTAATGTGATGAACCATCGACTAGCTTTTCCCACTAAGCATAGATTCAACGCATGTACCTTGGTGGGGTAGTTGGGATTTCCAAAGGCTTCACATCTCTGTTTTAAATATATGAATGAATTGAGCAGGATCCGTTGTTCCGTCATATTTGCCCATGATTTTGGAGATCTGTACAGCCATATTTTTGTATGAGTCACCGAGGCCGTATGTAAATGCTCTTGTTTGTAGGGGCTCAGTGAGTCCTTAGGCAACCCCCCTTCCTAGACTAATCAGTATGTCCTGTAAGCACATTCATTCCCAGATTCTGCTCTCTTATGGTGTCCATTTGGTCTCCTTTTGCATGGCCCTTGCTTGTGGGATGGCGAACCCTTTTTTACTATTTTTCTGGGATTTTTCTCAGCCTTTCTGGCATTTACCAATCGGCCATGTCCATCAGCTCCAATCGGCCTGATTATCATCTCCAATCAGCCAGCATTCCCTCACTATAAATAGTGGGTGCTGGTCTCTCTTGTTTCATTCAGTCTTGTACATATTTTGCTCCCTCACTTACGAGACTATTTGTGTCTCTTGCTTGGGATTGTTTTGCTTCAGTATATTCAGCATAGTTTGCTCCATATTTCTCTCTCTCTTGCACTCTCTGTTCAGCACATTCTAGTGCCACTCTGCTTCCGCTCTGTGCACTCTTTCATGGTATCATCGCTCCCGGTTTAGCAACCTCTTTGTTGCCCCAGATTCAGCCCTGTTTTCAGCACCTTCTCCTCTGCGTTTTTTTCTAGATCCATAGCCTTTGCTGCTGCGTTTTCTGGACAACACCCTGTTGATCGCTTTTCCTTGAGATTGGACAATAGGCGGCCTGTTTTCTACAGGACAGCAGCCTTTCTTTGCTACGTTTTCCTCTCCAGTGGCCCTTTCCCTTTGCAAAGGGGGCTTGTGGTGTCACAGGCTTTGGTGGCACTCTTGGTACCTGTGGAGGACACTTCTTCTTCAGAGTTTGTGCATTTTTTGAGATTGAGCCCAAGCTTTTGTGATGGCTGCACCGACTTCTCTTTATATGTTTGCTGAGTCTGCCAAGTTGGATGGTTCCAACTACACCCTATGGAAGGTGAAGGTGAAATCGGCCTTGCGTGGCGTGGATTTCTGGGATTGGCTTGTTACACCGGCCAATGCCACCCCTCCCACCCTTGCTTCCGGTGGTGCGACTCAGGCACAGATTGATATTTGGCAGTCGAATGATCGACGCATTTTCTCCTTTCTAATGTTGAACTGTCAGGATGTTGTTCTCTCTCATGTGCGTACAGCATATGCTGCACATGAAGTTTGGAAGGCTTTTGCAGATCTCTATGAGATTAAGTCTCTGGGTCAGATTTTGGCGTTGGAAAAGCAACTTATGAACTTATCAGTTTTTGCGTTTCCTTTATTTGCTTTCATCTCAAAGATGAAAGATCTCCGAGACGAGCTTGTTGTGCATACTTTCAATCTCTGGTTTCTTCTCCTGTTCCAGTTACTTGGGAGGAAGTTCTCCCCTCCGTTATGCAGAGTGAGTCTCGCTTTGAGGAGCGGACTAGCACCTCCGGTGGCCCTGATGGAGCTTTGGCAGCACAAGATAAAGGGAAGACTCAACAAAAGAAAGGAAAAGGGGGTTCTGATGACAAGAACTCCAAAGACAACAAATCTTCAAAGAATAAGGACATTGAATGTCATTATTGTGGCAAGAAGGGTCACAAGTCACCCCAATATCACAAGAAGAAGCGATGAAGCAGCAAAGAACTCTTCCTCAACGGCGGTGTCTCAACCCAAGAAGGATAATGGCATTCTTCTCTTAGCAGGTAATCGGCGTATACTTGCTCTTGTGACTTCTCAGTCACGGTCTTGGATTGTTGATAGCGGTGCTACTGCTCATATGACACCCCATCGAGATTGGTTCGAGGACATTACTGCCAGATCAAGCGAGATCACTCTGGGTGATTCTTCTTATGTGCTAGTGTTTGCATGGTCATGGCCATCTTCCGTTCTGACGAGGACAAGAGGTACTTCTCCGACGTTCTGTATATTCCAAATTTGACTTTTAACCTTTTGTCAGTGAGTGCTCTTATAGCTCAGGGTGCGGAGGTGATCTTTTCTCGTTATGAGATTACCATTCGTGATAAAGCGACTGGTAGCATCTTGGCTCAGGGAGTCCAAGATAGTGGTCTCTACAAGTTGACCGCTTTGCTTTCTTTTGGTGCTTCTTTTGCTCTTTGGCATGCTCGGTTTGGCCATTTGAGCTATCGGCTTCTACAGCGAGTCTCGAAGGATGGGTTGGTTGAGGGATTTTCGACCATCAAGGCTCCGTCTTCTGCTTGTTCCTCTTGTTTACAGGGAAAGAAACACTGAGCCGCCTTTCCGAAGAAGCAGGCGACACACAGATCTTCGACATCACTTGCTCTCATTCATGCAGACTTATGTGGTCCTATGAGTACCGCGTATTTGAGTAAGGCGTTGTACATGCTCATGATGGTACTTGGGTTTTCTTTCTGAAGACCAAGGATGAGACTTTTCATCACTTATGTGATTGGAAAGCTGAGGTGGAAAAAGAGACCGGTCACTAATCAAGGCTCTCAGGACTGATGGAGGGGGTGAGTTCACATCCTAGAGGAAAAGGACTAGCTCCAGAAGAAAATCCAAGAACTCCCATCAACATTAGGTGTCCAAGACTGTTTCACGTCGTGAGATGCTTAGTGTTTCACGTTGTGAAATGCTTGGGGTTTCACGTCATAAATTGGACTTCACGAAAAAATTAAATTTACTTTTTTTTTTTTGCACGGGACTCACCCCGTGAAACACTTAAGGGTTCATGTCGTAAACCGCTTAGGATATGAATTGTTTTTTTTTTGTTTTTTTTTGCGCGGATCTTAAGGCGTGAGTGCAGAAAATGGTTCATGCGTGAACCATTTTTTTGATTTTTTTTGGCACGGACTCCTAGGACGTAAGACCTTAAGGTGTGTGCAAAAAATGGTTCACACGTGAATCATTTTTTCGGTTTTCTTTTTTTTTTCGCGGACCCCTAGGACGTGAGACCTTAAGACATGAGAGAGTAGAAAATGGTTCACATGTGAACCATTTTTTAAGTATAGAAAATGGTTCACACGTGAACCTTTTTTTTTTTGCGTGGATCCCTAGGGCATGAGACCTTAAGGCGTGAGTGCAGAAAATGGTTCACGCGCATGAACCATTTTTTCGATTTTTTTCTTTTTTAAGCTAGTGGAAAATTCAAATTTTCTTATTTGGAGATGATATTTTTTTAATTTTAAATTAAGGAGATATGGACATTATCTCAAAAAGACAAGTGGGAATCAAAAAAGTCAACCTTTTTATGACACTCTTACATCCTTTATAAATGATCTCTAAAATGGACAATTTGATAACTCATGAGCATCTACTCATTCAATGCTCATTAGTCTTAATGAGTTATGTAAAAACATGATTAGTAATTAATCAAATATTAATTTTTTAACATCTTTCTTTCTTTTATACTAATCAAGGACTTTAATTAACCATTAATCTTTAATTAATTCACACAATTAAACACATCATTGGATAGGGCAAGGAATTGCTCTTCGATATATACATTAATTAATGTGTACATTAATATATAATTAGAGATTAATTAAGCTCTTAATTTTGGTCTTTTCTTTTAAGGTAAAATTAAGCAAAAGAGAGTCAAATTCTTTCAATTGATATAATTAGGTGTTTTGAAGCTCTCAAAACATTAAAAAACATTAATTTCAACTACTTACATGATCAATTTGGATCTCAAATAATATATTTTTTAAATTTTTTCTTGTAAAATGGTTACTCTTAAAAATCAGTCAATTAAGAGAAATTAGTTATTTTCAAGAGTTTTTGATATTTTTGAGGAATCTTTTAAACGATTAAGTTACTCCTAATGATTACTAACACTCTATTGCATATAATTTCAATAAAAAACATAAATCACATTAACAACAACAAATTAAGCTAAAAATTAAACAAAAAGCATTCTTTACAAAAACAAAAAAGAGAGTTATTTTATACCAAATCACACACAAATCATCATCAAATCTATATCTTTTTCATGGGAAACCATTAATCAAGACAATGGATAATGCATATATTAGAGAAAAAACGATGGAAAAAGCCAAGGAATGGTTCTCTCGACAACTCTGTAAAAATGTTATGGCTCATCCTAACCTCTCTTGAAACACATCCAACAAGAGATTACCTGGTGAACCGTAACTATCATGAGAATCTTTCAATGGTCAAGCTCGTAACCCTTGAGGTCTCCAAGCTCTACCACTCCTTGAGAAGCAATTCCACTGCGCCTCCCACGAGCGTTGTCACATCGTCGCGTTGCACTATGTGTACTCGTTCTTTCTCTCACCTCATCACTCGCACTCTCACTAGCATGCATTAGGGAGAGATTATCAAGAGGATTAGCAAGAGCAAGACTCAATAGCATAATAAGGTAGCCATAAGTGTTCACACTCACTTAAACTGTGGTTTGACCGGGCACTTTAGGCTCATAAGAGGCCTAATGCTATTACAATGACTACTCTCATAATATATCCCATGAAGTACATCACTTGGAACTTCATCCTACATGCTACCACACGCTCTTGAAGCGGGAATTGCCTTAAGTATTCCATTGAGACGCCCGTCTAAGTTGCAAATTTGGACACCATTCCTTCATATCTTGAATGTATGACCCTTTGGTGTATCTACCTTGACTCCTTGATGTAAGATAATGGTGGTAGCTCTTGTTAACCTTAGAAATGGGCTAACACAGTGATCCCATGGGGGATTCAATGAGTTCATCCTACATCAGTCTCATTAGAGCTATCTAGCTCTGCGGATTCTTGCATCCTTGCTCCGAGACGTCTCTCCATTCAATCTTTTAGATCCTTCCATAAGCTTGGGCTACCTTGAAGCAAGGTGCCAATGGGGATCTGTATCTGAGAAGAGAGGAAGGAAGAGAGACCTGCAATGACTCTGGGAGCAAATGCACTTGAGAAAGGTCATCTTGTTTTGTTCTCAAGCTCTTGTTTATATAGGGTATTGGGATTTGAACCTCTTTGTCTGTCCTTTTGAGGTTGTCATCCCCTAGGTTTTTGAGATATTCAGCCACTCGATTGCCTTGGTGGGAGATAGATGTCTCACAGTGGGTGCTGCTGCTTGTGTTAGCCTATTAGGGGATGCTTGTTCTTGGAGCTCTCTGTTATATGCTTGAGCTTTCTCGATAGGTCGCATGTTGGAGACCAAGGGGCATGGCTCTAGGTAAGCCGTTGGAATCTCATCCTCTAGCTGGGCTTGGTAGTCATCGTGGACCAATTCTTGGGCTGCCATCAGCCTTCCCTTTTCCTCAATGGATTAGGGTATTCGGCTAGCTTCCTGGAGAGCTGGTTAGGATCAATTGGCTCCCTAGCACAGGTGGTTGAAGGTAGTAGTTGTTCCTCTTCTGATGAAGAGGTTGATGCATGGGTGGTTGTGCCATCTTCCAAACCACTTTTAATGACTACCCAACTATCCCCTTTGTCAATTTTCGTGGTCTTCTTTCTCGAGCATCTAGTCGCGTGCGCTTGTTTCGGGACATTCTTTTGAGATAAAACTTTTACGTGTCCTTGGTTTTGTGAGGTATTGTCCCTTGTTGTTGTCACATTTACATGTGATACACGCGGTAACTTGGAGCACATATTTATAATGAAGCACCTATACTACCTTGCTTGGAGACAATGTTTACATGTCCTGAACTACCGTGTAGCAAGAGGGTTTAGAGCCCCCATGCGCGCTATTTGTTGTGCTTTTTATAATGCAGGCAATACATGGCGGCATCAGCATAGAGCATCAGCATAGAGTGATCAACAATCGGCCTCATGAGCTTCAACTGCCATCATGGAATGATCATCTACGTCTGGATTTTGACTTACTGCCTACTTGACAATGTGATTTCTTAGTTATTGAGAGCTAATGCATCGTAGTACTTTTTTTTATTTAATTATACATGTAAAATTGGCTTGCCTCCTTTTCATCAAACATGTATTATTACTGTTCATTACCTCCTAATTATTCTCATTTGTAGACTGGTATTGCTAGAAAATAATTATGGTACTTACTGTGAGGAAGTTAGATGGCTCTCTCTCATATCCACAATAGAGTATAAGCATTAATTGCATGTCTCTTTGTATAGAGATCTATACAAAATTACATTTAATGGTTGGTGTTATAATTACATGCCTTGCAAACACTAGCTAGTTGTCATTAAATGTGATGTCTTTCTATCAAAATAGCCATGCGGGTATCACCCAGGACTGGCTATTCATCATGATCCGCCACCTTGTGATCTTACTACTACATAGAATCAATGGAGTATGTACTATTGATAAATTTGAGTATATAACATATTTCACAACTTTTCTCATAAGATGTATGGTGTAGTTTTTGCATATATGTTTACTAGATCACTCGAATAGTACATACTCCATTGATATGTAATTCATATTAAGAAGTTAGAGAAGATTTACATCATGTATAAAGCTTTAAGCAAAAAAATATCCTTGGTGACTATTGTCTCTCTCAAAACCATAAGTTCCTTAGTTACAATGATCAACTTGTCATCATGGCTTCTCTTTGCTTTCCTATGTAGATGAGCTATCTTAGTCTCAAGGTCCCTCGATCTCCGATTCAGTCAAATTTTGTTGGCTTAAATGTGTCAAGGTGTAAATGGAGTGAATAATTAAACCCTAGGTTGGGCTTTAATTTGATAGTCTAAGCTTTACAAGCTCTACAGAGCATTAAATGTGTCACGGTGTAGATGGAGTGAATAATTAAACCCACTAAATGTGTCATGGTGTAGATGAAGTGAATAATTAAACCCTAGGCTAGGTTTTAATTTGATAATCTAAGCCTTACAAGCTCTGCATATAGCATTAACAAGATGATGTGTAAACTGATATGAGATTCATCATGCACGATGAGAACATTCCTCATGCACCATGAGAACATTCCTCCTCACATGTCTTTTTATGTTTTCTAGGTTGGTTGTGAATCTATGGATCTTTGGACTAGTAGATGAGGGAGGTTATGGTTGTGTCCTTTGTTATTTTGGAGAAGATAAATGCAATCTTATCCTATTGTCACGAAGTCAATTCACTCCACTAAATGCAAATGAGAACTCTTTACATTGATGTGTCTATGGGGTCCTTTCAATTCAATTGTCATTAGTTGTAATTGTGCTATACTAGTGGGATGACCTGTGCTTTGCACGTGTCTTCAAACCTCTAAATTCAAATTCTACCCCAACCTCCTCCTCCTCTTCCCAAACCTCCAAATTCTTGCCACATGTCAACTTTGTGAAACTCTTTCTCTATATAATATATAGAAGGTATAGAGAAGAGATATTCGTTTCCCAAAGTTAGGGTAGTATTCTAGTATCACACACACATATATGACATACATGCATATATTCATAACACATCTTTTTTTGTGTTTAAAGCTTTTAAAATCAAGCCCATTTTGAGCCTAATGAGGAAATAACTATGCTAAGCCAGTGATAAAGGCTAAAGAAGGGGTTGTTGTTAAGTAGTATAGCCTCTTGATTGTATTGTGCTACCTTAAATTGTGTCCATGAAAATATTACACCTCTTTTGGGAATACTACATAGTGATAGTTTAAGGACTATCTTAAACTATATTCATCATGAAAATATTACGCATCTTTCAAGCATACCACATACTGAGAATGATTGATTCTTGTGATAATAAAATCTACCCTTGCTTCTATAATTTGAATTGCATGTTTTTAAAGCATTGTTCTTTGTCTAGCAATATTATGGCATGCTTTGCATATTAAATCCAACAATCTTCTATGGTCAAGACGTGCCAAGTGCAAAACATTATCCAATTCCAATAGGTAATCTTTGCTGTTTCATTCAGCCTTCTTCTATCTTTGCTTCATTTAACCATCATCTTCTATTTATAAACACAATTAAGTCCAAAAGACTTTAAGCTTTAAGCTTATCAAATCTCTCTCTCTCTCTCTCTCTCTCTCTCTCTCTCTCTCTATATATATATATATATATACATACATACATATACATATACACATACATACATACATACACACATACATACATACATACATATATATATATATATATATATATATATGTATATGTATGTATGTATATATGTATTTTTACACACACACACACACATGTATGCATGTGTGTTTGTATGTTTTTGAATATATAATGATCACCTATACTTTTCAAATGTGCAATTCATCTTGGTCACTAAAGCTACAAGCCTTCTCTAAGCCATTCTAAGGTTGGTTATTTCATGTCCTACAAGTTATGGTCCATGCTGCATTGTGGTTTACACAAAAAAATTACAAATACAAAGTCAAACATCGTCTCTTTATTCCAAGAGAAAAAATTATTTAAGTATAATGAAGTATGTCATTAGGCCATTAATGATTAAGTATAATGAAGTATGTCATTAGGCCATTAATGATTAAGTCCCGCTTTCATATAGTGACGATACATATGAATAGACATGCTATAGTAAACACGCTATGAGGCACGGCGACTATTGAAATCTTATGGCGGGGAATAAAGTTCCTGAGAGTTCTACACGTGTGATGATGTAATCTAAGATTGCATCATAGAGGTCCATAGAGAGCTATCCCTCTTATGATGTCTAGCCGAATGAGTACCATCGATGGCAACATGACCATCTAACTTGTCATGTTGCTTGTTTATAACATTAATAGTATTTTTACAACTAACATCACAAAGACCTAATCCTCCCAAAAAACCTTGACACACGAATGTAACATATAGACGTGCACCTCTTTCACAATCTCCATCATTTAATGATTGCTAGTTATAATGGAAGCAATCTCTCTCTCTCTCTCTCTCTCTCTCTCTCTCTCTCTCTCTCTCTCTCTCTCTCTCTCCGTGTTAAAATCACTTGGTTGGAACTTGGGTCTTTGTCTCCATGCGGGTCTTCAGTTAGCAACGACCCAGCCTCTTAGAAGATGATCAGTTGCTTTGCAACCATGGAGCTACCAACGTGGCAGTTCCCCATATCTATCTATTATATTAAGCACAAGTGTCTCCCCCTACCACGTGTCACTCGCTCTAGCCATCTCTCTTTTCACATGGCCAAAGGAGAGAAGGGAGTGAGCCAAGGGAGAAAGGGGAGAGATTCATGTTGCCCCTTTCTCAAATTTGAATTCTCTTATCTCATGTCATTTCAAATTTTGAAAGGTGAGCTATCCTTCTTACCTAATGATTTTCTTGAGACAAAAAACATGGGCCTCTCTCTTAAAAGGTGAGCTTCATGATAAAAACTTCAACGTGTAACTTTTATTATAAAGAAAAGATAAAAGACGTCTGTAAGATACACTTATTTAAGAGTGAGCACACCTATTAAAACTAAATATAAATTAAAATTTAATTAATTAAAAATATACATGTATATGTGTGTTTATTAATTTTGTAAATACACGTATATATAGGTATATGTGTTTAAATATAATAAAATATTATATTATATATAATATATATTTGCATGTGTGTGTGCATGCATGCATGTAAGAGAGAGAGAGTTTCTATATATGAGAGATTGTGTGAGAAAAGAGAGGAAGCGTGTGTGTGTGTGTGAGTGAGAGAGGGAGAGAGTTAGAGAGAAACAGAAACAGAGAGTTAGAGATAGAGACATAAAAGTTTGTGTGAGAGAGTGTATATGGGGGGAGGAGAGTGTATGTTTATATTATTTCATGTTTAGGTGTGTACATGTGTGTGTGTGTGTGTGTGTGTGTGTGTGTGTGTGTGTGTGTGAGAGAGAGAGAGAGAGAGAGAGAGAGAAAGAGAGACATTACATGTAAGATGCATTTATTTAAGAGTAAGCACACCTCACCACACATCCCCACCATTAAAATTTAATCTAAATTTTAATTATTAAAATTATATATATGTGTGTATGTAAATTTATTTGTGTTTGTGTGTGTGTGTGTGTGTGTGAGTGAGAGAGAGAGAGAGAGAGAGAGAGAGAGAGAGAGAGAGAGAGAGAGTATGTGTGTGTGTGTGTCAAAGAGAGAGAGAGAGAGTACGTGTGTGTGTGTGTGTGTGTGTGTGTGTGTGTGTGTGTGTGTGTGTGTGTGTGAGAGAGAGAGAGAGAGAGAGAGAGAGAGAGAGAATTTCTATATGTGAGAGTGTGTGTAGGGGGAGAGTGTGTACGTTTATATTAGTACATGTGCGCGAGAGAGAGAGAGAGAGAGACAGAGAGAGAGAGAGAGAGAGAGAGAGAGAGAGATTACATCGCCATAACCTCCGCCCCCACATAGCACAAGATGGGCAAGGAGCTCTAGTCACCACCTAGGCATAGAGGAGAGTGTGGATAACACCACACTCCTGGGCACTTATAGGGACCTACTCACGCCCATAAGCCTGCTTGATCACCCAAGTGCTCTAACTTGGACGCCCTCACCCCCGTAGACCCCCGGATACACTCATCGTCCACACTCCGGCGTTCGGGCTCCGCATCCGATCGAGCTCCCACCATGCGCTCTTACAAGCTATGTGACATTACCCCCCCCCCCTTAACACTAGTCTTGTTTTTAAAAAAAGCCACTATTGTGGCTTTTTGAAGGTTTTTTTTTAAAATCAAATCGCTAACTTATTGAGCTTCAAACAAAATCCTCTTAGGAAACTCTTTTTAACACATTTATTATACGAAGTTGAGAAAAATAGAGCCGCAAAGAATGAATCAAAAATACTATTTTTCAATAGTCATAAACTAGGTGGAACCTGCCAAGCAGTGCTAAATGTTTGTATATCTTATTAAAAACCAATCAAATCATTTTTACACGTCAAAAATCCCATGAAAAATGTATCATGTACACAATGTATGTATTCACTTAAAATGATGATAGAATCAAAGTTGACAACATTTTTGGCCCTCTAATTAGAGTATGCTGTTGAATAATCTTCCAAATGTAAGGATGCAAACTGCACTTTATCCCTTTCACTCTTTGGGTAGAGCTGAAAGTATATATCCAACTTGTTCATCCACTCCTCCAACTCATTTGGGGCTGATCCATCACCCTTGAACTTGGAGAGAGAGATCTTATCTTTCACATCCTTAGATGCAGTAGATGATGCATTCTCATGATGGTGTGAAGGCTTGTACTTTTTGCACATATGACCCAAAGAATTGTGCAAAATCTTTGTACTCCTCCCTCTTGAGAAAGTGTGGCATTTCCATCCACCTATCATGAGCTTCTCTTTGCTTCTCGATGAATGACATATGTTCCCAATCATGTACATCCACATCATACACCTCTTCTTCAATCATGGAGTATTGATTTGCTTTGGGCTGCGAAGGTACTCTTCTAGGATCCCCAACATTGGACTCCACATGTTTGAATGTAGGTGCATGTTGCCTTTCATTCATTTGAGAAGAACCCGCTTGAAATGAAGTAGGCTTTGTCTCACTCATCATAGAAGGTCTTTGAGCATCCGCCAATGAACCCAAAAGAAACATTCTTGGTTGAATGCTCATGTGACAACTTACGAGAAGCCTCTTGCATCATTGGTTGTTTGCCTTTCCTTCGGCCTTCAAAAGCTGTCTCAAAATGTTGCTTGTCTTCATGTTGACCACCATGACCACTATCATATGGATGTTGACTCATTGGTCGAATGACATTATCTTCAAAGCTTCCATCCTTGTAGCCGTAATGTCAATTTTATCATTGACCTCCACCTTTGTAGCCATAGAATCCATCTTTGCATTGATTTCCATTAGCATTTGTAGAAGGGCGTCATTGGAGACGGAATGTGAGGATTGCGGGGTATACTTGGGGACACTCCCAACATTCATTTTTCCTCCACTTCTCTTGAAGCTTGCCCAAAAGTTTCCTCTGGCACATCCAAAATTCCATGCTCCATTGCTTCCTCTCCTTCTACTTCCTCAAAGGCCAATGCATTGCGCCTCAGTCGTCCCTTGGGTTTCAGTGCCATAAAATCCCAGTTTTTGGAAAAATAGCGATAGATTGGGGTAGGGTTGTCAAATTAAAGAGATCTATAGCTTGATAGAGAGATAATGAGATACTCTAAACCCCTATGCAAAGACCCAAAAGAATTGAAGTGTGCTACTACTCTCTGTTTTAGGGTTCTCAGGGATATGGGCTAAAATAGTATTTTGGCTATATCTTGAGCTAGAAATATCGGAATTCAAAACTTTCTTGCTCAAATCGAAGCCCTTGATGAGTTCTACAAGCCTATGTGATTAGATCTATGAGACCATAAACTCCTTGTGACTGAATTAGGGTTTATCAGTCTTGGTAAAACCTAAATTTTTACCCTAAAGGAATATCGAATTTCGAAGGTTAAGGGCTTGTTGGATAGGTCTAAGGAAGTACTAAGGGCTTGTGTAAACACCTTTAATTCAGCCCTAAAGGATTTTGACTGAATTAGGGTTTTGACAGTTCTGCAGAATCTTGCCCAAGTGACTTTCATAGTGACCAATGGCTTCCTGCTTGCCCCAATTCCCCCAATTCACTTGTTCAAGCATCCAACACTCCATTGACATCCAAAAGCTCATAGTATGTGGTCATCACCAATGCCCATAACTCCAACCATGCATAGAATTTTGGAAAAAATTTTGACATGGTCTCCTTTGTATTAGGAGCCAAATCTCAATCTCTTAAGTATCAAATTTCAGCATCAACACTCATTGGCATCTTGCATAAACTGCATAACACCTTGTCCCAATGTTTGCCTCAACCAATAGGCATCAAATCCATGTACAACCCAAGTGGATCACTGTAATACATGTACCAATGTCTTTGATGAAGCATGTCGAAGATTGCTAATCTCCTAGCCAACAAGCTCTTCCCACCCTCGTACTACCTAGTCCGATTCTAGGCACAAGTTGGGGCCATGTCTTTCCCACCAAGTACCTAATCCTCCACCGTACCGCTTTCCCACGGCACGGTGGATTCAAGCCATACTCCCCTCGGGCCTCTTCTCCAATGCCCGAGGTACCTCACAACATACTAGATGCTAGGAATGGAAAGTTGTGAGAACAATTGTGATGTGGTAGTGTGCGAGATTACTTACAATCACATGGCATGACTCATGCCCTTTTTACAACTCATTCATTAGCCAAAGGGCATGGACTCATGCTTTTCAATCAAATCCCAAGAATCTTCCCTCCATCCAACAAAACCACTCAACTCCAATCACCACAACAATAGCATGTGAGGGTAAGCAATATCAATAGCTCAATCCACAATCTTATATGCATGCCCACACTCCATGTGACTCCTCATAGCATTGAGATGGCTATAAGTGGCTCAATGGCATCCAATACCCTTTGCAATGCTCAAAGATATGAGAATATGTGTCATATCAATGCAAAATTAGTGCCAATAGCTCATTCTTCATGGTTTTCATAACTCTTCCAATGCATAGAATCACATCCATTGCATGCATGTGCATACATAATACCGTTCATTTGATGAAGATTCCCTTCTCTAATGATCAATGGTATCCCAATGGAGAATGGTAAGCCAAAGATTCATCATAAGGGCATGAATGCTTGCCTTGATCATCAAACTCTTCAAGAAGGCATCCCACATGTGGCTCAATGGCAAATGAGAGCAAATAGTTTGCTATAGACTCCCATTTTTGGCATGTAGACAATACCAATGAGCTAATTAAGCATGTAGGAACCCCTAATTTTTTTAATTTAGGGCTTTCCACAAATGGAATCCCCAAACTTGCCCTTGATTACAATGGAAGCTTGAATTCATGGAAAATATTGGATTGCCACTTACCATGGAGTATTTAGAACCTTGAATGATCACTATGAAGTCCAAAGCTGCAAATATCAATAAGCTCCATCACTAAGGCATCATATCCATGGAAACATCTCCATTTTTGGTAGCAAAATGGCTGCAGCAAAACGACACTCTTCACTTAAGAAATTCGCTGAAAAAACGACTTTAATCATGTTGTGTGGTGCATTGGAAATGGGCTATTGTTGGCTACTCCTGTTCGCTGAAAAACGGGCAGCGAAAATGGCCGCTTTTGTAAGCTTAAACTTAAGCTAAGCTTAAGCTTAGCTTAGCCATGGCATAATTCGCTTCACACAGCTTCAAACAGCCGTCAAAAAGGAATTGAAACGAAGAGGATACATAGCAAACGGCGATGAAGATTTCAACAAAAAAACACAGAAATCGGGCTTCCAATGGTGGTAGGGTGAGTGAATGGTCAAGAAACCCTCTTGTTCTAGGGTTTGAGTGAGGGGAATAAGAAAGAAAGCAGAAAATTTTCAGAAATCACTCAAAATGTGCCCCATTATGGTATGCATTGGATAGATCTTAGAGAGAGCAGTAAAACCCCCACACTAATGGCATCAAACGGTGAAGGAATAAGGGGGTAGAGCCATGGAAATCTTGGCATGGAAGCATAATTTTCTAATGATCATTAATAGAGTGATTAACATGTTATTAATTCAAATTTTCCCCAATTTTGGTCTACCCGCTCCAAATTTTAGTCTAGGGCTCCAAACTTTGGTCCAAATTGAATAAATCTCCCCAAAAATCACTTAAAAATCCAAGAAAGCAAGCCTCAACCCCACTAATCCCACAAGATTAATCAAAAATCAATCAAGATTAAACCTTAAAACCTCAAGAAACCCAAAAATTTTAGAAATTCATCAAGAAATACTAATCTCATGCACAAAAAACCTTGAAAGTGGATCAAAATCAAGGATCTAATACCAAATGGAATGGATCTAGAGTTAAAGATGAAATAAAACACATGAAAGATGAATTCTAGCATCCATTACACATGAAATTAGCATTTCCAAGCATCATAGCCAAAGATGAACAAGAGAGAGAATCCATATGTGTATGTAGCAAAGAGAAAGATACACAATGGCCTAAGTGTGTTAACCTCTCACCAAGAGGATGGCTTGAAGATAGCCATGAGCCTTGACCATAGATGGCCATCTCCATGGTAGGAGAGCCAAAGGTACAATGGAATGTCCAAGATTAGTAAAATGATAAAAGGTCCTATCCATGTGCCCAAGGCCCTATTTATAGTGTTTTTCAAGTAGTTTGGAATTACTTGATTAAAAAAGATAACTCTTAAATAGAGAGTAAAGAAAATGTAACTGCTAGTGATAAAAAGATGTCACTTAAAAAAGATAGTGATTTAAAGGAATCACTTAAAGAAGGGTCAATAAGTGGAAAAGATCGTTGGAATATTTTTTTCCATCGATAATGGGTACTTATTATATAAAGATTGCATTTGTGTACCCAAAGAAGAAACTCGTGAGAATATTTTACTACAATGTCATGACAATTCAAGTGCGGGGGACCGGGGAATTTTTAAGACCTATGCACTTGTTAAAAGATAGCTTTATTGGACAGGTTAAAAAAAGAACATCCATTATTATGTTATAAAATGCCCTAAATGCCAAGTCAATAAAGCTGAGCACCTAAAAGTAGGTGGAATATTACAACCACTACAGATACCTCTGAGGGTAAGTGGGAAAGTATTTCTATGGATTTCATAGTAGGATTACCCTAAACAAGTAGAGGGCATGATTCATTGTGTGTAGTAGAGCGGATAGGTTAACCAAGTTGGTATGATTTTTACCAACTAAAAAAGAAGTAAAAACACCAAATTTGGCTAAAATGTTTATCCATCATCTATATAGATTGTATGGATTGCCAATAGATATAGTAAGCGACCAAGATACAAAGTTTACAAGCCATTTTTGGAAAGAAGTGTTCAAAAAGTTGAACACCAAACTTAGTATGACTATATTTGAATATCCACAAAGTGATGGACAGACAAAAAGGGTTAATGAATTCCTAGAAGATATGCTTCGAGTATATGTTTATCAAAGCAAAACAATTGGGATGAGTATCTTCCATTATTAGAATTTTCTTATAATAGTGCTAAACATTTTGCTCTACCGATTTTAGTCCATTCATGCTAATGTATGGATTTCAACCTAGAGCACCCATAGCAATTGGGTTACAAAAAGGAAAATTGCTGAATGTAAAAGACTTTCGCAAAGACATGCAAGACATGTAAAACGTTGCAACGTTAAAAAGCACAGTACTGTTCTATTAGTTATGAGAAAGGATCGATTAATTTTGAGGAAGGTGATTTAGTTTATGTAAAGGTTTTTGAAAAGTCAAAAACTTTAAAAAGTGGAAAAGTTCCAAAGTTAAGTCCAAGGTAGTGTGGTCCTTATACAATACTTTTAAAAAAAAATGGAAGTATAGCTTACAAGGTAGCTTTACCTAAAGGATCCAGAGTGCATCATGTGTTTCATGTTAGTAGACTGAAATGCAGATGGGAAATACTGAAGACAACATCATTCGAAAAGAAGCAATAGTTGATTTCGTAGAACCACCTATTCTTCGACATGAGCCTAAAAAGATTCTCGAATATCAAGAAAAGAAAACTAGGCATTTTGTGTTTAAAGAATGTCTACTAAAGTGGAATAATAGACCAGAAGAAGGATCAACTTGGGAAAGAGTGGTGACAACAAGGTTATTTATATGTAAAGCAAAAGCCCAAAATCCTGAAAAGGTGCTATTATTGGCTCTAAGGGCTAAAAATATGAATATGACATAAATATCGTGTGAGAGAAGGAGCCACACACATCGAGGGGGAGATTGCACCCAATGCTTGTCTCTTGTGTGGTGAAGTATTTTTCAAGTGTTTCAAGTGTTCACGTTCATCTTCTCTATGCTTGAATTATTTTATCTATTCAATTTATTTGTTCTTTTGAGAATTATGGTTTAAATTCGTATTTAGAGAAAGATTCATGTTTCAAATGTACATCATACTATCTCAATCTCTTCTCCTCAAGAAATGTTGAATAGCTAGGCTCTCCTTTGGTGCCATCCTGACTTGGAATGGGGCTAGTTGCATTATTGTGATTCACCAACAAACAGGCTATCCAATAATATATTATCACTAGACCCTAGATCTAAAATCACTTGGGATGCCAATTTTCCTCTTATGTTGATCGTCACTTCATGTGGTGTGTCGCAATCATATACCTTCTCCACACTCTTATAGTCAATGTATGGGGCTTCAACATTAAACCTTGGAAGTTCCACTAGCTTCTCTATGAGAGCAACTTTTGCCCCTATGGTTTGGCACCAAGTTTAGGAATTGGTCTAGATTTATATTAAGCTTGATCTTGATAAGCTATTCCCATAATTCATATCCTAATCTAGTTTGACTACTCTCTTGTTTATATCCTACTATAGTTTCACTACTCTCTTATTCATGCAAGGACTTGTTGCTTCTCTTGCTCGGCCCTCCTTGCTTCTAGTTTCCTTCTCCTTGATCGTTTCCTCTCAATATTCCATTCGTATCTTTCTCTTGATCCACATTCAAGTTTTTCTGCAAGAAGGCTTTGTTGACCTAGTTTGCTCTTTGGCACTCTTGCACCCTTTTATTCAACGCATCCATGCTACCTTGTTTTGTTGCTACTTACCCGCATCAAATTCTTCTCTTTTCTTGGACAAAGTGGTCTTGTCTAGATTTTTCTTAGCTTGCCCTTCGAGGTGTGGGTTGTCTGAATCACTCCTTGTGCATTCTTCACAAGCTTGGTGACTTATTCACAAACCCATGTTGTCCCACCCATTGTTCTGGCTTCAGTTTATCGCTTCTCTATCAATGCCTTGCTAGTCCTTGTGACCTTATTACTACCAACGCTCTGGGGGCTTTCTATGCAGCAATCTCGAAAGGATGTAGTGGCCACTTTTAACATGTTCACGATGGGATCACTCCAATCTCCCAGTGTGTAAAGTGTCAAGACAAAGAAAACATTGTAGCTCATTTAGGATCCTAAATGGACCACTCCAACCATATGAGTGTGGAGTGTAGGTCATGACAATATATGTTAGGTGTTTTATGTGGGTTTTTGGTGAATTGTTATCATTATCTTGCTATTAGTTTAATCTCATCTTGTGTATTATCTTAATTGCCAAAACTCCTTACCCGGAGCACACGGGTGGGTGGATGCCATCAGTTTATAAAGTTTTCGCAAGCAATGATATTGTTTACTCTCCACTTCTTTTTGTAAATCAATGCTTTGTATTGTGTTGATTCAACTTTCGTTATTGTGTATTCTTACATTATGCCACTTCAATTAAAAGCAAGGAGGTTTTGTCCACCTCAAACTTTAAGGTGCCACCTCTGCTCTCATGATGAGGAGGATCTATGCATGGCTTAGCAAAAAAATATTTCCCAAACATCACTCATGAGGATGAGGATGATATAGGGTAGATATGGAGGGCTAGTTGGACAAGATGATCTGATCCTCTCCAGAAATTCAAATTTTTTACCAAGCTAGTTGACAAGGAAGGGATCAAGTTTCTCATTATTTATGATGGGAAGGTGATGTCTACAAAGAAGGAGTTCTTAGAGGGTAGTAATAATCCAATAAATCATTTTCTTTATGTTAATGAGTTAAAACCAAAGACATTACAAGTGGTAGGTTAGAAGCTTGCACTTTAAGATACTGATATAAGTCACTTTTAGTTGTAATGATGTAAGAATGTGCATAGGTCTCATATCTTTATGCATGTAGGATAGTCTAATATAAATACA
Organism: Cibotium barometz; assembly: GCF_041138505.1. Taxonomy (NCBI): domain Eukaryota; kingdom Viridiplantae; phylum Streptophyta; class Polypodiopsida; order Cyatheales; family Cibotiaceae; genus Cibotium; species Cibotium barometz. The sequence continues at coordinate 12,562,431 of NC_141051.1, forward strand.
CAACTAACCAAGTTATTCAATAATAAGAAATAGTTTAGTACCTTTAATTCACTCAATTATATCCAAAAGTTTTTGAGGACTCATGATCTCTCAAATGTGAGCTAATGAGATCTTAGACTAATGCATACATACTAATCAATAAGATATCTTGTGTTAATTTTGATGTGCAACTTCTTCTCGTCTACTTGTTACTAGTCTCCTTTTGTTCTTGAGTCTTTTACATTCCACACACATTCATTTTATACTAAGGCATGCCTGAATACCTTTCTCTTTATCAATCACATACAATCAATGTGTGATGGTTTTTTGAGGCCATGTAGAAGAACATACTAAAAAATAAGAAATGGCTTTTCTTTGTCTTCTTTTGTTACCCATGATAAGGCATAAAAGAAGAGGTTCTTTTTCTTCTTGTTATTATTCTTCTTCTTTAACAAATTTATTTATTGTTTTTTTTTTTAAAAAGAGAAAGGTTTCTTCTTCTTGCATGCATGCGAAGAAGGAGAAAAGAAGGAGGAGGAGGAGGAGGAAGAAGATGATGATGATAATGAAGAAGAAGAAAAGGAGGAGGACGAGGATGAGAAGAAGGAAGAGGAGGAGTAGAAAGAAGAAGAAGATGAAGGAAACGACAGGATGCATGCAACCTTCATACTCTTATCTTCTCTTCTGCTACTTTATCTTCTTCTTTAGAGGCATTTGGGGGAAGAAAAAAAACCTTGATCTTTGTTTTTTCTTATAAGAACAAGACGAACATCTTCATGTTGTTCCCATGCATGTGTAAGTAAAGAAGATAAATAACTTCTTATTCTTCTCGTTAATGTGAAAAAGATCTCTTTTTCTTCTTTGTGTGAGTGAAGAAGGCCTCTTCTTTTTCTTTGTGTCTGAAAGGGATAAATAACTTCTTCTTCTTATTATTGCATGTAAAAAAGGCCTCTTTTTCTTCTTTGAATGTGTGAAGAAGGCATCTTCTTCTTCTCCTTCTTCTTTGAGTGTGTGCAAGGGGGTTCCATTTACCAAGTTCATGGGATTCAAACATGGCTTTGTTGCTTAAATAAATTAGTGACTTGCACTAGCTTTTTGGTCTAATTTTGGTTAGAAATCTCAACTTTTGCTTTTCTTAGAGAAATCTATGTTAACATTTTTCAAAAAAAAATCATCCCTCCAAAATAAAAACCCTATGCAAAACTAAATTCTAACTTATTAGATATAACACATCCAATAAACAATGTGCATATTTAACAAACAAGGTTTTGAAGTAATATCCTATGCAAATTTGAATTCTAACTTATTAGATGTGACACATCCAATAAACAATGTGCATATTTAACAAACAAAGTTTTGAAGTAATATTCATTAGGGGGGAGCACAATAAGGAAAATTTTGAGAAATTTAGTTAACCAATTATTATGTATGTAAAAGGATACATTGGAGGTTTCCAAGGCCTTATTTCCATATTTTAGACCCCAACCCTACTCGGTTATGAGCTCAAATATCATCTCATATGTAATGCAATTGAAGGTCTACAAAGACACATGAAACCTAGAGGAATTATGAGGCATTTCAAGGTCCATAGCTTCCATGCAAGAATCAAGTGGTTTTACATCAAGATGTACCACCCAAAAAGAACAAAAAAAAAACTTCATATATTGTAAAGGTAATGGGATTGGTTTGACTAGTTACAAGTTTTAACATAGATGGGATCTTGTACAATATTTGAAGCATCATTAGTTAGGAACTCTAGATGGAAAGTTGATCATCAATAAGTCAGCTAGTTCGAAGAAGCTTAGGCTATGAGGTTAAGGTTGTGATAAACCAAAAAAGAATCCTAAAAATTATTTCTGCATGGGATAATAATATTGCAATAAAAGAGATCTTGTCGGCATGCTCAAAGTTTGGCTAAGTAATATGTGGTGCATTTGTAATATATAACTAGTGGTCGTGTAGTGGATTAAATTCCATATAGTATGAAGGTTGTAAATTACATCTCATGTTTTTTGGTATGATGTTAAGGTTGTTTTGAGCATAATCTTGATTGATTTATAGGTCCATGTTATTCTTGAGAGAGAGAGAGAGAGAGAGGGAGGGAGGGAGGGAGGGAGAGTTTTAATAACATCTATGGAGGCGCAAAATTACCTATGAGACCAATACATGAATACATAAATAAAGGCCATGAAGGACTCTAGTCCATTAAAACAAACAAACAAAAACTAACCAAAAAAGTATTAACCTTTTTACACGCTCATGTTGACGGCTTAATCCTAACTATTTCATTTTAAGCAACTCTAATTTTTTCACTAGATTTACTAGCTAGATAGGGATACAATATTATACTCCACTTTGCCTTCAAGTTAATCGAAAATTAATTAATTACCACAAAACGTTTTAAAAAACAAATAACACAACCTTACACTTAAGACTTATGACGCTCTTTGTGTTGAAGAGATGCCTCGTCTCAAATTGTGCCTGGCCTTGTGCACCATGTCAGAAGAAAATCGTCCTTTTAGTTGAAAATTGGCTCAAATTGTGCCTGGCCTTGAATTTAAAGATTCAATTAAAACGGGTTGAGCTTGAAGCCTATCCTTTTTTCCATTGTCTATCCATTTTTTTTTCACTGGTTAGAAAAAAAAGTTCACTTTTGACACTGAGGTGCACACCACATTTAGAGCAAAGTGCAGACCTCAAATCTCTTATATTCAGCTTGTTTTTACACTGCAAGGTAGCACTCGCCATCCTCCATGGCAAGCTTTTCTAAGAAAAAGGAAGGGATGATCTCCAGAACCTCCTGAATAGTCTTATCCCCCACACCCAAGTTCATCTAGATCCTTGTGTTTATTGTAGCTTTGATAGAATTGCCAGCAAAATCACATTGCAGCATTAAAAAGTTTAGTAAACCCAAGCCTTAAAAGAGGAATTTAATTGTACAGATAATTTGGCTACCGTTTCCATTCTTGCGGGTGAGACCAAGCTTTCTAGTTTAGGGCTTCTAAGGATTCAAATGGGATGGACACCTACATTTGATGTTCCTCCAAGTTAGCAAGGAACCTTGATTATCAAACACTTGATTGAGTTAGATCAAACCTTTATTTGTGCATTGAAACAATTGGCTTGCCAATAACATGACATCAAGGACCAAGTGGTCCAAGAATAAAGCAACCCATAGAGTTTTCTGTATAACTAAACCTTCCTTGCTACCTAATGCCCTACTGATAAATTTCATGGTCAATCAAGAGATCTTGAACAAAAGGGCGTCCCTTGATTTTCAAGGGAATGCAAGACAATATTATCCCACTAAAGAATGTCATTACCAATGCCCCTTGAACTAATAAACTGCATCCTCTAACCAACGCTAACTTTAACCGAGAATGTCACTACCATCAAGCATGCTTACATAGTCAATGGGTGGCTTGGAAGGATAGCAAGCCTAGAACACACCATTTGATCTTATTCCATGCAATCTTTTAGTAAAGGGATTCTAATCAACCTTGCTTTTTCACAACAATTTTATAAGCAAAATCTCAATTTGGATGTAGGATTTCTTTCAAATGTGCATAGGAAACCAATAGAAAATATAGGATTGCAAAATAGACCTAGAAATCCTCTCTAGAACAAAAGGCCATAAGTTGGTGTCGCATTGTTGCAATTTTCGAGAAACTCTATCAAAAATCAAATCCATGTCATGATTTCTTTACGAATGGATGCTCTTCCAACCCCCTCCCCCTAAACCCTAGTTCATGAGAATTGCAAGAGTAAAGAGAGTACTCGATCTATTGCACAAAAACCACGGTACCCATGATTAACTATAAAGCCTTTGCAAGACTCTATTATAAGCTAGGTTCCTAACGCTATGAGCTTAAATGTACAACACTTGGGAACGCATAAAAAGCACTTACACAACACGGGAAAGACGAGATTACACTATATGAAGATCCTCGTTTACACATGAAGTACAAGCATTATATCAATTAAGTTCACGTTAACATACTCCTAAGTCATTTTGAAATACAACTATTAGCCTTGACATTTTGCAACGGAACTAGTGAGGCACAACTTAATACAAAGCACAAGGAATCTTGGCGAAAGATGATCATAATTAAGCATGTCTACTAACCAAAGGAACCCCTTGAGGACATGAGTAGATGGCCCTTATGGGTATGGCTATGGAGAGAATATATAAAAAAAAACATCTTCCTCCATTCCCATTACATAAACTTGCTTAATTGCATAAGGCCTTAATCAAGCTTGTATGGCTTTCCACCGTTTACCATCATTTATCCCCATTCAATATCTAGCATAACATCCATTTATGCAAAAATCCTTTCGTGTTCCACAACTTCTGACTAATTTAGAGTGCTCACAACTTAAGACCAAAATCCTAGAGCGCTCATTGGTTAAGAGCAAGGAGAGCTTTCTAGGGACGTAAGCTCAAATCTGGCTCATCCCCCCACTCCATCTAGGAGTGTTAAAGGGTGTGACATAAATCATTGCCACCAAAATTTTAAAATGACTTAATTACAGGCAACATACAATCTCTCTTCAATCATTAGCAGATACACGACAATAGAAGCATGTCAAGAGAGGTTGTATGGGTGCCATATAACATTCCATCGGTTGTTAGGACCACCATCAACGATTTACAAAAAGTACATCTGAATGTGGACAAGTGTAAGGACAAGCAAAGTTGTATGGCCAAGAGGTTGGCACAAGCTTCTTTTGATCAGCTAGTTGCCTAGCCAAATGAGGTTGAGGTCACTTTACCAATGACGACAGTATGGCATAGCGGCCGCAAGTGGGCTAGTGACAAATTCAGACTTTGAAGTCACACAGTTATCGGATTCTCCACTGAGTTGTGATTGTCTTATTAGAAAAGCTAGAGCTCCAAGTGAGTCTCACCAAGTGCATGTTGAGATTTTGTATTTAGATTTGCATTGTGAAATAAAGTTCCCAAAGAAGGCAGAGAAAAGGGGAAAAAGGGAAAGGGGGGAGGGGGGCTTACATTATCAAGCCCTCAGTGTAATGAACAAAGCAAGATCATATAGGTAGACATGCAAGTTGCATTAGCGCTCTATTTGCATCATGTATGTTTGTCTCAATTAAGAAAGAACGATCATAACACACAAGCTTGCACACACATCCGTAGAATTATTAGTTGCAGCAATGCCCCATTTGCAACGTGTGTGTTTTGTCTTATACTCCATATTCAGGCTATGGGGTATATATATTAATTAGTGCCCGCAAGCGAGCACTAATTAATATATATACCCTAAGGTCCAAAGGTTTGAACCTTTGGCCCTAGGCCTTTGCCTTCGTCCGCAAGCCCTCCGACAACCAGCAAACAAACCGCCAATGACCGAGCACCTCTGAGCAAACACCCCACGCTCCCGACGAGTGAGCGGCTGTGAAATGAAATGAAATGAAATGTTATATTAACGTCTTCAAAAGGCCAAAGTGACCTATGAGACTAAAGTTACAACCATATGACATATGATACACTATCTGGAAAAGAAAAGAAAGGACTGAAGGTAAGTATCTAGCCCTACAATACATCAGTAGGGAGCATCCGGAAGCAACAACTAGGGAGAGTGGGAAGCTAATGCTACTAGTCAAAATGGGGTACATGAGTACATGGATACATGAATACATGAATATGGGGGAGTACAAAAGTGACAGTGAGTACAATAGTACATGACTGGAGTGGTAATCATCCTAGGAGCTCTAGCATGGGTCTCTGCCGGATGGCCTGGAGATCTGCCATAGTGAGATGCCTGGTCGGACGAGCCCGATGCCTCGCAATGATGCTTTGAATCCTCCGGTGTAGGCACCGTCTCTGATGTACGAATCCACGAACCCTCGGGCGTCTGGATCTGCCCAACTGGATAGCTCTCTCAACTAGAGTCCCACGGGGTGCCCACTGTTGGGCTGTCGGCTGTGTCCCCTCCCGGGTAGTCCCTCTAAAGAAGTCAGTGATCTGTCTGTGTGTGGACTCCTTGCCAGTCGGGCGTCTGCTCCTCATAATGGACTCTCTGAACCTGCGGATCTCCAAGAGATAAAAACCCAAGCATCGCTGATCACAATAGTCCCCATGACTCTAGCCAATGGTCCAAATCCCTCTGAAAAGGCAATGGTAGCGCCCTCGAATCTCATAATATGCTGTGCAGCGACGGATGTAGTGCTCCTCCGTCTTTGGCTCTATCCTACAAATCTGACATATCCTGTCCCCTGGAGGTATGCCTCTAAATCTGCCTGTCTCTATCTCTAACTGATGTGAAGAGGTGCGGATCTGCCCAATGGCACACCTCAATCCATGGGACAAATGGGTATCCATGTAGCTCGGTCTAAGTATAAAGCCATCCTCAGCGGTGCGGAGAAGATGGTCTCTATAGGAAGCCATCTTCGTCCCTAACTCCTGTCAGGGCACTAGCCATGTCCTCCTAGTGTCCAACTGAATGAGGTCCTGTCTGATGACTACTAATCTCAGAATGTGTCAAGGTAAGAGAGGGTGCCTCTAGAGAGTACTGGAAGGGTGGAAGTCTGTCTAAGCTGAACCCGTGGAGCTCAAACCAGGATGCTATCTGCGCATACCAACATGAAGTGTCTCCCTCCATGGCTAGCTGATGAGAGGACTCTAGAGCAAGTTGTGCATACCAGTGTCCGGGAAGCTCCCAGGTGCTATGAATGAAGGACACTGATCTGGCAAGAGCCTCGACTACGATCGGTGGTGCTCCCATCCCAGCTCGGATGATCTCATGGGGTACCGAGGCCTTAGCCCGAATCATCCTGGAGATCATGGGGACACAAGTGGTCTCTCCATCAATCTCCATCCATCATATGTGCATCCTGATCGACTGTGACGATCTAGGCTAGGCCCCCAGATCTGTACTCCATATAGCATAGCCGATGTGACCAGCGTGTCAAAAAGCCACAGCTTAGTGCGTGGCTCCTGAAACTGTACCTGTGAGCACATCCTCTCTAGACCTCCTAGTGCTGCATATCCTCTAGTCAATCTGGCCTCTGCTGCCCCCCTCATGGAAAATGTGGGCCCAGTGAACACCACTCCAAGATATGTGTATGAGTCAACATACTCCACTGTCTCCTGCCCATATGTGAAAATAGACGCTGATCTCCAGACCCATTGAGCTGTAGTGTTAAACACCATAACCTTGGTCTTACCAAGGTTAACTGAGAGCCCACTGTCCTGTGCATAAGCATGTAAGTATCCAAGTGCCTCTGCATACCCTCTGGTGAGTCTGCTATAAGCACAATATCATCAGCATATAAGAGCAGAGGTATCCAAGTGCCAGCCAACTGGGCTCCTCTGTCCCCTCGTGTCCCAATATAATCAGAGATCTCATCAATGTATAGTCCAAATAGAGTCGGAGAGAGAGGGCAGCCCTGTTTCACCCCTATAGAGGAGTGTACTAGCTGGGAGAGACCCTCTGAAGTCTGCACCTGCCCAACGACTGTCTCATTAAGTGCCATAATACCCCAAATGAGCTCACATGGAACCCCCAAGTCTTGCAGCCTGCGCATCAGTCTAGCTCTGGGCACTGTGTCAAAGGCCTTAGTAGATCCTCCTCCCATGTGCTCTGCCCTCCTCAATGATAGCCCTGAGGGTAAAGATATGATCCAAAGTAGAGAATCTCCTCCTGAAACCGGCCTGTCCCTGAGCTCGGACCCCTTGTCTCTCTGCCCATCTGCTCAACTCATGCTCAAGAGTAGAGGCATATAGCTTGGCCAGCAAGTGACCAATCATAATGGTGCGGTAGTTAGTCGGCAGGCTCGGATCTCCAGACTTGAGTACCGGCACAATCGTGGAAGTACTCCAAGCCCAGGAAACCCCTCACACATGGCTCTATTAAACATGAGAGCTAGCAAGTCTGCAATCATATCTCTAGCATGTATGAAATGCTCGGCTACAATGCCCTCATATTTCTTTGGCAAGGCTTGCAACAGGCAACAATGAGAAGAGAAGCGAGGAGAGAGAATAGAGTGAGAACATGCAACAGGCAGCAACGAAACGAACTCTCTGAGAGAGGCGAAAATGAACTACATGACGCGAGATCTACTACATGGCGAGAGGCGGAAAAATGAAGAGTCTGGAAAACTCTCGCAACATCCCACAACCACCTTTCCTAAGGTTTAAAAAAGCATTGTCACTATTTAATTAATGTGATTTCAAAATGTTGGTCCCATATTGTCTTAATTATGTAAGATTTGAAATTCTCCTAGTATTTCACACAGCGGCCACGGTTACAACAGCTACTGCATATATTAAGTTTTTGCATCACTAGTTCACCATTTTTGAAGTACAATCCGCCACTACATTCTAATGTTTCAAGGTTAAAGAAAGTTGGACTACACTTCAAACACACCACCCGTTTTAGAGCTTTTAAAATACCAATGAGCTTAGCAAGCTCTAGAGGAGCTAATTTTGTGGTGGAAATTCTAGGACAAAACTGAGGCACTGAACAGGTTACCTGCATTCCCACTCTATCTAAATCATAACAAGAACAATGACTCACTGATCCTGTAAGTAACAACTCTCATACTTCATTGCAACTGCACAGGTGATTGTGAATCTCCATTTGGTGACCTACAGCAACAGAGAGGAAGGTATTAGCACTTTCAAAACCATACTACTTGGTTGAGAAGGCACACCCTCCTCATTTTGAATTGCATACAACAGTGCACATTGTACTAGCTGCTAGGTAAAGGGTGTGCAAAACCACCCCATAAAGAAATATAAATGTGAAACGTGTTTGAACCTGAATGACAAAACTGCAGTGAGTTTCGCACTAGCTCTTGGGTTGGGTGGTAAAGCCAATGTTAGAACAAAGCATAATAACCAAAGCGTAGTTGCAACCCAGAAGCTCTTGCAGAGATTTGATAACAAAAATTAATGCCATGAGAGACTGCAAGTGCTCAATGATCTACTAGTATGGCAGGGCAACAAGACCCCCAACAATGCCCAATAAGACATGATCTTAGAATGTATACCAGTTGTTGAACAAAACCTGAGGCTCTATGTATTCCTTGTGCATCCATTCAGTCTAAGAGAAAGATCCATCCATCAAGCTAATCTTGCAAGAAACTCTTCACAATCCCAAAGTAATCCCACTAGTTCATCTCCCACAAGCCCTCTAAAGATGGAAACCATCAAGATATGAACTTTATCCTGCAAGTTTTTGAGGCTCCTCCATGGCACAAAAGATCTTTACAAAACACAAGAGTCGGGCTTGTTTCCCAAACTCAAAAACAGACTGCAACAGCATCTTGTGTAGCACATATCAACACATCTACAGTCTGTTTCTAATAGATCACTACTTACAACTCCTTAAACTCACAGCAAACCTGTTGTTCCCACTGTGCCCGTGACACTACCAGACTAAGCTGCTCTTTCCATTGCTATGTACAGTGATCTAACTCTGCTACTTTCAGTACTCAAATTGAAAAACACAAACTGTTTTTGTGTCAGCTAGTAAACCAAGGGTTGCCACCTGTCTGGTGAGTGGCACCGAAAGTTCAGACTGTAGCCCCAGGTGGGCCCTGCACTTTTGTTATGTATTCAAGAGCTGCTTTAATGTGATCTAACAAAATACCTTTCTTCAAGAGTCAAACTAGAGTATGTCTTCTGTGCTGGATATGGTGAGCCCCTGGAGTCGGGGTGCCTTGAGGAAGGCGAATGCCTTTGCCGGGGAGGTGGAGAAGGGAAGCGCGGATACCTTGATTCCCTCCAAGACTTTGGTCGTGACGTCGAATCCTTTGGAGGAGATCTGGAAAACCGTTCCAATTCAGGTGAGCGAGACGCTGATCTGCAAAATTTCCATTCCAACAGCAATCAGTGCCATCATTTATAATAACTTGGGTTAAGAGTAAACAGCAAGCAGTCTAGTAATTCTTGGATGATGATCAGCCCACAAACGTAAGACCTTAGTGATGTATAAGCACCACATGGCTAGAAGCACATTCTAACAGCAGTCCATGCCATGCACCCGACATCCTGCAGAGACCAGCAACTAGACTAGCTATTCTTGGTCGACTATAAGACCTAAACACAAGACCTAACTGGCAATCCATTACACAAATCTAACTGCATTACCACTACTGCAGGCTGAACTACGAAAATCAGTGCACCATGGCTTTGATGTGTTTTAAGCACAAGGCTTAATAGCAGCAGCACCTACCATGAAATTCTTCGCCTTTTTCCCGGAGACTTAGCTTGCCCTTCCTTCAGTTGGGGAGAAGATCTTTTTGGAGAAGCAGAATGCCTCCCCTTTTTGTGAAAATCCACATTTGTCCGCCCATCTTTTGAAGGGGGTGAATATGACCTATCCAAGGGAGAGCCTCCTTGCCCCTTCCTATGAGTATCAAGGGACATGGAACGGGTCCTAGCTCTGGCAGGAGGAGACAATGATCCATACCTGTCCCATCTAGATGTCATGTTGTTAGACCTGAACAGATTCTGATAAAATCAACTCCATGCAGACGTCGGCAATCATAGAACAATATGAGACTAAAAAGCTAAACCACCCAACTCTTGGAAACAGGAGAACCATAAAACATGTTAAGTGGCACCTCAATACTGGCTGGGTACTGTGATAATGTTTGCTCTCTCATTGGCACTGATTTCCCTCACACCACTCCTGATACCTACTTTGCATGATCCATCCAGCTGTATGCAATTCTTCTCTCGCCTAATTTGTCTTCATTATTGCTCTTTTCTTTTTAAATGCAGGTTCTAAGGCTCTTTCTTTGTAATTGTATGCAGACATGCAATCAGAGACTTTCTCTGCAGGCGAATTTAGAATGCACAAATCTCAAAAATCTTCAATAGCCAGAATTCATCTTCGTAGCCCCTCTTTGGGCTGTGAAGAACTGCATACATCCACAAAGAAAGAACCTTAGAACACCATCATTAAGCAGAGAAAACAATGAAGGACACACAATAGGACTAAAATTAAAAGACACACAGTTCGGTTGAAATTGAAGGCATTCTATTCAGCCTGGCAAAATAGAGCTAGTCAAAGCCTGCGTGAGGAGAAGCTGAAACCATCTAAAAGGTTGCAAAAGAAGACCCTTCCCCCGGCCATGATTATTCCAAAACCAGTTGGAAATTGGGAAAAGGACAGCTACCTGGAGTAACGACCGCCCCTTGGAGAAGGCGAACGATAGCGTGGGGAACGAGATGGCGACCGACCTGCCACAAGGTGAAACGTTTCTTAAGCCTGTCGTTATAAAACATATAATTTGACAACCACTGGTTGAAGTGAAGTAGAATACCACGATAAGGAGACCGCTTATACCCTCCATAGCTCATGTGTCCTCTGAAACACTCCCCCAAGAAACACCCAAAAAAAAAAAGCGTAATTGATTGCATATAGCATCAAAACAATGAAATTCAACATCTAAAACTTTGTGCTTTTAATTTCACTAGTGGTTCTCCGAACCCTGGTTAAACAAAAGGTTGAAAGAGCATGTAAGTGTGTTTTCAAGTGTGGATTCAGCAGTGAAAAGGTGTAGAACATGAACCTTGATCTTCCTTTCAGTCTCATTTCATCAGGCCTCTTTCTGTTTTCTTCAGCAAACACCACAGTAATTTCCCGACCTTTGAAGATTTGCCGATCCATATGTCGCTTTGCTTCAGCAGCATCCACGGGATCCAAGAACTGCACAAATCCAAAACCCCGAGGCTCCCTGCATATAGGTTAGAGCCAAGATTGGTCAAGTACACAACAGAAACATACTAAAAACACACTATCACAATAAATAAGCCGAGGTTTCGTCAGGAGTAGTGGGGCCAACTGTTAGCTCAAACAACCCAATTACCAACCCCCTCAACTAACCTACACATACCAGACAAAACCAGACAGCATTTCTGCCAAGAGCACAGCTTGTGGTTCACAAGTACATAACAAACCAAGCTCTTGGTTGCTGACCTTGCCGTGCACCAACTATCTGTGCCACATCAAATATATGTATAGGACTTCATATTCTTCACTTCTCATTGAAACTCAATTTTGCTCCACTTTCTACATCTTCTTAAGCATTGGCCACAAGCTATCTTCATCCAGACTTCTCTCAAATCTTGAGGTTTTTTCTTTGTACACCACCTTTACAGCCTTAAAGCAGCAAAAAAGTTAGGCAACATAGAAGTACAAAAGAGCTAGCTAAGAAAGGTTCAGCAAGGGCCTATGTGCCAGTCTAACTCTCACAACCATCTTCATAAGTGACATACAGTGCGAGGATAGAAACAAATGCTAATCAAACATAAAACTTATTAATATTTGTAAGCAGCCCAAAAGGTATTGTAGAGCAGCTAGGAAAAACTCTAGAAAAAAGTAGGTGCAAGAAGAAGCATTGGTCTCAGTCACAAATTTATGCCAACCATCACTCTTGCCACAATGTTCAACTTCAAGCAGTCCTCAGGTGCCTTTCGCATGTTTGCAATTGGTGAGCATAGATAATGAAGGTTCTACACAGCACTTGGAAGCAAGGCTCAAGCTTACCCAGAGTAATAATCTTTTGGAAGATAGACATCCCTGATTCGTCCAAATCTCTCAAATGGAGCACGAATTTCTTCAGGTCTGCAACACAATTATGAAGCAAACTTTCAATAAATAAAATCTCAGAGCCATTAAGAATGCTATGGCGATAGATTCTATTGGCATACAACAAAACAGACCAAATTGCAAGACTTACTTTATACTCCTTGCAACGTGAGTCCCAATATGTAAAAGAGACACACCTGCTGTCTTTAGGAATATTGCGCACAAGTAGGCCACAAGGCGCGTCTCTGCGCCCACTGTAGCGCCCTCTTGGAGGGCTTCTACCACGCCCGCCATAACCCCTTCGTGGAGGACTGTAACTGGGACTGCGCCACCTCATGCTTCTGAGGAAAAGAGACGCCAATAATTGTGGGGAGAAGAAATATCCAATAGACAGATGTGGTGACACATAACCATTTGAAACCTTTTCGGGAAAACTTTCTTTCTCCACAGAAACAAGTGATCAATCATCAGCATAGATGTGTAGTAAAACTAAAATTTCCTCCATCAACAAACTCAGTGAAGTTCTAAGAAAAAAATTAAAAGACAATGTACAAGATGAATCAACCAACTTTTCTGCACTAACAACAGAACTTTTGTGTAACACAACCCATGTTATAATTTGAGTTCATGGACTTCACAACTATGGCATAGGTCAACTGTATCAGACATTGCCTGAGCCTGGAAATTGCCTATCACTGCTGTAAATGACTCCCTATGCCTAGCAATGGTCATCTTACCTACCTAGTGCAATGAATGAGTGAACAGAGATGTAGGCACAGCAGAAGACTTGCAAAACAGATAGTCATTCACAAGAATCATATACGCTAAACTTGTATTGATACAAATAATATGTGCCACTGAATGTTTCTGCAGTACAAAAGGTGATCAATCCTGCTAATCTCATCCCAGATTGCAATAGACCCTGCTGTTCGGATGCAAACACTAGCTGCAGATGTGGTTTCCCAGCTTTTCCAATCCCTTGAACACTACTTGATGAAGAGGAGAGTTTGCACAATACTTGATAATTGGGAGGGACTGGGGCACCTATTTAAAGGGCCACAGGCTGCTGATTGGTCTGTTGCAGGCTTATTTGACTTGCTACCGACCTGCCCAACCAATGCCTGTTCAAACCTGTCCAGCCTAGCTGCCCATCTGGTCCTAATGCCCATGTGGTGATGTCCATCTTCTGGAGGTGCCACATGCTCTGCCCCCCACCCCCACAAAAAGAACTAAAACTGCAGCTGTCCTCAGCTAGCCTATGTTTTAAAGAGTGTCATGCACCACGCTCCAATCCATATTTTTCCAAGAAACTGACTCGCTTGAGATCTGAGAGACCACTTTGTGTCCACTTCGGAGGCTAACATGCCATCCTCTCCTTGTCGACACCAAACTTGCAAAGAAAACTTCTGACGAGGTCTCTGATCAAAATCTCCTAATCAAACACCGATCCTTGCTGAGTATCCTCTTGCACAAGCTTTGGCAAAACTAATGTTTCTTGAAAGCACGTCTGACAACTCCCTTCCATAAGTTAAGAAAAATTCCAACCATTAGTGCATCTGTTCATATGGATCACCAATCCCTATCATGCCAAATCCAATGCACTCCTCTGGATGAAAGAATCAAACGACAAGACAGCACTTAACGGAACGTGTATCCACAAGTACCTCCTTGGCCTTGTGTACTAAGACCAGCATACACCAACTCCATGTTAGACATAGACTCAATCATCTCAATGGACACCCTTCCATGGAACATACTCCAAGAAATATACCATGTGATAGAAAAAGTCCGGCTATTGTCTTGTTAGCTTCTGAGACATCTGCCTCTACCACACATCCACTAGCATGTCCTCTTGCAGTGAAGACACATCCACTAACATGTCCTCTGCTGATAGACACGTCCACTGTCATGTCCTTCCAAGTTTCACTAATTATGCACTAATCCCATTTTAATCAAAAATGCAAAAAATACCGTGTCTTTTGAGCTCCCAAATGATGTTAGAATGCTAGTATGATGAAAAACAGAGGCCAATTAGAGATTTGAACCCTCAATGGTTGACATTAACACCTTAATTAAGCATTAATTACTCTCTATTTATAGGAGTTTTCTGTTACAAAAAAGAGAGTGAATTGATGATTGAGAAGCTTCAGAAGCTATAAGACTTGATGTGAGCATGGAGCAATGATAGCTCAACATTCTCAAAGCTTCAACCGCATCAAAATCATGATTTATAACACTTCCTGAGCGGATTTTCAGTCTAAGTTGAAATCTGAAAAACTGCTCCCAGTTTGTTCTTGATTTGCTTCGAATGCTTGATGTGAACTGATGTATATAATCTCCTTACTCTTGTGGGCTTGTGGGTTGCCCAAATCTTCAGTAGAAGACGTCCAATCACTTGCCCATAATCACATGAAAATGCGTTTCTGGAGTGAGAAACCCCGAAACGCAAGAAACGTTTCAGAAACTCCTGATTGTTTTGGTTTCTCAAAAAAAAAAAGTTTCTCAAAGTTAAAAATTCATGTTTTTTGTAACTTTAGCAATGCAAAATTATATAGAAAAAAATCCGAAACCTTGGCGTTTCTTAGCTGAAGGCCGAAACGTTTTGCCCCGAAACGTTTCTAGTGACTATGCGTGACTTGCCTTAAAACTGATTTGAGTGAATGGGTAGAAAACTAGATTAGCAAAGTGATTAAGGCTTAATGACATTTATTCATTAGGCATGCTAGAGTGCATAGCTAGGTAAGGGATGGTGGTAGGTTCTGATACCAACTTGATATTTGCAAGCTAGGAGTGATCAGGGTGGATAATAATGGATTAGGCTGAACATTTTGGCATAACCTAAGTCATTGTTGTTGTCGTACAGTTGTGTAGTGCGGTGATTTACAGTACCGTATGAAATTTTGGAATACGATACAGTAAAGTACGGTTTTTTTTCACGTATAAATTTATAGATTATCAATTTGAAAGGATAGAGAACTCAGAGGTTGTTACAAGCCAAAATTATAATAAAAACAAGTTACAAACAAAAGTACAAAGAATAGCACTGAGGGCAGCAAGACGGTAAGATAGGTGCAATGGGCGCTAGGCGCAAGTACAAAAAAAGTGAGTACAAAAAAATGGATGAGAGGGCGTAGGCTAGAATCTAAATCCTAGAACCTAAATGGAGAAGGCATCACTATTGGAGCTCTCGTTGAGATCATCTATAGGAGAAGAGGGCACCTCTGAGCCCCCATCGCTAAGGAGGTTGCCTTGCAAGTGCCAAGGCCCAAGAGAGGAGAGCTTGAGCTTGAGAGGATAGAGCTATGAGAGCTTGAAACTTGTGATGGAGAGAAGGTTGGAGGAGAGCTTTTTAAAGGGAGGCCAGAGTCCAGAGGCCAGAGTCCAAGGCACCTACCCAAGGCCCAACTGTTGGAAGACGGTCTACGAAGACAGAGAGAGGGAGGTAGTTGAGGAGAAGCCTTTGCTTCTTGTTGCCCTAACTAAGGAAGGTACCTCACCTCAACCCTCCAAATACAGAGCAGTGATCACAAGGATAAAGAGAACAGATCCTTCAACATCCATAGATCCTTGGCTGTTGAATCTAAAGTGACACCAAAAGCAAGCCTGCCCAAAAACAACCATAAACAGCCAAAATTAGCCAAAAACGGCCCCTTTTTTTAAAAGCCAAAACAGCAATGGCCAAAAACAAGGGGAAGAGAGGGGGGAGTCCGCATGGTATCGTACGGTATCATATTGTACCATACGATTGTATCGTACAGTGAACAAGAAAAACTATGACCTAAGTAGAGAAAAATAGCAGCACTAATAACAAGATAATGACAATGCAAGAGAGTTGATCCAACACACACAATTTCCATTAAATGGGAGGGCTTGAAATAAACTGGAGTACATCATCATTAGCCCATGGCTTAGCTTAATCTTTGCCTATCATGCCTAAATCTCTCCCTTGATTCTAGGTCCACCTCCCTTGATTTGAGGCTCATTCAATGTTAATTGAAGACTTTTGTGTTTTGCACTTGCCCACTTGAAGTAGGCGCCTTCTTCCATGATTCCATCTATCCGCCTCGTTAATACCTTTTGAGCTTTATAATGCTTCCTAACATTTACTAGTGTGATTCCTTTCATCTCTAAGGCCCATACTCCCCCTCCTTTCCAACAAGTACCCTTCATCACTTGTTTTCTAACATAGAGGAGAGCCGAGCTTGACGAGTGCATTCAATGGGACCTGTCCCCTTCTTTCATTACATGGCGAGGATGGGTTGCAGGATCCAAATGCATGTGATAGATGGCACCTTGGCAACAACGGACCACTGGCCCCCAGAGCATTTCCTTCTAATTCATGGCGAGGATGGGTCGTAAGATACAAATGCATGCGATAGATGACACTCGACCATTAGCCCCCAGAGCATTTCCCTAGAGATTTTTGGACGCATTTGTGGTACAACTATCAACTAAGGAAGGTCACACTCTTCCTCTAGCGTGGCCCACCACACAGCCTTGATGTCAACACTTGGCTGGCCATCAGATGTTGGCCGGCACAATGTGTGCATTGCAGCCATCCCTTGAGTCACAACCACACTACCTTTAGGACTGCCCCCACCCTCCTCTACGAGGAGGCAGCACCGAGCAAGCTCTCTGACTATCTCACTGCAGGATTGATGCAGTTCCCACTCCCGACTTGTCATCAAAGACCTAGAGACCAAGCACTTGTCAAAGATGGGAGATCATCAACAACATTGTTGCATGGCATATATGGTGGGCCTATTGCATCAAGGCCATTGAGGGCACTCTCAACCACCCAACACCCCCCCCCCCCCCCCCCAGTCATTTCATATGTAGACATCATTCACACCCTCCTTGGCCATAGGGGAAGCTTCAAGGAGGTTTGAATCGCATGCGTAGACGGCGCGAGGCATTTCTGTGCGCATGGCACTTGGGTCCCTTTCTCTCTGATCGCGACAACGAGATCACTTGGAATTACATGCCGCCTATATAGTTCTTTCCCGACCCCCCACCGCCCCCGACCCCCCACCGCCCCCGCCCCCCTCCTCCTCTTTGTATGAGGTAGTTTCCCTCTAAGAGAAGCTAGCCATGGAGGGAACCACCCTCCCCGAGATAGCAAGAAAAAGTTTGTCTGGGAATCCATGATACTACAAGTAGAGACATATGAATGTATTTGGTTGATATGTGAGAAATATCAGATGGCATTTATAAATATGTATGCATGCACATTGTGTTTGATCAAAATGGCCTATATATATGTACACATGTACAAGTGTATGGGGACCAATGTATAAGTACAAGCTATTGAGAATGGTGAATTATCCAATACTATTTGCAAAGCATCATGGGTCTGACCAACGGGATCCATGGAAGTGTGGAATCACCCTAATGGGCACTCATATTTGTTTGGGTAATGGTAATGTAAGTTTATTGCGTTTGTGTTTATATCACAAGGATTCACACCCTTTTTCAAAATGGATGAACACTTTTTTATCAATGGGGTGGACATTTTATTGAATGGGCACCCACCTCATTAAATACATATGGACAAATCAAGCCTTGGAAACACAACCTATGTAAAGAAACCTAGCATGGCATGAGTTGCATTACCAACCCAACCTTATATATCAATTAACCTGAAACCCTAGTTGGCAACAGATGAATCCATCTACTTATCGCTTGCATGTTGATTGGTCCCCCATGTGCACACATCAATAAACCCTCTCTAGCCACCTTGGCTTGGCCTACAAACCTGACATTCCTTCAGCTACTAGCCTCAAAATAGCATCCACACTCGCTGCTTACACATGTTGATGGGCACTCCCATGCCACCATGGTATTGGCTCTCCTTCAAACACCTTGTCTTCAAGCTCTATGCTTCATTTCTTGGCCTTGACCCACTTATCCTTGTCCAAATATGTCAAAAGCCCAAGGGTCTCCTCGTAGAGCAATCCTAAAACAAGACCCGAAACCTGCAAAACAAAGCCACAAATCGCGAAGGGGGTGCAGGTCTGACTCACCACCCAACCATGACAGCCGTGGGCAAAACCCACAAGACCTGGTTATCCCCACCAAGCCACAAGCTGAGCTAACTAGCAAGACGCACCGACCAATCTCTACCCCGTGACGTCCTATACCGCCATGGAGCTACCTTCACGGGCCTCGAGACTGCTGCCGACCTCAGCTGCATGAAGCAGGTGCACGTCTGCACTAGATCCAGGCTCTTGACCGCAGAGCTCTCGCATGGACTTACGAGACTCTGACTAACTAACTAACCTTGGCCACCCTTTTATAGGCTCTTGGCCGATCACCGGGCGTCCACACTTGGGCGCCCACCCGTCAGTCCATCGCTTGTCACTCAGCCTGCCTAGCTCCAAACTACCCCAAGCCTCGAAGCTAGTCTTGTGTGCTGCACACGGTAGATACACTCTGTGCACATGACATACTCCCCTTTCTCTAAGAGCTCACTCCAGAGCTCAGTAAAAACTTAGGGTAATCCCTCTAAAGGGTAGTCAATGTCTCCCATGTAGCGTCCTCCTCCACACGATCCTTCCACTTGATCTTGTATTCTGTGAGCAGCATATGCCGCAATCGTCTTTCACGAAATTCAAGAATCTTTTCCAATTCGTGTGGCACAAATGTCATATCCTCGACATCTATGATTTCTTGAGGAGTAACTAGCTGGTCTGTTCTACCCAGCACTTCCTTAAGTGTACTGACATGAAATACGCGATGAACTTTCACATGAGAAGGCAAGTCCAATCCATATGCAACTGAACTAATCCAGCGTTTAACCCGAAATGGTCCGCAGTATCTAGGGATAGTTTTGGAGATCGGCCCAACCGTAAAGCCTCGGAATCTTTTGGAATTTGCAAATACACCATCGTTCCTTGAGAGAACTCTCTCGGTGAACGATATCTATTACAATAAAACATGTCTCTGTCTTGAGCGCTTCTAATAGATTCCTTCACAACTTGTAACATTTCTTACAGGTCTTGCAAAAAAGTGTGTGCTGCATTATGCTGAAGTCCTGAAAATCCCATTATAACAGGTGATCTAGGTTGAAATCCGTACATAAGCATAAAAGGACTAAAACCTGTACTCGTATGCTTAGTACTGTTATATGCAAATTCTAACATAGAAAGATAATCCTCCCATGAATCTTGTCTTTTGGAGACATATGCACGATGTATGTCCTCCAAAGTCTGATTCGCCCTTTCAGTCTGGCCATCAGATTGAGGATGATCTAAGGAACTCAGATTCAAAGTTGTTTTCAACCTCTCAAAAACAAGCCTCCAAAAGTCACTTGTAAACTTAGAGTCTCTATCACTGACTATGGCCTGCGGCGGTAAACCATCCAGTCTAAACAATTGCTCGATAAACTACTTTGCTAATTGCGTAGCTGTAACAGTCTTCCGTGTAGGTAAAAATCTAGCCATCTTCTTCTCCGCCATCTCTAGCCCGTCCTTGTCTCTCCGGCAGCACCCTCAGGTTGTGGTTATTTCTTCATTGTCTCGGCAAGTTTCGATCTCTTCTGGTCTTCTACCCCAGGAGGACTCCATGGCAGCCGCTCCGTCTCCCCCAATCGAGGCCGCCGTTACCTACCTTTCGTTTTTCGAAGCGGACCTGTAGCTTCCGGGTGGCTGCCCTCAATCCATCTCCTCCAACCCGCCTGGCTATTGCAGTACACTACCCGCCTTCAGCTCTGTACCCCCGATTGGCTGCTGTCCTGGACCTACCTCCAACTGGCCTGTGTTGCTACTCATGGACACGCCTTCACACCAACTGACTGTTGATGTCTTGTACCCACCTGCTGCAACAAAACTCACCTCCTGCTCTAGTACCCACCTGCAGAACAGTACCCGTATGCTGCCTGTTTCTGTCTACAGCACCTGAGTGTTGCTGCAGCACCTATACCCGCCTGCTGGTTGACATGCCTACAATACAAGCTGCTGCTCCTGCATCTGTCATCAACCCGGTTGCTGCTACTGCCCAGTACCTATCTACAACACCTACTTATTGCTATCATGTACCTGCTGGCTACCACATTTGTACCGGCTGGCTACCCCGCTTGTACTTGCTATTTGCACCAATTAGGAGTACATTAAAAAGGGGATGATCTCCTCTCCTAAGATCTGAATTTAAATCCTTGTCACGTACTTGTTTCTATATTTTCAAATTCAGATAAAACTAAAATTAAATGTTGTTTTTACAAGTTTTGTGTAGGCAAGCATCACCCCCAATTTCCTTCACCATAGAAGGCCACCGGGATGTGATCTTTCCCATGATTACCTTGACCACACCCTCACATTTAGAGGAGCCAGTGAAGGTCATTGGGATATGAGGAAAAATTGGAAGCAAAGCTTACTTGGGAGCACCAGGTATCACTCCCTTCGCGGTGTTTTACCCTGCCATGCGTTAGTACAAGCGTGCCTGTTGGTGCACGGTCCCGTAAGACCAGCGAGGGTAGATGTTCACCCAGTGAAGGTGGGAGACTTAGTACGGGCGTGCCTGTTGGTGCACGGTCCCGTAAGACCAGTGAGGGTAGGTGTTCACCCAGTGTGAAGATGGGAGACTGCCTGTGATTTGGTCTACTCCGATAACTAATTCTCCATCGACAAAATCTTATTATTTTTCAGTTGTACTCACTCCTTGTTATGGAGAAATCTGGCCTCGGCCCGTGAACACTTGTACATATAAATACTCCAAGAAATACAAACTGTGTTAAGGGGGGAGTGGCCCTTTCCGGCCCCAGTGAGATGGTGTCAAATGTTCTTTGTCATTTTCAGTTTTAATGTTGCTAATAATGTCCATTGTTTGTATTAGTTAAGTGATCTAAAAATGTGTATTTTATCTTTCGATTTGTAGGCCTCCTTTAGGGAGCAGTTACACCACACTTGGGCGCCCGCCCGTCAGTCCATCCCTAGCCTAGCTCGTCAATCAGCCTGCCTAGCTCCAAACTACTCCAAGCCTCGAAGCTAGTCTTGTGCACACGGTAGCTACACTCTATGCATGTGACAAAATGTTGGCCTTGATCCATGCAATCATTACCAATTTGGCAATCAATTGATTAAGGTCATGACATGACCACCAACGCAATACCTCATCAAGGCAAGTGACCAAAGCCCACTGCAAGTTAAAAGTCCTTTATGAGCCTTATTTCTTTCCCATGAGTACATTCTTTTGTAGTCACAAGGCTTGGTACCCTCCCAAAGATAGCTTAGTCTTCTTGGCCAAAGGCATTACAGCTTGTCGTCAATACCAACGGGGGCCAACGGGGATTTGAATTGCGGAACCTTCCATCTTTGAGTCACAAGCACTCACCTCTAGGCTACACACCCCTTGGGCCTTGGCCAAATATTATGAACCTTTACACCACACAAGAATGATTCAACGATGCCACACTGCAAAACCATTACACCTAGGGCCCACAACATCAAAAATAAACTAACAAACCCACTCCCTGTCCCTCTCTTTCCTCCCCCCTAGCCTCCCCAATCATGAGACCTCAAAGGGCTCACGAACACACTTGACAAAAACAATTCCAACTTCAAGACAGCCAACTCCTCACAAACCGGGAGCAATTGCAAGTAGAGCATACTCACCACCCAAGTTCAGCTCCATAAGACCCACATCAGAAAGTTCATCATTCTCCTGAGCTTTTGGTCACTATCTACACTAGCAGCAACATCACACCTTAAGCCCTCACTATGTAAATTGTGTATTGTTTTAAAAGCCAAGAAATGATGCTTTTCACTCCACATACATAAGAAGGCTGCAGTTTTTGATAAGCAAGCACAAAAACTGCCAAGTCTTGCTACCCCATATCAAATCCTAATAAAATGATCCAACCATCTGAATTACTTTCCCAAAAGGGAAAGGTTGGAGACCAGTAACACAAGAAGGACAACGGATTTTTACAAAACCATATCAGAGTGCCTCCACTAGAAACTCCGTTTATCTAAGTTATGGCAAAAAAAATACAAATCCCCGCAACAGGCATGCTTTCCAGCAGGTAATTTGACATGATTATCATACTATACAATCTATACATAATTATCTAAAATCAAGCATTCATTAAGGCAAGCATAATGTACTCCAAGGTCTTGTAATAAAGTAGGATACCTTCTGCTGAATTTAACACTTAGGAAACACAAAACCGAAGCCAAGCCAATGTACCACACATCCCACAAGGCCCCTCCGTTTGTACGTACTACCATATTGTACGAGAACAGAAAGACAAGAAGAAAGTATAATGCATCATCCCCCTCCCCCTTTCATCGTGGCTAGCTGAAAGAAACTCGTGGCTTTTTAAAAAAAATAGCACAGAGAAATCTATAGCCATAAACCCTTAGCTTTGCCTCTGAAGACCCTAAATATACAGAAACATCTGAACAGGCGAAAGGTTGGTAAAACAAATGGAGGAAAGCCCACAAAGATGGAGGCTCACCTTTAAAGCAATGCAGAGTAAGTTTGCTTGGTGATGGCACAAACTCGGAACGATAGCGTATCAGCGCCAACGCGAAGCCAACGCGAAGAAGCCAAACTACCAGAATGTTTCTAAATAAATGCGAGGGAACCGTCTTTGCAAAACGAATCCCCAAGTCCCCATATAAATGTACTGTAATTAATCGTTGCCACTTGGGTGATCAAAATGAAGGTTTTTCATTGACCTTAGCACTTAAGTTGTTGGACTTGTTTTCTTTTAGCAGGAGATTGTGTGAATCTAGCCCTGCTACACGGCATGTCTGACACATGTAGGCGACCGATATTTATATCTCTCTCCCTCCCCTCCCCTATGCAACGAGTTGCCACCCCCTGTTGAGACGAATAAGGTGCCTCCTCTGTTGCGATCTCCGCCTACTTCTTCTTGCCTCTTCTTCCACCTCTCTAGGTGAAGGCCTCTCAATAGTGCGCCCGCGACCAATATTTCTCTCTCTCTCTCTCTCTCTCTCTCTCTCTCTCTCTCTCTCCCCCCCCCTATGCAACAACTTGCCAACCCTTGCTGAAAAGGATAAGGTGCCTCCTCTACTACGATCTCTACCTGATTCCCCTCTGCCTCTTCTTCCACCTCTCCAGGCAGAGGCCTCTCAACAGTGCGCCCTGTGGGCTAATGATAGTCTCAAACCCATGTGTGTATAGATCGAAGGTGGTGAGAGAGGAGAGAGGGGGACGGATGAGAGAGGCGGCTCTTCCTTGTAGGAGGAGAGAGGGTTGTCATCCCTGGCAAGAGGATAGAGGGGATGAAGGGGACACATGGAGGGGTGATGCAGATGGTAAGGGGAAGGGGTCACCTTTTTGAATCTTAGTATTAATTGGCTACTTAATTAATAGAACTAAGACAAATTTGTGAATATATACTAAGACAAATTTGTGAATATCTTACAAGTACGTGACCCGCGGCATAAATTTTTTGCTTCTATACATATGTGCTCACATATGTACGTGTGTATGCAAGTGTACGTGTGTGTATACATCTATGTATATATGTGTGTGTACAAGAGTGTGTGAGTGTGTGTGCGTGATTGTTTGTGTATGCTTGTGTACAAGCGTGTGTGAGTGTGTGTGCGTGATTATTTGTACATGTCTGTGTGCATGTGTCTACGTGCAACTGTCCCACATAGATGCATATCTCTATCTCTCTCACTCACATAGATCCATATGTGTGTCTCTCTCTCTCTTTATGTCTCTATCACGTACATAGACACAACCCTCTCTC
>NC_141051.1:12589194-12799194 GCF_041138505.1 Cibotium barometz
AAAATTCCCTTCTGTTGAACCCACGTGATACACTTATATATTTATGAGTGACCCCTCCCTTCCCCCCCTCCCCCGAGGGTTCACCATAGACTAAAACAAACCTACTATTCTTGTTAGATAGTGACATGAAAGCACCTTTGGAAATTTAAACAACCAACGATAGTCGTAATGCTATTTGCTTGGTCCGTAGAGATGCAAGCGCTCACGCATGGTCCATAGAAACAAGTGCTCTTTTGCATGGATTCTAACATTCTAGTTGAGAGACATCTTTTGTTACAAAAACGTTTGAATCGGGTAGCTTCAAAGATTGGTAGTACTCTTAAGCTCGGGGATTTGGAGTAATCCCATGCTTAGTGTTAATGGGGTTCATAGTAATCCCAAGCTAGAAATCAATAGATTTTCAGTACGTAAAAGCCAAGTATTAATTGTTGGTAAGTTGTTCACCGTGTTTATATCTGAGTACATAGATACTCTATGTTATGTGGGATATGTATATGTTCCATTTGTTAGATAAATTGGGAGTGTTTATGACATGTTATGTTAACTAGGAAATTTCAGCTGTAAGTTTCCTTATTTTTGCATTGTAACTCCGTAAAATTTTGTAGTTCAAGTGTTTGGGGTTACATAAGCCCGAGATTTATCAGATTAATCTACAAAATACTCATGAGTGAGTATTGTAGAGTTTTGAGGCTAAATCTTCAATCTCCTTAATGGTGAACACATGGTTTAAACCAATTGCTCCCTATCCTTTGTATGGTTATATTTGCATCACTTTTGGGTTTAAGGATGTGGAATCAGCCGTTTTTGAAAGCAAGAACGTTCAATTTTTGTGTCACAAAGTTTTCGTAATCATTTGATGGTATGGGACGTCAAATTTTATATGCAAATACTTGTGACCTTGGTAGTTTGGGACACTAAGGCAAATTCAAGAAATTGACTTTTTTGGCTTTTGATTTCATGGTGCGTAGTCACTACTTAGAATTTTCATGCATAATGTATGTTATATTAACAGCATTGACTAACCATTTGTGGTTTGCAATATAGTCTAATGTGTTGAGTTGGGTGCTAATCCAAAGTACTTAGACAGAACTCCTGATAATCTGAAGAGATCAGAGGCAAAACGACAAGAGATTTTGTGTTAATCTGGAGTGATTACACATAGATCTTTATCTTGATGCTGATATAGAGTGCCCAACAGTTATCTTAATCATTTTAATACACAAGCATGGTATTGTTGTCTGCGCACACACTTTCCCAGCAATGATCGCCTTGTAAGTTTCCTTGTTTTTGTATTATAACTCCATAAAATTTTGTATTCCAAGTGGTTGGAGTTACAATGTAGCCCAAGATATATTGGATTAATTTATAACAATACTCCAAAGTGAGTATTGTAGAGTTTTTAGATGAGATTTTAAATCTCCTAAATGGTGAACACATGGTTAAAATAAATTGTGCCTTATACAAATAGTGATATTTTGCATCACTCTTTGGTTTTGGGGATGTGGATTCATCCAACCAAAAGAAATAAGGTTCACTTTTTGTGTCATATTAGTTCTCGTAATAATTTGATGGTATGGGACATCAAATGTTCTACACATGCTTTTGTGACCTTGGTGGTATGGGACACCAAGAAAAAACACGTAAAAGTTCACTCTCTTGGCTTTTGTTTTCGTGGTGCATAGGCACTATGTAGATTATGCTATTGATAGAGTTTGCTAATTGTTGGTGGTTGCGGCCATAGTCTACTGTGTCTAGAGGATGTTCTGATATGGAGCGATCAGAGGGGTCTAGATTATGCTATTGATAGAGTTTGCTAATTGTTGGTGGTTGCGGCCATAGTCTCCTGTGTCTAGAGGATGTTCTGATATGGAGCGATCAGAGGGGTCTCTTGACATGGATATTGAGTTTAGGGCTGAACACGGTGGTTTAGAAGTAAACTCAAGGATTGGAGCTAATCTGGAGAGATCAAAGGCAAACCACACGAAATTTGGTGTTAGGCTAGAATGATTACACTTAAATCTTGATCTTGATGCTACTATGGAGTGCCTAGCAGTTAACTTGATCGTTCTATTGTCAAGCATGGCTTGTTGTACCCGCACGCACTTTCTAGTAATAATTGCCTTCCTTGTTAGAAAGGTGTGCGGATCTAGAGAAATTAGCCAAGGTTTTTGTGTGAGAAGAAGAGTGAGCGTTGATATGAAGTGATCAAATAAATCTCTTAGGTTATGTACTGAGACGGAGTGCTCAGGGTGGACCCTTCATGCCCAGTTGACCTTGTGTCAAATGGGGGCGATAAACTTTATCGAGGAAGAAAATGATAGTCTCTTTTAACCGTTACTAGGTGTGTTGACTTCCAACAAGCTCAAATTTTATGGATAGTTATTGTTAAACCCATTTGGATTAACACCATGATCCTCAATTGAGAACATAAATAAGTGTTATGTAAAGGCACTATAAAGGTTGTACATTATGAGACATTGGCCCACCCAAGGCCTAATTAGTAAGTTTTGGGCGCCCGTGTGAATAAGGGCCAATTGTATATAATGTATTTTCTCATAATAATGAAAGGACACAATCCCCTTTGTGCTATTAGCGCTCTTCCTTTGTACATGTGAGAGAGTGAGAGAGAGTGTGATCGGCCTATGTGATGGTGTGAGCAAGTCCACACTGATGACAGTGAGGAGGTGGAGCTTGGAGTTTGGAGCACATATGTGAGCTTGGAGGCTTCAAGAGACACGAGCTCAAAGCATTGGTAAGAACCCCACGACGGTTGTGTTTCATTGCTCATCCATTAGGTGAATGTGTAGAGTTTCCTCTTGGAGGTATGGTTCAGCATAACATTTTTGGAGCTGCTGCTGCGGGGGAAACACCTTTGTTTCTTCCATACTCTTAGAGTTTTAGCTCCCATTGCATAGTATTCATTGTTACCTTTGCATTTTGGTAATGCATTGTGTGAAAAATGGAAGGATAAGGTGTGTGTGGTTGAAAAAAAAAATAGTTTTGATGCTGTGAGTATTGTGGAAAGTAGTTTAGGAAAGGATTCATTAGTTATTCTTGATAAGTTGATGTTAGCACCACAAAAAAATTGTGTATTGTTTTCTTCTCTTTTCAAAAATTCAACAAATAAAAAATATAAGGGACCATTGATTGAGCCGCCAGGAACTTGCATTTCATTCCCTAGAATTGGCACAATCTAATTTTCATCAATTGGATAAGTATTATGCACCCAAGACTACAAATTACTGATGCAAAAAACTTCACGTGAAAGTGAAAATTGTTCACGACGTGAACCATTTTTCTGCAATTTCATGCCATGAGTCGCTCAACGAAATCAGCGCCAGACTTTTAGCCAAAAATCACAGGATTACATTCCAAAAATAGAAACCCTTATCCTAACACCTCTAACACGATTCAATCCACCAATAATTGGATCACGTGAGTGCAGTAGAATTTCACGACGTGAACCATTTTTGAAGTAGTTCACGACGTGAAACACTTTCGAGAGTAGTTCACGATGTGAAACACTTTTTGTTTCATGACGTGAACTTAATCTTGTTGTTTCACGAGAAGACCAAAACCAACGAATTGACAAAACTAATGTTGTGAGGTTCGGATAAAGAAGGAATTAATCTTAAAGAGAAAGATTGGATCACGTGAAAGTGCAATGGACTTTCACGACGTGAACCATTTTCGAAGTAGTTCACGACGTGAAACACTTTCGAAGTAGTTCACAGTGCGAAACACTTTTTGTTTCACGATGTGAACTCTTAATCCTGCTGTTTCACGACGAGAAGACCAAAACCAACGAATTGACAAAACTAAGGCTGTGAGGTTCGGATAAAGAAGGAATTAATCTTAAAGAGAAAGATTGAATCATGTGAAAATGCAGTGGACTTTCACACGACGTGAACCATTTTCAAAGTAGTTCACGACGTGAAACACTTCCGAAGTAGTTCACGGCATGAAACACTTTTTGTTTCATGACGTGAACCATTTGTTCTGCAGTTTCACGATGTGAGCTAAGGCCTGCTTTTTCATGGTGTGAATTATTCTTTGTTAATTCACGCCTTCTAAATAGAGCGATAGAACAAGGAATTGAACCAATTGGATTGGATACTATCTTATTAAATCATACATGCATGCACTTAAGATCTGGAAAACTCATCGGAGACGAACTCACGCCTGACAATAGTGCATCAAATCATCTAGGAACTTCCTATCAAAGAAGTGTGGGATCGGGACAGCCTGCAACAACTAGCACACACTTAAGTGTCTTGAGAAACTTGACCACGGCAGAAACCAGTAGTGAGGAATCCATGGAAGAAGGGCTGAGATACACTAGGTTTGGGGAAGGTGACAAACCACACTCTCCAACTAAGTCCAATGGGCGCACACTCAGGAAACTCCAGTCTCGCCCTGTAATTTCTATCGCCATGAATTCGGTGACCAGGTCTTCCGACCTCAGTAAACAGGTTATGAGGACAGAACCTACTTCACGAAAGGGAGAATTTTAATCCCATTTGGATTAACACCGTGATCCTCAATTGAGGACATTAATAAGTGTTATGTAAAGGCATTATAAAGGTTGCACATTATGAGACATTGGCCACCCAAGGCCTAATAAGTTTTGCCCAAGTGTGAATAAGGGCCAATTATATATAAGGTATTTTCTCATAATGAAAGGACACAATCCCCTTTGTGCTATTGAGAGCTCTTCCTTTGTACTTGTGAGAGAGTGAGGAGTGGGATCATTCTAGCATTGTGCCTCTCTCATGCTTGTGTGTTTATGCTTGTATGAGAGAGTGAGAGAGAGTGTGATTGGCCTATGTGATGGTGTGAGCAACTCCACGGTGACAGTGAGGAGGTGGAGCTTGGAGTTTGGAGCACATATGCGAGCTTGGAGGCTTCAAGAGACATGAGCTCAAAGCATTGGTAAGTACCCCACAACGGTTGTGTTTCATTGCTCATCCATTAGGTGAATGTGTAGAGTTCCCTCTTGGAGGTGTGGTTCAGCATAACAGTTACAAACGTAAAGTGCTCATATTCTAGATAAAGCCCTCAACTTGTTAATTTGGTGTGGCCAGATTACCAAGAGTGTTCAGTGACTAGTTGGGTAGGTGTGGAAGTGTTTTCACACTATGCTTAAGCATGGTAGGTAGCCATGAGATGGATCCACAAAGTATTTGGGCAATTTCTTGAAGGACTTTACTATTTATATCTACACTGAAGCTTGAGTCTAAGGCTACTATCATGGACTAACAGGACTCATAGTTAGATGTTGAACTGTAGAGTTCAAAGATTAACATAGCTGTTGATCCAATGACATTTTATCAACAAGGATTTGGTGCTAGAATGCCCTAACTTTATACCATAGTGCCAAGGGTTTAAAGTCAATCTAATGAGCATTTCGTTAGTAAGATTAACATAGCTGTTGATCCAATGACATTGGATTAACAAGGATTTGGTGCTAGAATGCCCTAATTTTATACCATAGTGCCAAGGGTTTAAAGTCAATCTAATGAGCATTTCGTTAGTAAGTGTCTCGAGCAACTTGTAAGAGATGGCTCCTTCAGATATTTCAACTCGAGAGGAGTATATCCGAGTACAGAGCTACTCAACCAAATCAAGGAAAGGATTTGGAGTTTTAGATAGATAGGGTAAAGTGAATGTAGTTTTAGATAAACAGGGTAAAGTGAATGTAGTTTTAGATAGATAGGGTAAAGTGAATGCAATTTTAGATACATAGGGTAGAGTGAACGCAGTTCAACTTTACCAAGCAAACATCACAAAAAAAAAGCCAACTTGTACTAATTTATTTTTTGTAAATATTTATGAAGTTTATACGAGGACCTAGTATTTCTTGTTTATCATCGCTTATAGTTGGGTAGTATACTACCACCTACAACGTAGGTAGTGCATTGCCACTGTAATGAGGAGGCAATAAGGAAATGTTATACATTATACTTCATATTAGTGCTAAACACAAATTGGATGAGTGATGTTTATGTAATAACAATCTCGAAGTATAGAGATTGAGTTTATAGGCATACCTAAACGACATATTGTAGCATATGTATATACAAACCGGTCAAACAATAAATGAATTCTCAATTCTTGATTTTTAGTAAACCATTGTTCATGGTTGAAAATGGTTTATGGACTGTTATCTACAGTTGAGAATGATTTGCCACCCACTATTTTGACTTAATAAAGGTGTCCCGTGAGCGTGGCCACACTTGTAGAGGTGTGCCTGGATGGTGCAACTAACGTTTAGATGCCAGCATGGTAACCCAAAAGACATGTCTATAGAGACATACTTGGCTATTGAGTCACATGGTTTTAGTGCCCAAAGTGGTTGCTAGGGTAGACATGTAGATAGGTATGTATAAAACATGTAGATAGGGTAGACATGTATCTACTCATGGGCTTGGGGGGTTATAAAACTCTCATGGCTTGCATGCTTTTTCTTGATTGTCTAGTAGCGCATAGACACTATAGATTACATAGACATTGTCTATGTGGAAATCATCTTCATTGGAAGATGTGTAAACTGTTATTGGAAGAACGTAATAACTTTTTTGATAGGGGAAAGTGTAGCTATCCCTGGACTATGTGTAATGTCAATTTAATTTTACCACATTATAGAATCCTTTGCTAAAGACTTGTAATAGTTGTGCAAACTTATTGCATTGAAATCCATGTGGTTTCTAACCACAAGAGAAATATCTTTGATGTCATAGAACATGAAAATTATGAAGCTTGTGAGGATTGGAGAACTTATCGAGTATACAAAGGCACGATGTTATTTGATGCCTTAGTAGTGGTTTGTGTTTCATTGACATCTTTCATAGTTGTAAGTGGCAATTATGGTTGTTATAGCTTTCTTGACTATTTTTGCAGACAAAAACTCTTCTTGAAGAGAAGAATGATTAGGTTGACCAATATGGCAAAGTTTATTCAAACTAAAAGATATAAAAACATTTAAGCTTGCTAGGCTCTTTATCGAAAATCTCTAAAAACTATATGGCCTGTTCGGGCGCATATATAGTGTTTGATAGAGATAGGAAGTTTGATAGTTACTTTTGAAGGGAAATCTTCGACAAGTTGGATAATATTCTGAGTATGAGTACGGCCAACCAACTAGAGTTTGATGGTCAAAACAAAAAACCAACCAAGTTCTAGAGCATATATGAGTAGAAAGCAATCCAATTGAGATAAACAATCATCAACTAGATTTACTCCATTCAAGTTGATGCATGGATCCTAGTCTAGATCTCCTATGGTTATAGAGTTATATAAGGAGAAGATTCAGCATGTTGGCAGCATAACTTGGTAGTGTAGTCTACAAACTTGAGTTGTTGGAGAGCTCTCAAGTACAATTAGTTTTTCATGTCAGTAACATGTGAAAACAGTGTATCACCAGGGCAACATAGTTTGTCTTGAAGTTATAGTTGTGTCCTTACAGTTATGATCACTTCCATTTGAACCAGAGAGGATTCATGGGTTTAGAGATTAGAACATGAGGCATACTGTGTACTGCAGACACTTGTTAATTGGAAGGATAGGTCAAAGGAGGCCTGAACATTAGAACAATTAAATACACTTACCAAAAGCTTTCCCTATTTTATTTTTATGAACGAATACTATTCTTAACACTAGTCTTGTAATTGAGCCACTAAAGTGGCTATAGCCACAAAAGCGGCTCAGGGTCTCATTTAGGTTATCAAAGGAGGAACAGGTAACCATATTGAAACTTAGCAAGTAGCACATAGATGAGCTCCCCTAACCAAGTTCATCATATGGGAATTTTGTTTTGCCCAAAAAAGTGAAATTTTAAAACTAAGACATTACTAAAAATAGTAAAAAGCCACAAAAGTGTAAAAGACCTGCCACTATCAAGGAGGCTATGAGGTTGGCGGAGCTATATGAGCCGAAGTATAGGAGATTTCAGCCCAATGCAACCACTCATAAGCCATTCAATGCTTCTTCTAATTTTGGGAAGAGTATGTCTTCTACCACATCCACTTACACTCACAAACTTCCATCATCTTTTGGAAGTGGGTATACCATGAATGAAGTTCATAATGATGCTAAGAAGAGCAGTGGGCTCATCAAGAAGTCTCCTCAACCCTTCAAGAAGACTCAAAGGATGGATGATCCTAAGATTGAGGAATTGAGGAGCAAAGGCATTTGTTTCAAATGCAAAGAGAAGTGGTCACCCAAGCATTTTTGCAAGTCAAAGAAAGTGGTGGCTACTATGATTATCATGGATGAGGATGATGACTCCAAACCATCTCATGACATGGAAGAGTTTCAACATTGCAATGAAGAGACACATGGGGAGGATTTGGAGGATCATTATTTTGTTAAAGAAGAGGATGAGTTTCCTTTTGACCTTGGTGGAAGGAATCATACATGCATTGTGGGTGATGATATGCCCAAAAGTGCAAACTACTTAGAAAATGCAGCTCATATATGCTCCATTTCACAAGAGCTTTTGGCGGGTTGCAAGAGCCCAAATACTTTGAGATTGATGGGTACCATCAATGGGAGAGTTGCACACATTTTGGTGGATTCCGGGAGTACTAGCTTCATCAACTCTCTCAAACTATCTCCAAAGGAGCTACCCATAACCTTTCAAGTGCAAGTGGCAAATGGAGACAATGAGAAAGCTAGTTTGGTTTGCCCTTCAACAAGAGTGATTTTATCCTCTTCATACACTTGGGAAGGTGATTTGGTGGTCTTGGACATGGAACCCATTGATGTGCTTATGGGATGCGATTGGTTAGCTTCTCTTGGTGATTTCCACATGAACCTCCAACAAGGTGTTATGAGCTTTTCACATGATGGATAGCAAGTGGTATTGGCTGGAAATGCACCAAAAGGGCTTTCTTTAATCAATCCAAAGCGGCTCAAGAAGGAACTCAAGGCTCCTGGTATATCTATGTGTTGCATGTCACTCAAGGAGGGATGGATGGTAATGGACAACACATAGACAAAGAAATGGCAGCTCTTCTCAAGGATTATGGTGACATTTTCCAAGTGCCAAAGAGTTTGCCACCCAAGAGAAAATTGGCACCATACAAATAATGATGCCACTTTTTTAAGAGCATGCACAATTGTAAATAGTTCTTTCTCATATGTTGAATAGTTACTTTGAGCTTTGTTCAATGTTTTACTTTCAAATAATTTAGATTTTTTTAGCAAATAATTTTATTTTCCTCAATAATTGGAATACTTTTCTAAGGTGCTTAATATGTTCTTGTTCATTTTGACTAAAGACTAGAATATAATAAAAAACCACCACAAATTTCCTAAATAAGGATGAAGTATAGTGTTCATCATGGTCATAAAAGTACCGAGAGCATTAGTTAGACTAAAAGGCATAACTAAAAACTCATAGTGCCCAAAAGATATCCTAAATGGTGTTTTTGGCACATCTTCAATTCTAATTCTTACTTGATGATATCTAGACCTTAAATCTATCTTACTAAAATATTTAGCACCTTTGAGTCGATCAAACAACTCATGTATCCTCGGAATAGGAAATTTGTTTTTTTTATTGTGATTTAACTCAATCCATGATAACCTATGCACAAGCGCATAGATCCATCTTTTTTCTTCACAAAAAATATTGGTGAAGCCTAAGGAGACTTACTTGGCCTAATAAAACCTTGTTTTAAATAGCCAACAACTTTTTAACTTCTTGTCTTTCAGTTAAACTTACTCTATAAGGTGGCTTACTAATTTGGCTTTGAATCCTTTAAAACTTCTATGGGATGATCTATCTATTCCCTATCTGAGGTAAAACTTCTGGCAACAATGATTCTAAAAAATATATTTTTTTAAATTCTTCTAATAAATTGTTTAAAGAAAAACTAACTACTTCACAAATACTTGAATCAAACTTTTCATAATGGTTTTTAAACCGAGGCATTGCATAATAGAAAAACATTTGTTGTATTCCATTATCTTGATGAAGCTTTTGGAGCTTAATATTACATATCAAAGGAGAAAATGGTACAAGTGCTCTCCTTGCAATGTAATAAATTTTCCTTTATGCGTAAATGTTAGTATATTATGTAAATAGCTTCTCAGAAGTGTTTTCCCCAATGAAAATAATTCAAGTGTACACTGTTTTTCCTTTAGTCTTATCATTCCTAGTAAGTTCTTACTCTTGGGATGACTTAGGACAATTCTTTTTATCATGTGCCGGCTAAAGACAAGAGAAACAAAGTTTTTCTTTAACTCCTCTGTCAAAATCTTGCTTTTTTAGAAACTTACTAGGATTGGATTTTTACTTTTTTGGAGGTTCTTCCTTTTTAAAGAAAAAACCCTTTCTTTTTTTAGAGTCGAAATTTTCTTCATTGAATTTTTAAAATCATTTTCTTTATGATTACCACAACCCATGGTATCATATTTTTTTTTAATACAAATTTTATAGCCTCATCTAAGTTTTTTGGCTCTGTGGGAGCAAACTTTCTTCTTCCACTTCCTTTTTAGGCCTCTAATGAAGCCTCGTGCTTTTTGAAAATTGAAGAAAAGGTTTCCTGAGATTGTTTTTGAGGACAAAAACATATCTTTCAACAAGGGGGAGGAAATGTGATGAGATTGACAGGAAACACTATAAGGTAAGACTAGAAAAGATTATTAATATGTAAAAGGTTTGCATATAAATAAGGTTCAGGGGATTTCAAATTGAAAATACCTAAAGAAATGGTTAATAGACATTAAGGTTAAAGTGAAAGGGATGTAGATGATGCACAAGGGAAGTCCAAAAGCTGCAAAACTAGGCACCCCCTTCTAAGGGGAGTTAAAGAGGCATTGGAGAGTGAAAAGGCCATGTCTAGGCAATGAAAGGTCAAGAGACTGAAGTTGGAAGGTCATGCATCACTTAGGCCTATATAACCATGTGTTTAGGGTCCATTTGGGATATGGGTGTGGGTGGAGAATCAAAGTTCTAGTCTTACAAGTCCTCAAGCTTATAATGCAAGGAGCATTACATTGGTATCAGAGCTAAGTTCTTTCTTTTCCGTGTTTCCATTGAGCTACTCATTGCTAACCCTAATCTCTACTTCTTAATCTTTTCTCTCTATTCATTTGCATAAGCTAATCCTTATACTTCTCAAATCTTCTCCATACAAATATCTATTGCTTAATATATGAAGCATACCTCTTTCCTAATATATTGAGCATACCTCTTGCCTAATAAATTGGGCATGCTTTGGAGATTCTACATGAAGAAAGTGGAGTACATGACAACCTTGAAGAATCATTGAAGAAAATATCAACAAGGAGGAATTAACAGAATTGTTCTTCACATCATTAGAGAGACAATTCATATTTACCTAACCAAGTAAGGTCATTGTGTTGAATCTTTTTCGCTTTGTAAGAAACTTTCCATTTTTCTTATTGTTGGAGTAAATGGCTTCTCTAGGTGGGAAGGATGAAAATGGGGAGAAGGGGGAAAACCTAATGTCCTCTTTCCACATGGAAGAGGATATTACAAAAACAAATGAAATAGATATGTAAGATTTATATCTTAATGAGTATGAGGATATAGAAATGAAGAAAATGAAAGAAAAAATCTATAATATAGAGAATAAACTTGAGAAAATGATGGGTCTTCTTAGCTTCTTGATGGGAGGGAAAGGATTGGGAGTAAAAGAAATATCTAAAAATAACATTGATGAGGGAAGGGAAAATAATCTAGAAAAAGGATTGAATGAAACCATAATTGAAGAGGCTCCCAAAACTAGAGACCATGGTATGGTATTTAAAGATTTAAAGGCACCCACTTTTAGTGGAGAAGAGACCATGGTATGGTATTTAAAGATTTAAAGGCACCCACTTTTAGTGGAGAAGAGAAGGAGAAAAATAAAGATGCGGTCCATATTTTTCTACAAAAATGGCAAGATTTGTATTTTTTAAGAAATGTGCTTGATCATAACTGCCCCATTGAAACTATCCGTACAAGGCAAAGCTTATAAGTGGTGATGAGTTTAGCGGAAGCTAGGCAAGTACCCGATTCTTGGCATTCATTCAAGGAATTGTTCTTAAAGGAATATCTTCCTGAAAATGAAGAAGATTGGAAATTAGGAAGAGTGGGATAATTGTTCTATGGAACAAAAGAATTTAAATCTCACTCAATATATAGCTTGCTATAGAGAAATTGTCTTAAAACTTAAGGAAATAGACAATTTTCAAAAAGTAAGAGGCTTCATTAGAGGCCTAAAAAGGTTGTACAAGAAGGAAGTTCACTCCAAAGAGCCAGAAAACTTAGATGAGGCTATAAAATTTACAAAACATTTTGACAATACCATGGGTAATGGTAATCATAAAGAAAATAATAAACAATTTTCATATAAACCTCATGAAGAAAATTTTGACTGTAAAAAAATAAAGGGTTTTTCCTTTTAAAAGGAAGAACCTCCAAAAAAGCAAGATCTAATCCTAGTAAGTTTTTAAAAAAGCAAGATCTTGAGAGAGTGGTTAAAGAAAAACTTTGTTTCTCTTGTCTTGAGCCAGGACATGAGAAAAGGAATTATACTAAGTCCCAAGGACAAGAACTTATTGGGAATGTTAATGATTCTAAGCCTAAAGGAAAAACAATGCACACTTAAATTATTTTCATTAGGGAAAGCACTTTTGTGAAGCTATTTGCATAATACACTAATATTTGAGCATAAAGAAAAATTTATTACATTGCAAGAACAACACAATGTACCATCCTCTCCTTTGATATGTAATATTGAGCTCCAAAAGCTTCATCAAGATAATGGAATAGAACAAATGTTTTTTTGTTATGCAATGCCTCAGTTTAAAAACCATTGTGAAAAGTTTGATTCAAGTATTTGTAAAGTAGCTAGTTCTTCTTTAAAGAATTTACTAGAAGAATTTAAAGATTTTTTTTTGGAAACATTACCAAAAGCTTTACCTCTGGATAGAGGGATAGGTATATCATCCCATAGAAGTTTTAAAGGATTCAAAGCCAATTAGTAAGCCACCTTATAGAGTAAGTTTAACTAAAAGACAAGAAGTTGAAAAGCAGTTGTGGTGGCTGAATATTTAGAACAAGGTTTTATTAGGCCAAGTAAGTCTCCCTAGGCTTCACCAATATTTTTGGTGAAGAAAAAAGATGGATCTATATGCTTATGCATAGATTGTCATAGAAAAAAGACTGCTCTCCTTGCAATGTAATAAATTTTCCTTTATACTCAAATGTTTAGTGTATTATGCAAATAGATTCTCAAAAGTGTTTTTCCCAACAATGAAAATAATTCAATTGTGCATTGTTTTTCCTTTAGGCTTATTTTTCCTCTCATTTCCCCTCCCATCAAGGAGCTAAAAAGACCCATCATTTTCTCAATTTTATTCTCTATATTAGAGATTTTTCCTCTCATTTTCTTCATTTCTATATTCTCATACTCATTCAGATCTAAATCTTGCATATCTATTTCATTTGCTTTTGTAATATCCTCTTCCATGTGGAAAGAGGACATTAGGTTTTCCCCCTTCTCCCCATTTTCATTCTTCTCACCTTGAGAAGCCATTTACTCTAATAATAAGCAAAATGGAAAGTTTCTTACAAAGCAAAAAAGATGCAACACGATGACCTTACTTGGTTGGGTAAGTATGACTTGTCTCTAATGATGTGAAGAACAATTCCGTTGATTCCTCCTCCTTGATATTTTCTTCAATGATTCTTCAAGGTTGTCATGTACTCCACTTTCTTCATGTAGAATGTCCAAATTATGCTCAATTTATTAGGCAAGAGGTATGCTCAATCTATTAGGCAAGAGGTATACCCAATCTATTAACCAATAAGTATTCTTATGGAGAACATTTGAGAAGTATAAGGATTAGTTTATGGAAATGAATAGAGAAGAGATTAAGGAGTAGAGATTAGAGTTAGGCATGAGTAGCTCAACGGAAACATGGAAAAGATATCAATGTAATGCTCCTTACATTATAAGCTTGAGAACTTGTAAGACTAAAACTTTGATTCTCTACCCAACTACTATGGGTGCTCTAGTTTGAACTCCATACATTAGCATGAATGGACTAAAACCGGTAGAGCAAAATGTTTAGCACTATTATAAGTAAATTCTAATAATCTCTAACTCTCCACTTTGAAAAGTCTCGCCAATTGTCCTGCGTATCAAACCTTCTCTCTTGCAAAAAGTTCTTCAAAGCTTCTCACCAAAACTATGCGATGGGTGCCCACCTCACTATAGCTCACCCATCTCCTCTAGTTCACAATTCCCTGGGACGCTCACCGCGGTGGTTTCTTTAACTCCAACAACATGTTAGACCTCCACTAGCAGTGCTAGGGCATCACAAGCATAAGACGAAGCTTGTGGAATACCTGTGCTAGATCATTTTCATCTTCGTGGTGCTGCCCACTTGGACTTTCTCTCGTTTGATGATGATGCTCTCCCTTTTTTTTTTTTGGGGTGGTATTCAATGAGGTCGCATGGTGCATACTTTGCTCTTAGAGTGGCTAGATTCTATAATGTAGATCCATGGGGATGCTAGGATGGATGCTTCATACATCCATCCTTAGTCTATTGCGACTTCTATTGTATATGTATTGATGAGGGGTTGAAGAATGTTCCAACACCTCACTTGCTAATGTTGTTATGTTTATCTGTAATAATGTAGCTATGGCCGATGATGCACATGGTCTACTAGATGGGTTACCTCACCTTATGTAAATATTTTTTGCCATGGCCAATGATGCACATGGGCTACTTGATGCTATCCCTCACATAGTTGAGAATGATGATGATGTGTTCTTTTGATGTAGATGTAAGCCATGGCTAATGATGCACATGGGCTACTCGATGATGACCCTCATGTCAATGAGGATGATACAGTTATTATGATTCCTTGAGCACCTTAGAATAATACCTTTCCATGCACGGGAAATACACATAAGCAAGAGGTTTTTTAAAAAAAAGTTAAGATCAAGCAACCTTGTGTGTGAACGGCAAGAACCTTGGTATTGCACTAAGCTCTACTTGAGCACACTTGGTCTTGTGCTAGTGTGGTGCACTAGTGTAGGGGCTTAGATCAAATCAAACACTAGCACACTTGGTCTTGTGCTAGTGTGGTGCACTAGTGTAGGGGCTTAGATCAAATCAAACACTAAAAATGGGGAGAAAAAGAAGCACTAACATATGGCTTACGATATGTTGGCTTTGATGATCCAACTCATCTATGCCTTCTGCATGGCGTACACAGAACACATCCTTCACCTTCGTGGGAAACTCGAGGTGGAAAACCTATGAACTTGAATGGTAAGTAATGGGACAATATAATTACATCAATTGTTGAAGTATTGTATTGAAATATGGTGTCAATGGAATAATAATAGAATGAAGCATGATAGGTTGGGATACTACCAAGACGCCTATAAGACCCAGTGAGAACGCATGAGGTTCGGAGGAAGCCCAGCGAGGTCCCGATCATGATATTAATATTGAAAGAATGAGGCATGAGATGGTTGGAGGAGACGCTTAGATGAGGATACTACCAAGATGCTTGTAAGAGCCAGTGAGAAGGCACGAGGTCCTGAGGAAGCCCATGCGAGGTCCCGATTGTGCCACTTATAAGTCCTAAAACAAGGCATGAAGGCCAGAGGAAGAGTCTTGCACTTGAGGATACTACTGAGAACGCTTGTAAGTCCCAGTGAAGGCACGAGGTCCGGAGGAAGTCCCCATGATATAGTTATTATGATATGTCAATGATGCCTATAAGTCCCGGATAAAGAGGCATGAAAGCGAGAGGAGAAAGCTCAGTGAGATACCTACCGAGATGCTTGTAAGACCTAATGAGAAGGCATGAGGTCTGGATAAAAGGTTCACTAAGGTCCCTATCGAGTTGCATGTAAGGAAAAGGAACAAACAAAAAACCAAAATGGAAATATTAAAAGCATAATAAAATGATGTAATGATTTCGAGAATGCAGTTACTTGTTGGGTGTTGTAATTTTAGGACCCAAGGGAGGACTCACCTTGTGGACTTTCGGAGTTGAAGCTGACTTCCCAACAAACACATGGAGCAGAAGCAGGTGGCTACATCAACATAGATGGTAGCACACTTGCCCATGGACGAGATTCTTCATTAGCATATACTTGTGGACTCTTCATCAAATTGGTGGAAATCATCTTCCCACCATCTCATTGGTCTACCATCAGTTTTTGTAGTTCTACATGATATATTGTATAAACTTGAAAGGGCTTGCATTGTACCTTCTGAAAGCCACTAATTCACATATATTCATGATGTACTTAGCATTGATAGGAGATAGTACACTCCCAACTAAACAAAGGGGAAGACAGGTGTTGATGGGTGTGAACACCCCCTAGCATTAGTAGCATTAGCCTAGGGCTAGTATGTCATATTAAGAACTGGTTACAAGAGGGCTAGTGGGGAGTTGGGATCTTGTGGAGGTTATGGGAGCCCAATAGTCACATGTGTATTCCAAGAGTCACATGATTGGATGGTTATATAAAGGCCCTCTTGTACGCAAATTGTACATGACTATTGTATGGACATGATTCTTACACATGATTCTTGTACACACAATATGTGAACATGGATATGGAATACACTATGATGTTATGTTGTTATGCTTGTATGTTTATCTTGTCTTTTATCTTGTTCTTGATACATGCCTCCTACTCCATGCTCATGTGTACATGTGTACTCCATGGCTGTGTGTAGGAGCATGTGTTTTCCCCCCATGTTAGCAAGGTGATGCTAACATAAATAATCTTTTCTAGTCTTACCTCATAGTGTTTCTTGTTAGTCTCATAACAAGTACTAGCTCTTGAATCTTACAGAAAGCAACCCATGACTCCACAATCAAATGTATTTTTTGCACGTGCCTATATACTCACTCTTGTGACCACAATGAGGAGTACTTCTTGTATTGTACTTGGTGAAATAAGCCATGTAAAATAATTAGTAGAAGAATCCTTATAGTAGTAGGCATGGACATGGATGTGCATGTGATGGAAGGTATGGATGTGGACATAGACCCACATGGAAGAATGTGTGTAAAGACTCCTTGGTAGAAGACATGGACATTGGATGTTCATGTGATGGAAGACATAGATGTGGACATAGACCCATATGGTAGTGGATGTGGTGGTGACATGCGTAGGTGGTAGAAAGCATGGGTGTGACAAGATCTAAGGTCCTCAACCTAAAAAGGGGAATTCTTAACATAGTCTACTAAGCCTTTGAAATAATTTCCTAGTCATCGACACCTCAACCGTGTAGAGATACGACGATACGATTGCTAGGCTAGACCTAGCTCTATCTCGCAAGGGGAGTGTGGTCTCTTAAATAGTTCTAAAAATCGAATCACCCATAGAGTGATCGACCTATCTTAGGTAACCTCTATCCTTGATTCCTAGAAGTAACGCCTTTTTTCCCATCTATGCGAGGCACATCCCCTGACCTAGTCCTCTAGAATAGAATTGCCCAGGGACTTATTTACCTAACGTACTGTGATTGATTAGATTTGTTGGAAAACTACTCAACTAATTGGGTCCACCCGTCCATAGGATGGTGCCGTCAGGGCGATCCACCCTCCCACTTTTCACCCAACTCACTTGTCATTTTTGTTTTCTAATTAATCCTACCACATTGCATGACATATATAGATAAGTTCATTAATTAGGGATCTTACATGGTGTTCATTAAAACAACCACTTAACTTAAGACAATGATACAACAATACTAGAAAACAAAGGACTTAATAAAAAAATAATTACAAAGGTTCAAATCCAACTATAGCCAAATCCAGGCTCTCTTATTCCATGTTTTATTTCGTCGGATAATCTAGAATTCGGCCTTCAGACTCTATAGACTAGGCAATCCCTATGGGACCATACACCTCATCATTTGGTAGAGTTGGCGAGAACTCAAGCCAGCCCATCGCCCTCTTAGGCTCCGTCGCTTGATCCTCCCGTTCCTTAGAGGGATGTTTGCGCTAGGGTGGGCTTATTTACCGCAATAGCTTGGACCTGCAAAAGTAGGCAATATCCATAACTCTCGCCAAACTGGCGAGTTCCAACTTTCCAATGGTATGAAGGATACCTTGGGCCAACTCCGGGCCTTGCTTACGCCACCGTTTGGCTAAAAAATCATAGAAACGGGGTTAGCATCAAGGGAGGGAGAAGATGTACTTATACTTTAATTTAAATAAGATCGCAAAACATAATAGTTCAATCCAACCGTATAAGATACAAGAAACCACATTAGCTTCCTTGAGGGGCTCCCAAGGGAAGAGCTAGGGCCATGTTTGGAGCATTCCCTCTTGTGTTGTCGTTTCCAAGGCAACATTTGTGTCTTCAAGAAGAGTCATACTATCCACTCTCTCGTAGCTCATTCAATCAATAACTCAACGATCCAGACGGATCGCAATTTGGAGTCCGTTTGCTCACTTTATGAGCAAAAAACTCACCCTTGGGAACGACCTCTAAGAGCAAGAGTGTGCTTAAGTCTCTTTATATGGGGGGCAAGTAGTAGAGTGTCCTGAAATTGAAAGCAAGGCTAGCTATAAAAAAAAACTAGAGGGCTAGGGGGAGGAGAAGGGTTCTCCCCTTAAGTCTATTCACACCGTAGAGAGAGAGAGAGAGAGAGAGAGAGAGAGAGAGAGAGAGAGAGAGAGAGAGAGAGAGAGAGAGAGCTCTATAACCATTTTCCTAGTTGGTTTTTGATCTAGGTTTAATTTTCGTAAA
This sequence comes from Cibotium barometz, assembly GCF_041138505.1. Classification (NCBI taxonomy): domain Eukaryota; kingdom Viridiplantae; phylum Streptophyta; class Polypodiopsida; order Cyatheales; family Cibotiaceae; genus Cibotium; species Cibotium barometz. The sequence continues at coordinate 12,607,952 of NC_141051.1, forward strand.
ACACCTTGGAGAAAGAAATGAATAGGTATTGCTACAAAAGTTGGAATGGCTTACCATAATGAGTAGCTAGGGTTTGAATAACACCAAATTGCTTGTTAGGACCTTGATCCTCTACCGTCGCATGGATGGTGGTACGCTCTTCTTCGGCCATTTCCAAAGTTGGTTCTTCATTTATAGCACAAGCGCGAGAAACTACCCCATGACCTTTGCCATGTCCACCACCTCTTGCACCTTGAAAAAAAGGGTTCCACGGCCTTGATTTGCTCGACCACTTTGAGGAAAGGATGTTTGCAAGCTTGGGGAAATCGGCTTTAAAGTGTCCGGGCTCATTGCAATGAAGACACAGTATATGTGCAAGGAACAAAGAGGTTGGTTGGCCGACCTCGGTTGTAGTTGGGAGCATTTGGCTCTGGGATTGATCCTTTTCAGGCCTAGCTTTTCCACACTTCAGCTTCTTTACAAGAGGTTTGGCTCATATGAGAGCATCTTGCAATGTACTCAGCCTCATTACTTCGAGGGAGGAATCTAAAGGTTCATTCAAGCCTTAGCAGAAGTGGGCTAGAGGTAGTCATGGGTGGGGGATATTTCTGGAGAGTGATGAGTATAAAAGCTATTTCTGATGTTTTTTTCAGCGACATTACGTAAGTCTCTCTTAATATGTATCTAGGGATGATCTCCTCTATAGACCCATGGACTCCTATCCTTCCTACTTTTTTTGATTAAGTTCATGGAGAGGAGTCTCTTACATGGGCATGATCTTCTTTACATATGTCTACAATTATGTGTCTTGAATCCACCAGTCTCGCTCCATGCCGCCCTCACATGTAACTTCTAATATTCAGTTGTGCTTGTTTTCTAGCCATCATTTACTATCAATGTTTCTTTCTTGGAATGTAAAAAATACATAATTTAATAATATGTACATATTTCTTGGATAAACATGCTGGTGGGATCATGTGATTTTTCTCATCAAAAGTTAGTAATTGCTCCTCTTTTGTGATAGCTTAGCTTGGGAGCTCGTGGGTTTTAGCTTGGAAAATGGTAGGTCATCACTCAATAATATAAAAGTAAAACCTTGAAATCATTTTATATCTCAATTCAAATATTTAAAGGGACAAGATTGATTACAAGGATTTGAGACTAATGTATTTAGTTTTATGTATCATTAAAGAGACTTCTAGGCTTAACTAGGGCATAAGGCTCGAGCGGTTCATGTAGGTGAAATATGGGGTTTCTTCCATGGTTTCTAGGATATGGAAAATTGATGGTAGGGGAGCCATAAGAGCTACTCGATCGGGGGTGACTTGCATTACTTAGTCATACACCCAATGGTTTTGTGGTATATGGTTCCCTTCTATGGTCAGGTAGCTGTCTGGTCTAGGGGTACCCATAAACTAGAATAAGTGGACCATCTTCAGCTTCAATCCAATGAATCCCCTTCAAATCGATGGTGAGATTCCCAATTTGGTTTTCTCGGGTGATAAATTAACTCAGTCGCTCCACGATTCTCATTTTTGTTTTCTAATTAATCCTACCACACTGTGCGACATATATAGACAAGTTTGTTTATTAGGGATCTTACACGGTGTTCATTAAAACAATCACTTAGCTTAAGACACAACAATACTAGAAAACAAAGGACTTAATAAAAAAATAATTACAAAGGTTCAAATTCAACTATAGCCAGATCTAGGCTCTCTTATTCCATGTTTTATTCCACCGATAATCTAGAATTCAGCCTTCCAGTCTCCATAGACTATAAGCAATCCCTAAGAGACCATACACCTCGTTGTTGCTCGAGAACTCAATCTAGCCCGTCGTCCTCTCAGGCTCCGTCGCTTAATCCTCCCACTCCTTGGAGGGATGTCTATGCACTAGGGTGGACTTATTTATCGCACTAGCCTCGGCCCACAGAACTAAGGAACATCCATTGTAAGATTCCTCCCCAGCCCGTCAAGATGTCCAGTTTCTTCCCTTGTAATCAATCCCCTTTTCAGAATAATAAAAGATCTTGTTTCTACCTGTTTTGACCTAGAGAAAGAAAATGTTCTAGAGAAAGGTGATTCAGTTTTTAGATATCTTTGGATGGAAAAATATCCCTTCTTATTAAAATAAATTCCCCCGAAATAGAAGTTTAAAAAGAAATTCCTAAGGTGCATTAGAAATAAATTATAATGTGCACAAAAGACCTTAGCCTAAGGGACCATGTTTTTCAGAAAATTTTGGATTAAGGTCCAAATAAAGGTTTGACAGGCCAATGACATTAATCCAAATGTAGGGAGGAGATTAATTGAAGAATAAAAGAAAAACCCCCCAAAAATGAGTAAATACGAAGAGTGGACTAAGGATCAAAGAAAAGAATTAAAAAACTGAATTTTGACACCTCAGTGTAGGGATCTCCCCTCATGAAGTAGGCACCTTTTTCTCATTATTACCCCCAATTTTTAATCAATAAAATGAGATATTTTCATCTCTCCTCTCTTCTGTTTCAAAACTAGATCCAAAAAGTAAGCTGAACTGACCCAGTAATGGTCAAAAATTGACCAAACTGATCTGGAAAATTCTAGAATCGGTTTGCTTGGTTAGAGGCTCACTTCTTCCTATAAATAGAAGCCTCCCCCTTTTGTAAAAGCTTGATGGTGTTTATGCACTGTTACTCTACTCCTGAGCTATCTACATTGAATTTTTTAATAGTTCAATTGTTTTTGGCCTAATCCTCTCAAAGTGAATTGGTGGTCACTATTGCTTCAAACAAGAGTAGAACCCTCAATCCCTCAAGCTAAAGGAGAGCTTACAAGCTCCATGTAAGCTAATTTTCTTACTTTGTTTACGAATTTTAATGAAAAATCTATGGTTTTCTTGATTTTTATGTTTTGCAAATGATTGAATTAAATTCAAATGCTATGCCTTTGATGAAAAGGCCACCCCCTTCTCTTCTTTACATTCCAACCTTTCTTAATCCTAGAAAGATTAACTAAGTGATTAATTAAACTCTTCTTATTGTTCTCTCTTGAATGGTAAAAATTTTTAAAATTTTGTGAAAAAGAAAGTTTGTTTTTATGTTATTCCAAAAGAGTAATTCCCACCATTTTTGCATCTAAAAGAAATATTCTAATTACTCCATGTACATATTCACCTATGAATATGCATGGATATCACTGATATTAATTATTAAATTTGATTTCTATGCATAGAAAGATGCATAAAGAAATTTTTTTATTATAAAAGTGTTATTCTTATTAAAATTGATTTCTATGCATAGAAAGATGCATAATGGATTTTTTTATTATTATAAAAGTGTTATTCTTATTAAAATTGATTTCTATGCATAGAAAGATGCATAAAGGAATTTTTTTATTTATAAAAGTGTTATTCTTATTAAAATTGATTTCTATGCATAGAAAGATGCATAAAGGAATTTTTATTATTATGAAAGTGTTATTCTTATTAAAATTGATTTCTATGCATAGAAAGATGCATAAAGGAGATTTTTTTATTACAAAAGTGATATTCTTATTAAAATTGATTTCTATGCATAGAAAGATGCATAAAGGAAATTTTTTTAATTACAAAAGTGTTATTCTTATTAAATTTGATTTCTATGCATAGAAAGATGCATAAAGGAATATTTTTTATTACAAAAGTGTTATTCTTATTAAAATTGATTTCTATGCATAGAAAGATGCATAATGGAATTTTTATTATTATAAAAGTGTTATTCTTATTAAATTTAATTTCTATGCATGGAAAGATGCATAAAAGAATTTTTTTATTATAAAAGTGTTATTCTTATTAAATTTGATTTTTATGCATAGAAAGATGCATAAATAATTTTTTTTTTATTTTAAAAGCGTTATTCCTATTAAATTTGATTTTATGCATAAATAGATGCATAAAAGGATTTTTTATTATAAAGGTGTTATTCCCATTGAAGTTGATTTTTATGCATAAATAGATACATAAAGAATATTTATATCAAAATTAGAATTCTCTTAAATTCTATGAGTATTTGATAAATGAATAATTAAATACTCTCAAAGAGAATTTTCTATCGTTTTATATTCACACGGATTGTAAAAAAGAAAATTCAAGAAATCTATCAAGATATAAATATTCAAATAAATGATTAATTTATTCCTCATTGGAATTCATAACTAATTTAGAAATCAGTTAAGTGAATATTCAAAGAAAGAAATTTAGTAAAATAGTAATTGAATTACCAAACTTTTTTGAGAAAGAAAGTTCAGGAAAAATCTTATCCGACTCGAACCTTGAATCAGACTATGACCAAGATCAAACTCTTTCATTAGTTTCGAGGAAAGAAAGTGTGATCAGTTTAGAAAAATACACTCAAAACTCCCGCCAATATAAAAATAAGTTTGAGGCCCTTTGAATTGATCTATGGATCAAGGTTATAGAATTCGAGGAATTCTGGTATGAAATTTTGAATTCCGATCAAGAAGTTTTGGGGATACTGATTCAAGAAATACTCCTTATATTTAAAAGAAAATCAAACTGAAAACTTGCTTAGAAACCCTGTTTTCTTAAAGGACTGTCTTACGCCAAAATGCTGGAGGGAGCATTTGGTATATGTTTTTCTAAGGGAAGTTTGGTTGTTGCAACAGTTGGCGGGGAGTGTTCAAAGGACGGCTCACGCGGCAAAGCTTGCCCAAGTCTTGACTAGCCTTGGTATGGTTGAAAAATGTTGCGCTTCCGGTACGATGGGCGAGGGCCGATGAAGCGGTCCCTGAGTGAAGTGCCAGGACACCTAAGGAGGATCCTGGAGGGTTCTGACCAAGAGATGCACGGGCTCCCGGTGCCTATGACACCCATGCATATATCGTGGAAGATATGTATAATGGACGAAATGATTATTGTAATCTATTACTGGATCTCGTTGGCTGACCAGTTGGTCTTAACGGAGAGTCAAGAGTGATACTGTTTTTTGAGAAACAAGGGACTGGATGGAATTTTTGAGTTATGACATCTGTAACCAATAACTGTTTTGCCAATGGATTATTTTATATGTTAAAGTTTTAAAGAGGAGTGTGTGCAAAAGTTAAGAAAGGCATTCAATTATGGGTGGGTGAGTAATTGTCTTGTTCTACCGATTCCAGTGGTTGGGTGGTGGCTCATCCATCAGTGGAGTTTTAATAATTAAATTGAAATAATAGGAATACGCTTAGAATTCGAGTAGTTAAATAAAAACCTGAAGAATTTCTCAAATGAGTAGATCAATGGCTGTGCCTGACTTCGGTTAGGAAAAAAGCGTTGATTTCCTCAAATGATTAGATCAACGGCTGTGCCTGATTTTGGTTAGGAAAAAAGCGTTGATTTCTTCAAACTAAGTCAGTGATAGTTTTCCTTCTATCTGGTTTAATCAGGTGAAGGATAGTTTAGTCTCTTGACCCCGTTAGAAAATTCGTTTAAGAAAATCAAAAAAGTGGAATCGTCCCTGTTTTTCGGGCAAGGAAAATTTTTCCGGTTTTGGTTTCGGAATGACCACCAGATTAGTCTCATGTTCGGACATTCGAGGGCGAGGCCCCGAAACCCTGCCCCGTGCAAGAGGAAGCTACTTCCGCTCTGCTAGCCACCGGGAATCCGGTGCGTGGAGGGGGCAGAGGGGTCTCACATCCATAACTCTTGCCAAACCGGCGAGTTCCAACTTCCCAATGGTATGAGGGATACCTTGGGCCGACTTCGAGCCTCCCTAACGTTGCCGCCCGGCTACACAAGCATAGGAATGGGGTTAGCATTAAGGCGGGGAGAAGATGTACCTGTACTTTAATTTAACAAAATAGTAACATAATAGTTCAGTCTAGCCTTATAAGATATGAGAAACTATATTATCTTTTTGAGAAAGCAATAATTCTACAAGAAATTTTAAGCTTAGGTAATTATGGAAGCTTATATGCTCAAAACAAAAGGGAAAGTAGCATCCTTTATCATTATTAATTTATGCTAAGATTAAGTATTAATCCAAAAATCTCTTTTTAGATGATTATCAAGCTAACCAGGCAATTGCCTCAATGATTGACTCCCAAAAGGGAAGAGTTGGGACCACGTTCAAAGCATTCCCTCTTGTGTCGTTGTCATGCACACTTCTCGAGGTAACATTTTGGCATCTTCAAGGAGGAGCCATACTATCCACTCTCTCATAGCTCGCACAATCATGAGCTCAACGATCCAGACAGATTGCAATTTGGAGTTTGTTTGCTCACTTTATGAGCAAAAAACTCACTTATGGGAACCACCTCTAAGAGCTAGAGTGTGCTTGGTTAAGTCTCTTTATAGGGGGGGGCGCAAATAGTTAAGCGCCCTTAAGGTGAGAGCAAGGCTAGATGTAAATAGAACCAGAGGGCTAGGGGGAGGGGAAGGGTTCTCCCCTTAAGTGTATTCACACAAGGGGAGAGAGAGAGAGAGAGAGAGAGAGAGAGAGAGAGAGAGAGAGAGAGAGAGAGGTGGAGGACACCCCCTTCACAACACAAGGGGTGGGAGGCTGCTGGGAGATTGGCTGAAAAAGGGCTTGCTAGGAGGGTGGCTATAGAGGGCTGTCAGCAGGGAGAGTCTCCACTTAGAGAGTCGGCTGCTAGGCATAGAAGGGAGTGCTAGGGTGGCTAGTTTTTGATCCATGTGTGGGCACCTTGGTATGTATATGGTCCAAGGTAAGGTCCCTTGATGCACGTTTCCCAAGGAGGCATCTTTTGGGATGGGGCCCCTTTTTTGGGGTGCCGGCCTCGATATGTGTGCTAACACTTCCGATGGCTCTATCGAATTTTTTTTTGGTGAAATTTTTTGGGGTATTTTCCTGGCAGTCCGTTCGTCAATTGGACACCTAGACAGGCATTTATTAAGTTCGAAAGTTTACCGTAATTTAACTAAAATTTACGTAGAGGCTTATTCCTATGTCCATTTTGAGTGATGTAAAATCTTAAAGTGGGGTAAAATTGTGTGTAGATTTCAAATTTGGACTGAGAATTTTAAGATTCCAAGTAAAAATAGTTCAATTATTGTTGATTTTTACACTATAAAAAGGACCATAATTTCATCTATTAAATGGACATATATTATTATTGAAGATGGGCATGTTACACAAGAGCTAGTGTGGGACTAGAATTGGTTAGAGTAATATTACATAAGGGCACTTAAAGTAACAATATGTAACTCGTTAACAACATTAATTGATCCAAAACTCTCTCTCTCTCTCTCTCTCTCTCTCTCTCTCATGTCATAAAATCCCTATTAAAGCTACACAATGGAAAAATGCAAGCATTACAAGGACCTTGATTAGGAGATGTAGGATCAAGGAAAACTCCGACAGTAGTGTTTAAACCATTATGCAAATAATATAGTCCCAGTCTCTCATACATAGTCCTTGTCTCTAATAGTAGTGTAAAATCTCATCATAAAGACTTTGAGAAGGATCTTAAAAAACACCTTAGAAATGGGCCCCAAGAACTAGAAGAAGCCTCCTAAAGACCAAGTATACACAAAGGGTAGTGCTAGGAATTTGTGACGTGCTTAAGAACATGCCACATGCAAAGCTAGCTAAGGATAGGGTTGGGGCTTATATACTAGGATGAGCCCCTAGTTCTTAATGCAAACAAGAGAGAGAAGGGAGTTGAGATTTTCCCACTCCCCTCCCATGTAGCCTGGGCTACTCATGGGCATATAGTTCCTTATGCTCCAAGTCATCCACCATGCATTGACATTGATTCATCGTACTCTTTGTGGTGGATATCCTCACGCTTCCTCCTTTTCTCTGTTGAGTGCAATGCCTATGTAGCCACCTATTCTTCAGTGGCACAAGCTTGCATGCTTACTGCAAATGTGTAAGAACTGTCCAAAACCTTTTTTTTGTCCTCGTGAGCTTGATATAGTAAATCAAGAACTGGTAAAGTGGAAGACTTATGAGTATGTCATAGAGGACATAGGAAAAGGTCAAATAAGGAAATGCATAAAATAAGTCTACAAGGAAACACCTACAAAAGACATTATCCCACTGTTTTTGCAACATTTGAATGTGTTCATCTCGCATAACTTTCGAAGTTACTCGCAAAATTCTCAATTCAAAGAATGCTTGAAGAATTTGCCAGATGATGTGGTGATGTCTGTTGACTTTGCCGAGAATTATACCTTCAAGGTGCAGAACAAAATCCAGTCTATGCATTGGTATAGTGACCAGTGTACAATATTGGTACAAGTTTACTATTGGAAGGAGGATGGAAATTTAAAGAAGCAATCCGTCTTTCACGATGTTATGGCATGCTTGCTCTCTCCAAAACTCTCTCTCATTCACAAAGAAAACAAGAACAAGATGCAACATGTCATCGAAAACTTACCAACTTACTGAAATAGATGCAACCCTCTCTTCTTTCATAGAGCTCTATATTGTATGCCTCCCGATCCATTTTGTCATGCTGGCATGGTTATAGTTCACTAAGTAGGCACACCTCTCTCGCACACCTATGGTAGCTACACAAGCATAAGGATAGAGCAGAGAAGCAAGAGAAAGACTCAAAGCTTTATCTCCCTCCTTGTTTATGAAAATTTTCACGTCCATGGAAAAAATTCACAGTGGAGAAAATGTTGAGTTTTTCAAATGTTAATTCTTGCCCAAGTTTGGAACATTGATTTGGATCTACCTTTGATGAATATGTTTAATGATAACTAAATTTCCTTCTTGACTTCTTGAAGAGAAGATGTTGGTGAAGATTCTCCCATTCGACACCTTTGTACATTGCAATTTCTCTTCCATCCAATGTATCAAAGTACATACACACTTTGATAGGTGCTTAAGTACCATAGACACTTTGATAGGTGCTTAAGTGCACACCTGAGCTGTGTCCTTGTGGCTCCGTATTTTTATTTTACATACCTTGCGAGTAACAGGTTATTGTGCCTACCCTCCTTTTTAAGAGAGCAGATTCTTATGTATGTTACAAACTTCCATAACATATGGTGTTATCTCAAAAAGTGGGTTAATCTATATTATATGCTCCATCAAGTGCATTAGGGATGAAATAGGCAAGGATGTTGAAGCTTAGAGTTGTCACTCATCAAGTGGTATGGCAATATGAAAGTTATCTATTACTTCGCCCTTCTTGAGTTGAGTGCAAGCAGGTTCTTGTGGCTCTTCCATTTTTAGGAGAGTGTTCTTGTGGACTACTTGTTGTTGCTTCTTTGGCCGTGCTTCACCACACAATATGAGACGTTGGTGTTTAGAGAACCATCCCAAGATTTGCAGCTACCACCTCATCAAGCATCCTCCCTCCAAGGCCATCCAAATCTTCGGCGAGCCAAGAAAGGTCCTTATCTTACTATCTCACCTCACATGGTGCTTGCAAATATTACCTCATAGACCACCCAAGAATCTCTATAATAATCAATAGACCACTCAAGAATCTCTATAGTAACCGATACTCAACAGTGGGTCGAGTTTGTCAACCATGTGACAAAGACCTCCAAATGGTACCTAATTTGCCAAAATAAGAGAAACTCAAATGACATGACAAGCTAATCCAAGAGGAGCTGAAGCCGTTAATGTTTATAAGATTAAAGAAACACATAAGGAAGCCAACAGCTTGAGAACGAGCTCATTATTAGTAGTTGAGGCCGCATAAGAAGAGATGAATGAATCTCGCAAGAAGGAGATGAATGTACTTTTACTGTAATAATACCCAGAGGTTTCCAAGAATGAGGAAACCAACACACATGCTACGTTGAAATGGAAAGCCTTAAGGACATACCTTATAAAGGCTAAATTTGAGAAAGCGGAGACAATAAGGGCATCAAACAAGCTCTGTAAAGATATATATATATATATATATATATATATATATATATATATATATATATATATATTCGACCAAGTTGTCAAGTTGGTTGATGAGCTCCAACACTTCCATGTCAAAGAACTGGACATGCTTGTTATTGAGGTTGGTGGTGAGGCTTTGTTTGTACTAATTTCTTTAGGCAACCATATGATGGAATTGGCTTCATGATACCCTTGACCATGGAGTAGGTGCGTAGGCACCCATATGAAGGAATTACTTTCCTAGTGGTGAGGCTTTATTTATATTGATTTCTTTAGGCACCCATATGAAGGAATTTCCTTCATGATACCCTTAAGCATGGAGTAGGCTTGTGGGCACCCATCTTTTCTAAAGCTTTTGGATTGGGTGTCTGTGTGATTACTATTGGAGGTTTCTTCTTTTGTGCAATCTTAGGGGGTCTTGTGGATTTCTATGGAATCCACACTTTAGCATTCTTGAGCTTGTAAATAAATTCTTTGGAACCCATAAGAGTTGAATTGGTAGAGGTTATTATTGAGATTTTGTGGGTTGTTGTGGAAGTGGACTCTTCTTTCTAGACTTATGAGATTTGCATTGAGTGCGCAATAATAGTTACATTTACCTTTCTTCTTAGGCTTATTAGCCCCCTTCTTGGCATCCTTGCCATAATACTGGGCTGATTCTATCTTTAGCTTATAGCCGCCTTGATGAAAGAAGGCTTTGTCTTTATATTTTGACTGGGAACACATGCTTGATCTCTTACATGCATACTAGTTTAGTTTTATTTGGATTTCTCTTCTTACAAAGCACACTATAACCAACTTAGCAAATGTAAGGGCATTGGGGTTACCCTTCATCAAATTATGGATGCAAAACCCTGGTATGAATCCAGTAAAGCTATGAGAATTGACACGGATCTAAATTTCTAGGGAAATAGAATTTAAATAAATTTGCAAGAACTGATTTAAATAAATTTGCAAGAACTGATTTAAATTCAAACAATTCATCAAACACCACATGATCATGATCAATACTTTCAAAAACAAATAAAAATACTTAGCTCACAAAGGCTCGACTCCAAGATTGGGTGCAATCATCCCCTCTCATGTGTGTATGGCCTATTTTTCCCCCACACATGAGTATTTACAAGATACTTTATTCTAATTTAGGCCATAGCCTCCAAAAATACAAAAGGGTGCTTTTCTTGCACGACACTCTCTTATCTTCAAAAATAGATTGCCCATAAATTGAGGCTTGGGTTTAAAGCATATCACGCTTTACCAAATATTAAAGATCAAGTCTATGCTTGATAAACTATGGCTTTTCGAAATAAATCAAAATGTGCACAAGCTAGCATATGTATATACAAAGCGTGTTTACAAAAATGGTGAGCTAAGTAATAAATTTGTGCGACTTCTCTTCAATCCTCGGAATCCTCTTCACCTATAAATAACCAACAATAAATTGGTGAAATAAATATTCCATAAGCATACAAACCATCATCACACACATATTTGCCAGGTGTAAGTAACTCGAGAATCACCCAGAACCAACTGAAACAAACATTGGAGAACCCAAGCATACGTCAATATCCACCAAATGTATTAATATTTATAATGGCATCACCCATGATATTAACATAATTTGGCATGACACAAAGATAATCCAAGCGTCCCCGAATTATCTCAGAGGGTAGAATAATATTTTTAAGAGGGCCTAAAGTATATTCCCATAATAAGAATAGTAGACACTAACAAACTATCTAGATAGGCCTCATCAATACATAAAGGGCTGCTCTCTAAGATCTTTAATCCTTGTGAGAAACTCATCCATTAAATCTCCTCATGCATATGCTCAGACTCTAACTTGCTGCTTGTGTAACTAGGCCAATCGTGTCTCATTACACACCTAGTAAAGCATAGCAAGCGTATCCCAAGGCTGATTGGTAATTTTACATGAGAAAATATGAGGAATAGTGCTCTTTTTCATAGAAAGTGCCACCAGTGTGCGTATGCATCCTTGCCATCCCACCCGACTTGTTCCATTATGGGAGGTGGACCCACGAATACATATAAACTAGTATCACCATCCAAAGAACCTATACTATCCAAGAGAAGGTGTGTCTTAATGCCAATAACAACATTCCAAATCCCTTTGGCAAATCAACACATGTTGCATCATATAGGACATAATAAGTAGTTGTTCTATCACACTTATCCTCAGTGGAAACCATCCTAAATACATCAATGCTTGCAATTTCAGCCTATAAATAACAAATCTTTGACACAAAATGCAAGTATCCCTAACAACTTGTAGTAGGTAGTATCGTCAATGCCCATTGAATGTAGGTAATACTATCATTGAATGCAACCGAGATGGCTGCACACAGACAAAGAAAAACAAACCAACAAAGTGTATGAAAAATGGTAGTGTATAGTAAAAATGTTGATGGCATGGATGTAAAAGACAATGATAATGATGGCAATGTTGACAAAGCGATTAATGATGAGCTCAAAAATGTAATATCGATGATGATGGAGAAGCAATGATGGCCTTATCTACACATGCTGCTTCTTGTAGTGAAAAAAAACTAAAATCGAACAAAAACTTTACTGCATGAAAATGAGCCCGAAAATTGTAACAATGCTGGTAACATAGTTAATTGACTATGTGTTAATATACTTGATAACACCTATAAGTATACTTTCTCCACCTAAGAGGATAACTCAAAATGAGAGGATTGCAAGAGCAGCTCGAGGAGGTGATAACAAGGGGGTGAGGGCCAAGAGAACCTACTCTGATACTAATTGTTAGAGAGTGGAGACAAAGGTAGCAACATAGATGTAGTAAGCAACTAGAGATAGAGAGAAGCACAACACTTAAGGGGTAGATTTATGAGAGTGAGTGAAGTATAAGTGAAGTGACATGATAGGGTCAATATACACTTTCATAAGAGTGTGTACACAATGCTCAGGGGAAAAACCCCCTAAGGAGGAAAAAAGTGTCCCAGCCTATTATTAGCCTATGTCCACACATCACTAGCATATAAATGGCTACATATGCTTGGGTGTAGAGAGAAATCCAAGTTTCTATTACAAAGACCTAAATTTTTTGAAAGGCTTGTATTTATTATGGTTTCTCTAGTCACTTTAAATGTAATGTAGGAAATTATGTTCACATGGAAGATGAGGGCCCCGAGGCACATGATATGGGGCATAGAATTGGGTTTATGGGCAGCCCATATGTGAAAGGTTCTAGGAGTAAGTGACTATATAAGTCACTTATGGGATAGTTTGTATACCTTTTTGATATCTTTGATACATGACCATATGGTTATCTCCTTGCCTTGAGCAAGCTTCCATGGTGAGCTTCTCCCTTCATGATATTCTAGGATGGTGATCTACACCCTTGTTGTCTACTCCATGCGATGAGTGGGCCATCTTCTTGTAGTGGTATCATATCTGTTGTTTTGATCCATTTTTCTTGAATTTTTTGCATGTTCTTGATATTCTTGATTTTCTTGATCAAGAAGATGTATATGGTGACCTTGATCGGTTAAATTCCCATATATTGATCTAATTTCTAAAGGTTTTTTGGGGCCATGGGTAACATTTCAAGAGTTATTTGGCTTCTTTTTATGGCTATTTATCACAGTCATTCTACCCACTAGGCTGCTGTATTCCACACATTTTTTAGGTCATTTTGGATCATTATGCCTTATATTTGAGCTAGCTTAAGCTTAGATAAATCCTAAACAAGTATTTGGCCCATTTTAAGCCTTACATTACATACTCTTTGGGGCGATTGTGGCTGTGAGATGCTCGTTTACACTGCGCATTGTTCATGAAGAAAGGGAGTTCACTACTCACCATTGGATGGCTATCAAGCTTCAAAATGCAAGGATAATGTGTAAGCAACCCACACCTTCAAGTAATGCTTCAATCTTCTAATCTTCCATATTAGGGTTTCTCATAAATTGGGGATTTCCTCATAAATTGAGAAAATTATCCATATAATCCTTTTCTTCACGATTTCCTTTCCCAAATGTGCCTTCAATGTTTGAATCTTGATGGAGCTGGAGTCTATGACATCTTTACAAAAAATTATGAGGTTTCTTTTGGGAAATTAAGGTTTCATGAGTCATTACTTGCTTAATGAAGTTTGCTAAGCTTCCTTTATCATCAATGCTCAATTTATTGCAAGATTGGACTAAGATTGAATCAATGGAGCAAGAATTAGGGGTTTTCACAAAGAAACCCTAATTTCTCACCATTGACCATCAATACATGCCATAGAGAGTGCACAAAAATCATTTTATCAATCAATTATTTCATTATGCAAGCCATTTCATCACATTGGCCATTGAATCAATTTTAGATCTCAAGATGTGGAAAATTTTTGCCAAGAATCAATCATTCCTTCTCTCTTGAGGAATATGGTGATTGATTTCATGCATATGATTACCTTCTCACTTGTCAATGGATGATTCACATACTCAATTGCATACAAATAACATGTATTATATGCTAAATCTTGCAAGGTCATATGCTATGTGAAGCATTGAAGAGCATTATTGGTGATGAGCAAGGCAAGGGTGTTAAACAATGATTCTAATGGATGATTCACATACTCAATTGCATAAAAATAACATGTATTATGTGCTAAATCTTGCAAGGTCATATGCTATGTGAAGCATTGATGAAGAGCATTATTGGTGATGAGCAAGGCAAGGGTGTTAAACAATGATTCTAATTGCCAATTGGATGCAATACATTTTATTCATGGGTATGATGCAATGAGGATTTAGCCTATGATTGTTTTACTTGGATACTAACCACTTGGAGTGAGCCCTTTCAAGCCTCTTCATCGGAATTAGACTCTTGTAATGTGATAAAGTAAATGGGCATGCAATATAAGTGCCAATTGTAAGTGACTCCATATATACTTTCCAAGTTCAAGCTACACAACTCACACACACTTGTATCCACATTTCAATTTCTAGTAAACAAGTGATGTGTGAGGGTACCTCGACATATGGCAGAGAGGCCGGGGTAGCATGTCTTGAACTCAACGTGCCATGAGTGCCTTGGTAAAGTGGTACAGTGAGGGATTAGGTACATGGTGGTGAAGAAATGGCCCAAACCTTTATCCTTGGATTGTAAACTTGGGTAAAGGGGTTGGAAGAGCTTGGCTAGCAGAGTAGCAAGATTCAAAGCGCTTCATCGGTCAACAATCATCAAGTTAGTAATTGCATTTGGAGCAAAGCAATGGCACAAGCAAAATGGAAAAATTGCAATTGTTTGGTATATGCATATTGCCTATGCTTGGGCATTATTTGTGGTCAATTTTGGATTGAGATTCGGTAGCAATTTCCCAAAGGTCATGATGAAATTTCTTCAATGCAATGCCAAATGCTTGTCTTGAGTCAATACATGCTATTTAACATTGGTGAGATCATTTGTGGTCAAGCTTGATGCATTGGAAACTAGTGGGATACTTTTGACTACGCGCAGGTAGTGCAGAAAAGCTTAATTCAGTCACAAATTGTACGGGCTGTTTTGAAGGGATTTGGAGTGTTGAATAGCACTACTAAATATATTTCTAACAAGCATTAGAACTCCCAAATAGGAATTTACAAAGGCTGTGAACTTTGGCATTTTCCACCACATTGTTTTTAGGGTAGATTGTGCAAAACCCTGGCCCAGTCATAAATGCTTCGAGATGGTGGAGAAGTGATCATATAGTATGAAAGTAAATACTAAGAGCTTTCCATCAAGCCCAAGCATGCCCGGTTCAGAGACCGTTTGACCAGTCAACTCAAAGCGGTTAGCTTTTCCATTGGTCAACTTTGGTCAATAGGGGTAGTTGATTTTTTCAATCTATTTTCACACATCCTTGATCTATTCATCAAGATAATTCCAATGATTCAAAAATTATACAAATCGGGGTTCATTTGGGTGGTTTAGTAGAAAATGGCCGTGTGACACAAATCTCAAAACAGAGAGGTATAGCGCACATCCAAAGTGGGATCCAGGGTGGTATACGCTTTCTTCTCTTCATTACAGACGTGAAAAACTAAAGATCATCAAATTTGGAATCCCTTTGGGCAAAATAGGGCCTATTTGATGTTTTGGTAGTTTTTGACCACATTGAGCAGAGTGCTAATTCAATCAAGAGGGTTTAGGGCTATTTTGAAAGCAATCATTGGGCTTCAATCCTTATCCCATAAGCTTCACCATAAGCTTTCAACCTTGTCATCGGATTTTGGAATCACAAGATTGGATCAAATCTTGTACTTGGGGCATAGTTGACCAATTTTGGGGTTCGGTATACTACTTAGGAGTTATGGATGACTATGATAGTGAGGATGATGAAAGCTATTATGGATCAAGATGATTATAGTATTGATGGTAATATTTGCAATGGAAGTTGTACCATGGATGAGGAAGATTTCATTGCAGAGGATACTTCCAGTGGGAATCGAGACAATCATGAAGATTCAACATGTGTGGATGATGATCAATGTGATACAGACTATGAGTATGATCATTAAGGGCATATGGGAGGTAGAGATTTTGATGAGGATTTTCATGCTTATGCCTACAAGAATCAAGTTAGCTATGATTCTTCGAGATTACTCATAGCAAAATGATGATTGGATTCATGAAAGTGAAGTTGAATCTCAACTCAATGAAGGTGGCTACGAGTCTTCCTATGAGGTCACTCTTAGAGCAATGGTGATCGGAATCCAATTGAGAGTGATCTTACAAACTTAATTGATGAGGATAGTGATGAAGAGGATTTTGATGACATGCAAGCAAGAAGCAATGTTTTTTCCAAGCAACCTTCTTCGAGCTTATATGGTGTACAAGGAGAAGGCTTCTCTTAAGCAAGGCCAACCAGAGATTTCAAAGACTCTTCACACTTGGCTTGGTGATGCATCAATTGATGATAGTTATGGGTAGTATGCACATGTGGATTGGCACCAAGTTTCTTATGGTGACTTATCTTTTCTTTGGGTTGATATGTCAAGAGGTATTGATATGCATGAGATGATGGGGTCAATATGTGTTATGGAGGTAGATGGTTTTACTTTGGGCACTACACCTTCTATTGATGCATGTATCCATGGGTATGATGAATTTGCAGAAGAGATGGATGCCTATGTTCACAAGAGATTGGATAGTTGTGCATCTACTTTGTGTGATGCTCATGATGTGGGACACTCATAGTGTGGACAACTTTGTTTTTGATCCACCTATGGTAGGCCTTACACATGCATTGATTGGTGTGGACAGCCATACTAGGGATTCACTTATGGATGCTTTGAAGGATGGTATGTGGACTACATTTGTGAATCCAATTTATAATGCTTTTCCAAGCTCGAAGTGAAAAGTGTATGATTGTGAGCTTTATAAGACCACTTCATGTGTGGATGCCTTATTGGAGCCTAGTGTTGATGGGGATTATGTTTATGATGGTCTTAATGATTGTACCTTGGACACGTGAGCAGATTACACATGTGGTGATGGTTATGCACATGATGATTTGACATGTATTGATTAGAGTGTTGTGCATTACAGCAATGCCTTACACACACCTATTGGAGACGCTTCTTGTTTTCGTGATGTGTATGGCAACTCTCCTCTTGTACATGGGACATTGATAGTTGCTATGCTCATTGCATAGATGATGACATAGAGACAGTCATACCTATGGAGGGATTGCCACATTATCATTGTACTACCATCTATCATGAGGATGGGGATGATTATGATGATGCATGCTTTATGGTTGATGGTGGAGATTTTCATATGTACAGTGAGCATGCATATTTGGATGATCACACCTATTCCCATACGGATGTCAACTATGAGGTGTGTATCTTTGGACTTTGTGGATGTCGACATGAGATGATGGTTTATGCAATAAGGAATTCGTTTTTGGATGTGTTTCGTGCCATTCGGAGTGTGATTTTGATGGAGAGCACATGACTATCTTCATCATAGATGATGACCCTTCACATTTTCCATTTGATCTCGGTGGTCATGTGGATCATCATTTTGGTAGATTATTGGATGGAGCTTCCTTTAGTACATGTGGTTATGCATGTGTGCATATGGACTACTAGTTCTTTGGACTTCCATTTAATCCAAGAGGCTGTGTGTGTGATGATCAATGATGCAAAGGTATGCTCTTTAGCCAATTTTTAGCCTATGGCAAAGGTATTATAATTGATTGCTAAGATGACTTAAAAATGCTGTTTTTATGCAAGGGTCATTTAAAATATGAATAATAAAGCTATTTAGACTGGTTTACAATGTAGTATAGTAAAGCTATAATATATTGGTTACAAGAAAAGTCATTATGAGTCACTCTTAACATGTACATGAATTCTCTTGACTTACAAGTTTCAACTTATTTAATAGTTTTCTTTGAGAGTTCCCATTTAATAGTTTAATTTGATTTTACATTTTTAGACTCATTTTCCATTATGCTAGCAAAGTGCATATAACAAGATGAGATTTGGGCATGTATTATCAACATAAGTGGTATATCCAACTCATGTGGTTGCTAGAGTTTCCACTATTCTAGCAAAGTGTATACAACAAGATAAGATTTGGGCATGTATAGTTAACACAAGTGGTATCTAACTCCTCTGTGCTCTTTTCATGAGAAATGGAAAGATTTATATTGGGCTAACATAGTTTTTTCTATTGACCCATTGGAATGGAAACGCTTAGTGTCAAGGTTATAGAAAACTCACTATTTTCTTGACAAATATGGTGGTCTCAAGTTTCTAACCCCCCATTGGCTTCTCTGAATACTAAGGTGCCACAAGGAGGCTGAACAACAAGGGATTGATCCACTTGCTAGACTTATAGGAGGATGAACCTCTATTGGGATAAAGGGATGTGGATTGGCCTTCCAGTTATGGTAGGCCGCCTAGTCAAATAATATGATAAAGAATTTCTTGTCACACGTATCGTAAGGGTACACACAAGCTTTTCAAGTGTCTACCGCAATGAATTTAGAGTCATGGCATAAAGTATGGTTTTGGTTAGGTACAACACTCCTATTGAGACCTCAAACAAGGACCGTCTATCTGTAACTAATCAAAATTCATTTTGAGAACTCAAAAAAGGATCATCTATCTATACCTAATAAAAATCCCTATTGAGACAATCTATCTATAAAAATCCCTATTGAGATCTCAAACAAGGACCATCTATGTACAACTAGTCAAACAAGGACCATCTATGTATAACAAGGACCATCTGAGAATGAGGAAAGTGCGTAGCTTCCATAACTTTTAAATGGAAGGGTGTAAAGCTTTCAAAACTATGGAGAAAGAGGAAAGTAGAGTTTTGGAATGCACCCTTTCACTCAAACGTTTTAAAAGCTTTACACCCTTCCATTTAAAAGTTTTGGAAGCTCTACACCCTTTTAAAGCTTTCTGTTGGAATTAGGGTTGCAGGAAAGCACACAAAGCTTGGAGAAGAAGAAGCAAGAATGCACACAACACATGATGTATTAGATTGTGTCAATGTACAAAAGATAGGTTAGCCCTAGAATGATGGGCATATATACAAGCCGGGGGAAAAAACCTCCTAAAGAGAGAAAAAGTGCCTCGGTGGTCCTAAATGTGTTCACACACATCACTGCCTATATATATGGCAACAAATCCCCCCTGGGAGTGATGGTGTGAATGAGAGCTAGCACTCATGCATAGGGAAGTGCCATGCCCGAAGTAGATCAGTCCACAAAGGGGAGCAAGCCCAAAGCTTTGCGGAAAGCTTCGAACTTCTCATGAGGAAGCGCCTTTGTGAAAAGACCGGCGAGGTTGTCCTGTGTTGGCACATAGGCCAAGCTGATCTCTCCTACTGAGAGTCTTTCCTTGACATAGTGATAATGCACCTCAATGTGCTTTGTGCGAGTATGAAAAACTAGGTTTCTCGTAACTGCCAATGCACTCTGACTGTCAGTGTAGATAGAGGTGGTAGACTCCTATCCAACACCCAAGTCAGCCATAAGCCGTCTGAGCCACACACACTCAACCGTAGCTGTGAAAGCTACCCTGTACTCAGCTTCACAACTAGAAGTGGCCACAGTAGGTTGCTTCTTGCTCAACCAAGATATGCATGAGCTACCGAGCATGAAACAAAAACCACTTTGTGGACACTCTTGTGTCATAGCAATCAGCCCAATCTGAGTCCGAAAAATCATGTAAATCTGGCGGCAACAATCCCCCCTTGGGATAAAACAACCCAAGATGTATGGTGCCACTCAAGTAGCGAAAGATCCATTTAACTGCCTTCCAATGCTGAGACCCTCGGCTATGCATAAACCTGCTCACCTGTGAGGCTGCAAACTGAATGTCCGGCCTCGTAATGCATACATAAATGAGGCAACCAATAGCTGTCTGATAGAGTGTGTCATCAAAGTGATCTCTAGCATCATGAAGACTCAACTACAAACCTATCTCCATTGGAGTAGCAATAGGCTTGCAGTCTTCAAGGCCAAATCTCCGCAACAATGTCTCAATATACTTTGTCTGACACAAAGCAATACCTCCCATCACACTGCTTAAATTGTATCCCCAAATAATGATGCAAATGCCCCAAATCTGACATCTCAAAAGAGGCATTCAAATCAGCCTTAAAATCTGCAATATGACTCTCATTTGGTCCTGTGAGCAGCATGTCATCGACATAGAGAGCAATGATTAGATGTACATCATCCACATGTTTAACATACAAAGTGCTTTCTGTTGGACTATTCTGAAAACCATGTGCAGTCAAATATGCATGTATCTTTTCATACCAAGCTCGTGGAGCTTGCTTTAAACCATACAAAGCCTTTTTCAACCTGCACACTTTGTTTTCCTGCCCTCTTTCATGCAAATCTCCATTCAAGAATGCAGTCTTTATGTCCAACTGATGTACATTCCAACCATTATGAGCTGCCAATGCACAAATGCTATGAATGGTAGTTATACGATAAGTGGGAGCAAAGGTCTCATCAAAATCAATGCCCTTTTCTTGAGCATAACCCTTTGCAACAAGTCTAGCCTTATAGCGATCAACACTGCCATCTAGCTTTCATTTCAACTTAAAAACCCACTTACATCTAATGACCTTTTTACCAATAAGCAAAACACACAAAGACCATGTACCATTCTTCATTATAGCATCATATTCATTTTGCATTGCAGCCAACCAATTTTCTGATTTTTGTGCCTCATCAAATGAAAGAGATTCTTCCTCTTCACACATACTAGACACAGCCAAAGCATAACAATCTGATGTATAAGAGGCATGCTGAAAACCTGAACACGTACGACTAGAAATAGGTGCATCAATTTTACTATCACGCAAGGTCTGCACCAGCCATTTAGGCATACCTCTAGCCTGCTCATTTTCAGCCCTATCCTCATAAATTACATCTTGTAAATCTGCATAAGAAATAGGCTAATCTATGATGTCGTTTGAAATCTGCATAGGCTGAATATTTGCCTCATTAGGACTTACATTTGAATTCCCACCTGTAAACAGAGGCAACAACATATCAAATACATCCTGTGAGCTCACACTTGTCTCTTTGGTACATGATAACAAAGGTTGTACAGCATCTTCCACAAAAACAACATCTCGGCGACTAATCAAGATACGCTTTGACTGCGGATGATACAATATGTAACCCTTGCTCTCAAAAAAACCAACAAAAATGCATTTGACAGCCTTATCATCCAATTTTCTACGTTGTTGCACAGGCACTAAAGCATAGGCCAAGCAATCAAAGACACGCAAGTGACCAATAGAAGGCTTCCTGCCATGCCAAGCTTCATATGGAGTAATAGATTGCAAGGCCTTAGTGGGACACCTGTTGAGTACAGCACACATGACAGCCTCGAGCTAAAACGCATGTGGCAAAGCTTGGCTCTTGACCATACATCGTGCCATCTCCATAAGTGACCTGTTTTTCCTCTCAGCAACACCATTTTGCTAAGGGTTATACGGCACTGTACATTGGTGTTTTATCCCATGACTAGCCAGAAATGCATCAAACTCTTTAGACATGTACTCCCCCCCTCGATCAGAATGGAGGGTGCCCACAGTACAATTGGATACATTTTCAACCATAAGCAAAAACTGTTTGAAGCACAAAAACACTTCGGACTTTGCCTCCAGTACCCATGCATGCCTTGAGTAATCATCAATGAAAGTCACGAAGTACAAGTGTTTACCAAATGACGGAGTTTGCATAGGCCCACATACATCACTATGTACAAGTTGCAATTTGCGAGTGGACCGCACAGAACCATCCTTTGGAAATGCAGAATGCTACAGTTTGCCCAAAATACAACCTTCACAAACATGTTTCAATGGTGCCTCAAGAGGGGGCAATGAAGCAACCATATCAAATTTCTACAAACACAGCAAACTAGCAAAGTTCAGATGACCCCAAAACGAGCATGCCATAGTTTTGCATCTGAAACTGCCTTTTCATCGGAAACTGCATTTGCTGAATCTTCCACACACTTGTCATAAGAATTGAGCCTATACAGCCCACGAAACAAGGTGCCAGATGTAATAATCGTATCACCAGAAGTTAAATCATGAACAGTACATCTGCCATCCACAAATTTGACTACAAGTCCAAGTCTAGCAAGCGTAGAGATAGACAATAGATTCTTCTTTATCCCTGGCACATACAAAGCATCTGAAAGTGTGAAAGCGCTGCCATTTGTAGCAGTAAGCATAATTTTACCAACGCCCTTCACTGGGTAAGAAGCATTATTGGCACATGTGACAGTATTCCCATTAGGGACAGCCTCAAGACAAGTGAACATATCACGATGCGAGGTAATGTGCTTTGTAGCACCACTGTCAAAATACCATACATCAAAGTCAATAGAAACTGCCAAACATGCATTGTGGACAGATGGGTCATACTGGCAATACACGCTAAACGCCCATTCTGTATCCTGCACAACATTTGCAGAATCTGCATTTGTAGAAGCATCCGCTATTGTGGCTGCATTTGACTCTTTCTTCTTTGCCTCTTTAGCCTTTAGCTTAGGGCAATTCTTAATGACATGATTAGTTGCCTTACAATAGTTACACCTGATCTTTTTCTTGCCTTTATCAAGAGCCTTCTCAGACTTGTTGTTGCTACCTGTGGAAGGAGAAGAAGTTGCAGACCTACTAATAGGAGAAGAAACAGTGGAAGGGGTTGCCTTACCACTTCTTCTCTGCTGGGCAGAGAAGAAACAGTGGAAGGGACTGCCTTACCACTTCTTCTCTGCTGGGCAGCAACAAGTGCCTGGTCAACTGCACGCTGCCTAGCCCTGTTTTGCATAGACTGCGCTTCTTGCAAGAGCTTGTTGACTAAAGTATCATACTTGACAACATCAGGTCTGTCCTCAATAATAAGTCTCCACATGGAAGCAATATGACTCAGGTAAAGCATCAAGAACAGTCTGCACAAGAGAATGATCAGGAATAATCTCACCTGTAGAAATCAACTTTTCCTTGAGATCTTTAATCTCAGCAAGAAAAACATTCATGTCATCATCTTCTTGCATAATCTTCGATTCTAGCTCTTTACGCAGGTATGAGATTTTTGCCTCGTTACGACCTATATACAAACCAGCTAGAATATCCCAAGCCTGTTTTGCTATTTTAGCTGAACGAATATGTGGAGTGATGTTACGTTTGACAGAAAGTGCAATCAAGGCATGAGCCTGTGCATCTTTACCATCCCAACGAGCTTGTTCAGCAGTGGGTAAAACAGCAGCACAACAGTAGAGCTGCCTGAACCTGCAACATCCTCAACAGATCCTACATCCACAGAACCTGGACGTACATCCATACCCTGTACAATGTTCCACACTCCTTTTGCAACCAAAACATGCTGCATCATGTATGCCCAAAGTGGGTGGTTGCTGTCTCCATCCAATTTGTCATCAGCAAACAACATGCAAAATACATCATTGTTGCTGTTATCAGCCATGGCCACTGGCTGAAACTGATGCAAAAGCTACCTGTAATGGAGCAAAGACTAAACAGAAAATAACTCGTTGTATGTAGCACGGTCCACAATGGAATATGTATGCCTGTTTTGCAGAAAACTGCACTGTCGAAATTTCTGCACAAAATGACAAAAACACCTGTGCAGAACTTGTAATGCAAAAACGGAGCCCGAAACGACCTTAGATGCAATTTCTGAGAACGGTAAGCCCTATGGGCTTGTTTGCAGAGTATAGGAACCTGCAAGCGCTCGTGAAAGCTCACCTCAAACGGAGAATGTGAGTCGGAGGGTGCTAGCGGCGTAGCCCTGGGAGCCGATGCCTGCTCTGATACCAATTGTTGGAAGCACACAAAGCTTGGAGAGAAGAAGAAGCAAGAATGCACACAACACACGGTGTATTAGATTGTGTCAATGTACAAAAGATAGGTTAGCCCTAGAATGATGGGCGTATATACAAGCTGGGAAAAAAAACCTCCTAAAGAGGGAAAAAGTGCCCTGGCGGTCCTAAGTGTGTTCACACACTTCATTGCCTATATATATGGCTACACTTCCAAACTATGGAGACAGCAAAAAGTGGAGTTTTTAAATATGCACCCTTCCATTAAAAGGTTTTGGAAGATTTGCACCACCCTTCCATTTAAACGTTTTGGAAGCTCTACACCCTTCCATATAAAAGTTCATAAAATGTCACTTATCTATTCAAATTTAACTCTAAAGAGTTATTTAAGCTCTATGCTTGTTCTGATGATTCCATAGAAAATTATAATTCTATGTTCATGGCTATTTTTTCATGCATATAGCAACTTGCCAATTTTCCCTAAGTGCAAGCATAACTTTTATTCTTTTGGTCTTATTTTAGCTTCCATGTTATTCTTCATTCTTGAATGATAACTATTTGAGATTTATTTCCTCCAAAGATGCCTGATTTTTGGAAGCTTTGTATTTGTTGTGTATCTCTAGTCACCTTACATCATATTTATAAAACAATATTACTATTGAAAAAATTACATGTATATGTGCTTGGATATAAGAAATTCTAAGTGCTAGAAGAACAAAGACCTACATGTACTCTCCAAAAATTGTGCCATGTGTAGTTAGCTTAAAAAGGTAGTAAACTAATTAAGTTTTCAAACTACACCACTAGATCACATATTGTAAACTACAAGAAGAGACAAAACCCCTACTTTCATTCTCCCCTGCTCCCTTGTCCCCCCTCCACCACCACCATAAATCCCCCTCACCCCTTAACTTATAAGCTTAAGCCCCCCTTCCAAGAACCCCCTCCCTTACACTCACCTGATACAATAAGATATGGCTTGTGAATCCCCCGGGGTAAAATTCAGCCCATAGATGACCAAGATCTCACCAATGTCCATAGCTTTACAAAATCGAAAGCCAATCATGTGAAGGAATCCATTGGGAAGCCTTTGATTAGAATCAATGACAAGCGTAGTTCCCAAAACCCTGCAGAGATCGCATAGCCGAGCAGTACCTCATGGCCAAAAATTGCCAAGAAAACTCCCTAAGTTCAAGCTTAAATGAATCTTGTGCTTGCTTAAGCTTCTCCCAAGCTTAGACAAGCTTCCATGTGAACTACAAGCTCATAAATGAAGGGAAAAACGTGCAGAGTAGACCAACATCCTCAAACATCCTCAAAGTAGAAAGTGACCACCAAAATCACCATGGACTAGTTCTTTGTGAAGCTCTTGATATGCTATATCAAAACCCTAAATTAATGCGAGTTCTCAGCCAAGGATTGAAGCCCTAATCACTCCAAGATCAAGCATGAAGAAGAAGAAAGAGTAAAAATGTTTTTGGATTAGCACTAATCAAGATTAGCAGTTTTTCTCCAAATTTGGTCCTCTGATTTGAAATTAAGAGCGGCTCCCTCAAAAGTTGGTCCTCAACCAACCCATGGCCCCAAAACTTAGGAAAATTTCACTCAATCAAGATCACCATGTCTTTCTTCCTGATCAAGAAAATCAAGAAATCCAAGAATTCATCAAATTTTCTTGAAACTAAGATGAAAGTGGATCAAAGACTAAGCTCTAATACCAATGAAACAAAGGAGCATCTAGACTAGCCTTGTATTAGCCTAGATTAGGATGAGTAACCTAGGTTTAGAGAGAAAAGAGAGTAATTGACTTGTATATTGATGGTTATCAAAAGGTTCCTATGACATTGGCCCATATACTAGGCCATCCTTTCAAACTCCACTTATTAATGTCCATGGGCATGCCCAAGCCTAGTCTTAACCCTTGGCTCCTTTCACATCCCCTTCATCCCTTGGCCTTGGGCCCAAATTGACTTGAGTACCTTTTTGCTTTGTTATAAGCTTCTAAAACTATGGAGAGTGAGGAAAGTGCAGAGCTTTCATAACTTTGAAATGGAAGGGTGTAAAGCTTCCAAAAAATTGGAGAAAGAGGAAAGTGGAGTTTTGGAATGCACCCTTCCATTCAGAAGTTTTAAAAGCTCTGCATTCTTTCATTTAAAAGTTTTGGAAGCTCTACACCCTTGTAAAGCTTCTAAGACTATGGAGATAGAGAAAAGTGGAGTTTTGGAATATGCACCCTTCCCTTAAAAGGTTTTGGAATCTTTGCACCCTTCCATTTTAAAGTTTTGGAAGCTCTACACCCTTCCATATAAAAGTTCATAAAATTTTACTTATCTATTCAAATTTAACTCTAAAGAGTTATTTAAGCTCCAAAGAGTTATTTAAGATCTATGTTTGTATAAGCATATGTTTCTTCTAATGATTCCATAGAAAATTATAATTCTATGTTCATGGCTATTTTTTCATGCATATAGCAACTTGACCACTTTCACTAAGTGCAAGCATAACTTTTATTCTTTTGGTCTTATTTAAGCTTCATGTTATTTTTTATTCTTGAATGATAATTATTTGAGATTTATTTCCTCCAAAGATGCATAATCTAGAAGATTTGTATTTGTTTTGTATCTCTAGCCAACCTAAATCTTTTTTATAAAACAATGTTGCTATTGAAAAAACTTCATGTATATGTGTTTGTATATAGGTAATTCTAAGTGGTATATAACTTAAAAAATGTATAAGGATTGATTTTTTCTTGCTTTTTCTTTAAAAATATTCTCTGCTAGATAATCTTGCTATATAAAGTTATTTGTGATCATCTTTAAAAGTAAACAATATTTTTGTTAGTATGGTAAATTAAAAATTTTAAAAACATCAACTTGTTTTTTTGGGTTATTAACTTAATTTTGTTGGAAAAAATGTATATTTATATATATTGTAAAAGAAAGAAATACACAATATATATATGGCCAGTCATTGAGATATGATGACCCACCCAAACCATGGGCTCGATCATGAATATATTGTAAAAGAAAGAAATACACAATGTCCTAGACATCTAGGACCAGTCATTCAAATATGAAGACCCACCCAAACCATGGGCTCGATCATGAATGAACCCAAAAGCAAAAAGGGCTTCACCGTATTACCTTAGTATGTTTTACTTATTTAATGCTTTATAGATTTATATATAGAAGTTACAAAAATATTTTAAGCTTTATTTGCTATCAATGATGACAACATAGATGTAAAACATAAATTAGATGATTCTCTGCATCTTTGCTATGGATAGGGCATCAACCCGAATCATCACTTGGGGTACTGTCGCTTGGGCCACCAAGGCTAGAGTGGTTAGGACTTAAAAAAATTCTTTGCTAAATAGTCTTGCTAATAAAGTTATTTGTCATCATCTTTAAAAGTAAAAACATTTTTGCTAGTATGGTAAATTAGAATTTTAAAAACATTAACTTGTTTTTTTGGGTTATAGATTTGAATTAATTTTATTAGAAAAAAATATATTTATATATATTGTAAAAGAAATAAATACACAATGTCCCAGACATCTAAGACCAATCATTCAGATATGATGGCCCACCCAAACCATGGGCTCGATCATGAATATGTTGTAAAAGAAAGAAATACACAATGTCACAGACATCTAAGACCAGTCATTTAGATATGATGACCCACCCAAACCATGGGCTCGATCATGAATCGACCCAAAAACAGAAAGGACTTCACCTTAGTACTTTAGTATGTTTGATTTATTGAATGCTTTATACATTTATATATATAAGTTACAAAAATATTTTAAGCTTTATTTGCTAAACGATGACAACATAGATGCAAAATATAAATTAGATGCAAATAAATGTTACAAATGAGTTTTAAGTTCTATTAATATATAGAAAATAATATTATTATCAAAGATGTCATTCTTACTAATCCAAATAAATAAAAGATACCTCCTATATAAATTATCCTATTAAAAGGGAGATCCCTGGCACTCTACAAAGATATATTAAAATTTTAATAGCATCAACTTATTTTTTTGGTTATAGATTTGAATTAATTTTGTCGTGGAATATATATATATATTGTAAAAGAAAGAAATACACAATGTCCCAGAAATCTAAGACCACTCATTCAGATAGGATGACCCACCCAAACGATCATGGATCAACCCAAAACCAAAAAGGACTTCACCTTAGTACTTTAGTATGTTTGATTTATTTAATGCTTTATACATTTATATATAGAAGTTAAAATATTTTAAGCTTTATTTGCTATCAATGATGACAACATAGATGTGAAGCATAAATTACATGAAAATAAATGTTCCAAATGAGTTTTAAGTTCTATTAATATATAGAAAAACATATCAATATCAAAGATGTCATTCTTACCAATCCAAATAAATAAAAGATACATCCTATATAAATTATCCTATTAAAAGGGAGCTCCCTAGCACTTTGCAAAGATATGATTCTCTTTAAACATTTTTAGCCCGTATACCAAATGAGTTTTAAGTTCTATTAATATATAGAAAAACATATCAATATCAAAGATGTCATTCTTACCAATCCAAATAAATAAAAGATACATCCTATATAAATTATCCTATTAAAAGGGAGCTCCCTAGCACTTTGCAAAGATATGATTCTCTTTAAACATTTTTAGCCCGTACCAAAATAATGTTCTTTAAACTTATAAATTTTTTTGAAGATGATCCCTGGAGGTTGTTTTTGTGCAAGGGTCATTTAAAATATTAGTAAAGCTATACTCATTTGAAATATGAGTAATAAAGCTATCTATACTCATTAGTGACAACAAAAAAAAGTCATTGTGTCACTCTTAACATATACATAAATTCTTTTGACATATTTGAGAGTTTTCTTTTGAGAATTCCTATTCAATACTTTTGTTTAATACTTTCATGGTATTTGTTAAGTCAATTATATTAAGCTCTACGCATACAAACATGGTTGTCATGTAAAATGCATAAAGAGATAGTTGTGTCAATCTTATCTAAGGGTATGTAGAGACATAATATCCCCCCTTACCAGAGACTTTTATGGTGTTGATGTTGGCCACTGTATCATCTTCACTACCCTTGGGCCGCAGGCGTCGGAATGTGTGAAATTCACTTGAAAACCATGTATTATACATTTTACATGTGTGCTTGTTACTTGTCTATTAAAGGTGCACCACGAGATCCTTGGTTGAGAGTGCTAGCTTTAGAATAGGTGTTTACATAGCTAGAGTGGCCAAATGAGCCTGAGGACCAGACTTTAACTTTGGCCGTCCAAAGGTGTGAACCCTAGAGGTCACCTACAAAACCTAAAATGTAACTCTCATGAATCATTCTCTTATGCATATCAAAAGGGTGCTCTTCTTCTCTACACTCTTACTCTCTTGCTATTGAAAAAACTTCATGTATATGTGTTTGTATATAGGTAATTCTAAGTGGTATATAACTTAAAAAATGTATAAGGATTGATTTTTTCTTGCTTTTTCTTTAAAAATATTCTCTGCTAGATAATCTTGCTATATAAAGTTATTTGTGATCATCTTTAAAAGTAAACAATATTTTTGTTAGTATGGTAAATTAAAAATTTTAAAAACATCAACTTGTTTTTTTGGGTTATTAACTTAATTTTGTTGGAAAAAATGTATTTTTATATATATTGTAAAAGAAAGAAATACACAATATATATATGGCCAGTCATTCAGATATGATGACCCACCCAAACCATGGGCTCGATCATGAATATATTGTAAAAGAAAGAAATACACAATGTCCTAGACATCTAGGACCAGTCATTCAAATATGAAGACCCACCCAAACCATGGGCTCGATCATGAATGAACCCAAAAGCAAAAAGGGCTTCACCTTATTACCTTAGTATGTTTTACTTATTTAATGCTTTATAGATTTATATATAGAAGTTACAAAAATATTTTAAGCTTTATTTGCTATCAATGATGACAACATAGATGTAAAACATAAATTAGATGATTCTCTGCATCTTTGCTATGGATAGGGCATCAACCCGAATCATCACTTGGGGTACTGTCGCTTGGGCCACCAAGGCTAGAGTGGTTAGGACTTAAAAAAATTCTTTGCTAAATAGTCTTGCTAATAAAGTTATTTGTCATCATCTTTAAAAGTAAAAACATTTTTGCTGGTATGGTAAATTAGAATTTTAAAAACATTAACTTGTTTTTTTGGGTTATAGATTTGAATTAATTTTATTAGAAAAAAGATATATTTATATATATATTGTAAAAGAAATAAATACACAATGTCCTAGACATCTAAGACCAATCATTCAGATATGATGGCCCACCCAAACCATGGGCTCGATCATGAATATGTTGTAAAAGAAAGAAATACACAATGTCACAGACATCTAAGGCCATTCATTTAGATATGATGACCCACCCAAACCATGGGCTCGATCATGAATCGACCCAAAAACAAAAAGGACTTCACCTTAGCACTTTAGTATGTTTGATTTATTGAATGCTTTATACATTTATATATATAAGTTACAAAAATATTTTAAGCTTTATTTGCTAAACGATGACAACATAGATGCAAAATATAAATTAGATGCAAATAAATGTTACAAATGAGTTTTAAGTTCTATTAATATATAGAAAATAATATTATTATCAAAGATGTCATTCTTACTAATCCAAATAAATAAAAGATACATCCTATATAAATTATCCTATTAAAAGGGAGATCCCTGGCACTCTACAAAGATATATTAAAATTTTAATAGCATCAACTTATTTTTTTGGTTATAGATTTGAATTAATTTTGTCGTGGAATATATATATATGTTGTAAAAGAAAGAAATACACAATGTCCCAGAAATCTAAGACCACTCATTCAGATAGGATGACCCACCCAAACGATCATGGATCAACCCAAAACCAAAAAGGACTTCACCTTAGTACTTTAGTATGTTTGATTTATTTAATGCTTTATACATTTATATATAGAAGTTAAAATATTTTAAGCTTTATTTGCTATCAATGATGACAACATAGATGTGAAACATAAATTACATGAAAATAAATGTTCCAAATGAGTTTTAAGTTCTATTAATATATAGAAAAACATATCAATATCAAAGATGTCATTCTTACCAATCCAAATAAATAAAGGATACATCCTATATAAATTATCCTATTAAAAGGGAGCTCCCTAGCACTTTGCAAAGATATGATTCTCTTTAAACATTTTTAGCCCGTACCAAATGAGTTTTAAGTTCTATTAATATATAGAAAAACATATCAATATCAAAGATGTCATTCTTACCAATCCAAATAAATAAAAGATACATCCTATATAAATTATCCTATTAAAAGGGAGCTCCCTAGCACTTTGCAAAGATATGATTCTCTTTAAACATTTTTAGCCCGTACCAAAATAATGTTCTTTAAACTTATAAATTTTTTTGAAGATGATCCCTGGTGGGTGGAGGTTGTTTTTGTGCAAGGGTCATTTAAAATATTAGTAAAGCTATACTCATTTGAAATATGAGTAATAAAGCTATCTATACTCATTAGTGACAACAAAAAAAAAGTCATTGTGTCACTCTTAACATATACATAAATTCTTTTGACATATTTGAGAGTTTTCTTTTGAGAATTCCTATTCAATACTTTTGTTTAATACTTTCATGGTATTTGTTAAGTCAATTATATTAAGCTCTACGCATACAAACATGGTTGTCATGTAAAATGCATAAAGAGATAGTTGTGTCAATCTTATCTAAGGGTATGTAGAGACATAATAACCCCCCTTACCAGAGACTTTTATGGTGTTGATGTTGGCCACTGTATCATCTTCACTACCCTTGGGCCCCGTAGGTGTCGGAATGTGTGAAATTCACTTGAAAACCATGTATTATACATTTTACATGTGTGCTTGTTACTTGTCTATTAAAGGTGCACCACGAGATCCTTGGTTGAGAGTGCTAGCTTTAGAATAGGTGTTTACATAGCTAGAGTGGCCAAATGAGCCTGAGGACCAGACTTTAACTTTGGCCGTCCAAAGGTGTGAACCCTAGAGGTCACCTACAAAACCTAAAATGTAACTCTCATGAATCATTCTCTTATGCATATCAAAAGGGTGCTCTTCTTCTCTACACTCTTACTCTCTTGTGTCTTGCTTGCCTATTTTGATTTAAGCTCTTGTGTGCTCATTGCATGTGTGAGAGAGTGAGAGTGAGTGTGTGAGAGAGTGAGAGGAGGGTTGAGCTGCGTTTGGAGTGCGGCAATGATGGCAGAGTGAATCTCTCAGGTGCTCCTATGGTGGCGCAACCTACGAGAATCCTAAGCACAAGTATTCACGAGGTGAGTGACACTCCCTGCCCTTGTATTTGTGAGCTAAGTCATGGAATATTGGCTTCTTAATTGAGCTATTTTATGCTCTCGAGTGTGGTTAGGGAAAGCCCCATGACATTGGTTTGTTCCTACACTCTTTCTATGATGCAAGTGCTGGGTAATAGCCCCACCGCATAGCTATCTTGAATGCTTGTGTGGTTCATTTTGTGAAAAATCTATTTTTTTTCTAGAAAGGAACATAACAAAAATCTTAGAAATTGATATCGATGTTATACATGCGACAAGTTGCAGCCCACGTAAGTAGCATGGATGTAAGTGCTAGAAGAACAAAGACCTGCATGTACTCTCCAAAAATTGTGCCATGTGTAGTTAGCTTAAAAAAGTAGTAAACTAATTAAGTTTTCAAACTACACCACTAGATCACATATTGTAAACTACAAGAAGAGACAAAACCCCTACTTTCATTCTCCCCTGCTCCCTTGTCCCCCCTCCACCACCACCATAAATCCCCCTCACCCCTTAACTTATAAGCTTAAGCCCCCCTTCCAAGAACCCCCTCCCTTACACTCACCTGATACAATAAGATATGGCTTGTGAATCCCCCGGGGTAAAATTCAGCCCATAGATGACCAAGATCTCACCAATGTCCATATCTTTACAAAATCAGAAGCCAATCATGTGAAGGAATCCATTGGGAAGCCTTTGATTAGAATCAATGACAAGCGTAGTTCCCAAAACCCTGCAGAGATCACATAGCCGAGCAGTACCTCATGGCCAAAAATTGCCAAGAAAACTCCCTAAGTTCAAGCTTAAATGAATCTTGTGCTTGCTTAAGCTTCTCCCAAGCTTAGACAAGCTTCCATGTGAACTACAAGCTCATAAATGAAGGGAAAAACGTGCAGAGTAGACCAACATCCTCAAAGTAGAAAGCAACCACCAAAATCACCATGGACTAGTTCTTTGTGAAGCTCTTGATATGCTATATCGAAACCCTAAATTAATGCGAGTTCTCAGCCAAGGATTGAAGCCCTAATCACTCCAAGATCAAGCATGAAGAAGAAGAAAGAGTAAAAATGTTTTTGGATTAGCACTAATCAAGATTAGCAGATTTTCTCCAAATTTGGTCCTCTGATTTGAAATTAAGAGCGGCTCCCTCAAAAGTTGGTCCTCAACCAACCCATGGCCCCAAAACTTAGGAAAATTTCACTCAATCAAGATCACCATGTCTTTCTTCCTGATCAAGAAAATCAAGAAATCCAAGAATTCATCAAATTTTCTTGAAACTAAGATGAAAGTGGATCAAAGACTAAGCTCTAATACCAATGAAACAAAGGAGCATCTAGACTAGCCTTGTATTAGCCTAGATTAGGATGAGTAACCTAGGTTTAGAGAGAAAAGAGAGTAATTGACTTGTATATTGATGGTTATCAAAAGGTTCCTATGACATTGGCCCATATACTAGGCCATCCTTTCAAACTCCACTTATTAATGTCCATGGGCATGCCCAAGCCTAGTCTTAACCCTTGGCTCCTTTCACATCCCCTTCATCCCTTGGCCTTGGGCCCAAATTGACTTGAGTACCTTTTTGCTTTGTTATAAGTTTCTAAAACTATGGAGAGTGAGGAAAGTGCAGAGCTTTCATAACTTTGAAATGGAAGGGTGTAAAGATTCCAAAACTATGGAGAAAGAGGAAAGTGGAGTTTTGGAATGTACCCCTCCATTCAGAAGTTTTAAAAGCTCTGCATTCTTTCATTTAAAAGTTTTGGAAGCTCTACACCCTTGTAAAGCTTCTAAGACTATGGAGATAGAGAAAAGTGGAGTTTTGGAATATGCACCCTTCCCTTAAAAGGTTTTGGAATCTTTGCACCCTTCCATTTTAAAGTTTTGGAAGCTCTACACCCTTCCATATAAAAGTTCATAAAATTTTACTTATCTATTCAAATTTAACTCTAAAGAGTTATTTAAGCTCCAAAGAGTTATTTAAGATCTATGTTTGTATAAGCATATGTTTCTTCTAATGATTCCATAGAAAATTATAATTCTATGTTCATGGCTACTTTTTCATGCATATAGCAACTTGACCACTTTCAGCATAACTTTTATTCTTTTGGTCTTATTTAAGCTTCATGTTATTTTTTATTCTTGAATGATAATTATTTGAGATTTATTTCCTCCAAAGATGCATAATCTAGAAGATTTGTATTTGTTTTGTATCTCTAGCCAACCTAAATCTTTTTTATAAAACAATGTTGCTATTGAAAAAACTTCATGTATATGTGTTTGTATATAGGTAATTCTAAGTGGTATATAACTTAAAAAATGTATAAGGATTGATTTTTTCTTGCTTTTTCTTTAAAAATATTCTCTGCTAGATAATCTTGCTATATAAAGTTATTTGTGATCATCTTTAAAAGTAAAAAATATTTTTGTTAGTATGGTAAATTAAAAAATTTAAAAACATCAACTTGTTTTTTTGGGTTATTAACTTAATTTTGTTGGAAAAAATGTATATTTATATATATTGTAAAAGAAAGAAATACACAATATATATATGGCCAGTCATTCAGATATGATGACCCACCCAAACCATGGGCTCGATCATGAATATATTGTAAAAGAAAGAAATACACAATGTCCTAGACATCTAGGACCAGTCATTCAAATATGAAGACCCACCCAAACCATGGGCTCGATCATGAATGAACCCAAAAGCAAAAAGGGCTTCACCTTATTACCTTAGTATGTTTTACTTATTTAATGCTTTATAGATTTATATATAGAAGTTACAAAAATATTTTAAGCTTTATTTGCTATCAATGATGACAACATAGATGTAAAACATAAATTAGATGATTCTCTACATCTTTGCTACTATGGAAAGGGCATCAACCCGAATCATCACTTGGGGTACTGTCGCTTGGGCCACCAAGGCTAGAGTGGTTAGGACTTAAAAATATTCTTTGCTAAATAGTCTTGCTAATAAAGTTATTTGTCATCATCTTTAAAAGTAAAAACATTTTTGCTAGTATGGTAAATTAGAATTTTAAAAACATTAACTTGTTTTTTTGGGTTATAGATTTGAATTAATTTTATTAGAAAAAAGATATATTTATATATATTGTAAAAGAAATAAATACACAATGTCCCAGACATCTAAGACCAATCATTCAGATATGATGGCCCACCCAAACCATGGGCTCGATCATGAATATGTTGTAAAAGAAAGAAATACACAATGTCACAGACATCTAAGGCCAGTCATTTAGATATGATGACCCACCCAAACCATGGGCTCGATCATGAATCGACCCAAAAACAAAAAGGACTTCACCTTAGTACTTTAGTATGTTTGATTTATTGAATGCTTTATACATTTATATATATAAGTTACAAAAATATTTTAAGCTTTATTTGCTAAACGATGACAACATAGATGCAAAATATAAATTAGATGCAAATAAATGTTACAAATGAGTTTTAAGTTCTATTAATATATAGAAAATAATATTATTATCAAAGATGTCATTCTTACTAATCCAAATAAATAAAAGATACATCCTATATAAATTATCCTATTAAAAGGGAGATCCCTGGCACTCTACAAAGATATATTAAAATTTTAATAGCATCAACTTATTTTTTTGGTTATAGATTTGAATTAATTTTGTCGTGGAATATATATATATGTTGTAAAAGAAAGAAATACACAATGTCCCAGAAATCTAAGACCACTCATTCAGATAGGATGACCCACCCAAACGATCATGGATCAACCCAAAACCAAAAAGGACTTCACCTTAGTACTTTAGTATGTTTGATTTATTTAATGCTTTATACATTTATATATAGAAGTTAAAATATTTTAAGCTTTATTTGCTATCAATGATGACAACATAGATGTGAAACATAAATTACATGAAAATAAATGTTCCAAATGAGTTTTAAGTTCTATTAATATATAGAAAAACATATCAATATCAAAGATGTCATTCTTACCAATCCAAATAAATAAAAGATACATCCTATATAAATTATCCTATTAAAAGGGAGCTCCCTAGCACTTTGCAAAGATATGATTCTCTTTAAACATTTTTAGCCCGTACCAAATGAGTTTTAAGTTCTATTAATATATAGAAAAACATATCAATATCAAAGATGTCATTCTTACCAATCCAAATAAATAAAAGATACATCCTATATAAATTATCCTATTAAAAGGGAGCTCCCTAGCACTTTGCAAAGATATGATTCTCTTTAAACATTTTTAGCCCGTACCAAAATAATGTTCTTTAAACTTATAAATTTTTTTGAAGATGATCCCTGGGTGGAGGTTGTTTTTGTGCAAGGGTCATTTAAAATATTAGTAAAGCTATACTCATTTGAAATATGAGTAATAAAGCTATCTATACTCATTAGTGGCAACAAAAAAAAAGTCATTGTGTCACTCTTAACATATACATAAATTCTTTTGACATATTTGAGAGTTTTCTTTTGAGAATTCCTATTCAATACTTTTGTTTAATACTTTCATGGTATTTGTTAAGTCAATTATATTAAGCTCTACGCATACAAACATGGTTGTCATGTAAAATGCATAAAGAGATAGTTGTGTCAATCTTATCTAAGGGTATGTAGAGACATAATAACCCCCCTTACCAGAGACTTTTATGGTGTTGATGTTGGCCACTGTATCATCTTCACTACCCTTGGGCCCCGTAGGTGTCGGAATGTGTGAAATTCACTTGAAAACCATGTATTATACATTTTACATGTGTGCTTGTTACTTGTCTATTAAAGGTGCACCACGAGATCCTTGGTTGAGAGTGCTAGCTTTAGAATAGGTGTTTACATAGCTAGAGTGGCCAAATGAGCCTGAGGACCAGACTTTAACTTTGGCCGTCCAAAGGTGTGAACCCTAGAGGTCACCTACAAAACCTAAAATGTAACTCTCATGAATCATTCTCTTATGCATATCAAAAGGGTGCTCTTCTTCTCTACACTCTTACTCTCTTGTGTCTTGCTTGCCTATTTTGATTTAAGCTCTTGTGTGCTCATTGCATGTGTGAGAGAGTGAGAGTGAGTGTGTGAGAGAGTGAGTGTGTGAGAGAGTGAGAGGAGGGTTGAGCTGCGTTTGGAGTGCGGCAATGATGGCGGAGTGAATCTCTCAGGTGCTCCTATGGTGGCGCAACCTACGAGAATCCTAAGCACAAGTATTCACGAGGTGAGTGACACTCCCTGCCCTTGTATTTGTGAGCTAAGTCATGGAATATTGGCTTCTTAATTGAGCTATTTTATGCTCTCGAGTGTGGTTAGGGAAAGCCCCATGACATTGGTTTGTTCCTACACTCTTTCTATGATGCAAGTGCTGGGTAATAGCCCCACCGCATAGCTATCTTGAATGCTTGTGTGGTTAGGGAAAGCCCCATGACATTGGTTTGTTCCTACACTCTTTCTATGATGCAAGTGCTGGGTAATAGCCCCACCGCATAGCTATCTTGAATGCTTGTGTGGTTCGCTTTGTGAAAAATCTATTTTTTTTCTAGAAAGGAACATAACAAAAATCTTAGAAATTGATATCGATGTTATACATGCGACAAGTTGCAGCCCACGTAAGTAGCATGGATGTAAGTGCTAGAAGAACAAAGACCTACATGTACTCTCCAAAAATTGTGCCATGTGTAGTTAGCTTAAAAAAGTAGTAAACTAATTAAGTTTTCAAAATACACCACTAGATCACATATTGTAAACTACAAGAAGAGACAAAACCCCTACTTTCATTCTCCCCTGCTCCCTTGTCCCCCCTCCACCACCACCATAAATCCCCCTCACCCCTTAACTTATAAGCTTAAGCCCCCCTTCCAAGAACCCCCTCCCTTACACTCACCTGATACAATAAGATATGGCTTGTGAATCCCCCGGGGTAAAATTCAGCCCATAGATGACCAAGATCTCACCAATGTCCATATCTTTACAAAATCAGAAGCCAATCATGTGAAGGAATCCATTGGGAAGCCTTTGATTAGAATCAATGACAAGCGTAGTTCCCAAAACCCTGCAGAGATCGCATAGCCGAGCAGTACCTCATGGCCAAAAATTGCCAAGAAAACTCCCTAAGTTCAAGCTTAAATGAATCTTGTGCTTGCTTAAGCTTCTCCCAAGCTTAGACAAGCTTCCATGTGAACTACAAGCTCATAAATGAAGGGAAAAACGTGCAGAGTAGACCAACATCCTCAAAGTAGAAAGCGACCACCAAAATCACCATGGACTAGTTCTTTGTGAAGCTCTTGATATGCTATATCGAAACCCTAAATTAATGCGAGTTCTCAGCCAAGGATTGAAGCCCTAATCACTCCAAGATCAAGCATGAAGAAGAAGAAAGAGTAAAAATGTTTTTGGATTAGCACTAATCAAGATTAGCAAATTTTCTCCAAATTTGGTCCTCTGATTTGAAATTAAGAGCGGCTCCCTCAAAAGTTGGTCCTCAACCAACCCATGGCCCCAAAACTTAGGAAAATTTCACTCAATCAAGATCACCATGTCTTTCTTCCTGATCAAGAAAATCAAGAAATCCAAGAATTCATCAAATTTTCTTGAAACTAAGATGAAAGTGGATCAAAGACTAAGCTCTAATACCAATGAAACAAAGGAGCATCTAGACTAGCCTTGTATTAGCCTAGATTAGGATGAGTAACCTAGGTTTAGAGAGAAAAGAGAGTAATTGACTTGTATATTGATGGTTATCAAAAGGTTCCTATGACATTGGCCCATATACTAGGCCATCCTTTCAAACTCCACTTATTAATGTCCATGGGCATGCCCAAGCCTAGTCTTAACCCTTGGCTCCTTTCACATCCCCTTCATCCCTTGGCCTTGGGCCCAAATTGACTTGAGTACCTTTTTGCTTTGTTATAAGCTTCTAAAACTATGGAGAGTGAGGAAAGTGCAGAGCTTTCATAACTTTGAAATGGAAGGGTGTAAAGCTTCCAAAACTATGGAGAAAGAGGAAAGTGGAGTTTTGGAATGCACCCTTCCATTCAGAAGTTTTAAAAGCTCTGCATTCTTTCATTTAAAAGTTTTGGAAGCTCTACACCCTTGTAAAGCTTCTAAGACTATGGAGATAGAGAAAAGTGGAGTTTTGGAATATGCACCCTTCCCTTAAAAGGTTTTGGAATCTTTGCACCCTTCCATTTTAAAGTTTTGGAAGCTCTACACCCTTCCATATAAAAGTCAATAAAATTTTACTTATCTATTCAAATTTAACTCTAAAGAGTTATTTAAGCTCCAAAGAGTTATTTAAGATCTATGTTTGTACAAGCATATGTTTCTTCTAATGATTCCATAGAAAATTATAATTCTATGTTCATGGCTATTTTTTCATGCATATAGCAACTTGACCACTTTCACTAAGTGCAAGCATAACTTTTATTCTTTTGGTCTTATTTAAGCTTCATGTTATTTTTTATTCTTGAATGATAATTATTTGAGATTTATTTCCTCCAAAGATGCATAATCTAGAAGATTTGTATTTGTTTTGTATCTCTAGCCAACCTAAATCTTTTTTATAAAACAATGTTGCTATTGAAAAAACTTCATGTATATGTGTTTGTATATAGGTAATTCTAAGTGGCTATATAAAGTTATTTGTGATCATCTTTAAAAGTAAAAAATATTTTTGTTAGTATGGTAAATTAAAAAATTTAAAAACATCAACTTGTTTTTTTGGGTTATTAACTTAATTTTGTTGGAAAAAATGTATATTTATATATATTGTAAAAGAAAGAAATACACAATATATATATGGCCAGTCATTCAGATATGATGACCCACCCAAACCATGGGCTCGATCACGAATATATTGTAAAAGAAAGAAATACACAATGTCCTAGACATCTAGGACCAGTCATTCAAATATGAAGACCCACCCAAACCATGGGCTCGATCATGAATGAACCCAAAAGCAAAAAGGGCTTCACCTTATTACCTTAGTATGTTTTACTTATTTAATGCTTTATAGATTTATATATAGAAGTTACAAAAATATTTTAAGCTTTATTTGCTATCAATGATGACAACATAGATGTAAAACATAAATTAGATGATTCTCTGCATCTTTGCTATGGATAGGGCATGATTCACATCACTCCGTCGGTTGAGACCATTAGGAGCATATGGCTCGACATCATTCACACCCTCCGCGGTCAGTGGGGGAAGCTCAGGGAGGTTTTGATCGCATGTGGAAGCAGGGCAGGAAGCCTTCTTGAGACTTTGAAGGCCTGGCCCTTTCCTCATAGATAGAGGTGGTGACCCCATTTGGCACTACAGACCACTTGTGTGGATGTTTCCCCCCCCTCCCCCTATATAAGATAGCCTTATCCTCATAGAGCAGCCAGTAGGAGGAGAAGCATCTCTCCCCCTTATGATCATTGATTTCCCGCCCTTATACGAGGCAAGTTTGTATTTAGCCCTTCGTGGTTGTACTTCGCCCTTTGTGGCTGTTTTCTCTTTAACTAATTGAAGGATATTTTTCTCGAAAAAAAACATAAATTAGATGGAAATACATGTTACAAATGAGTTTAAAGTTCTAATAATATATAGAAAATCATATCAATATCAAATCAATATCAAAGATGGCATTCTTACAAATCCAAATAGATAAAAGATACATCCTATATAATGTATCCTTTTAAAAGGGATCTCCCTAGCACTCTACAAAGAAATGATGCTCTTTAAACCTTTTTAGCCCATACCAAAAGAATATTCTTTAAACTTATAATTTTTTATAAAGATGATCCCCATGAAGGTTTATTTTAATGATTCCATAGAAAATTATAATTCTATGTTCATGGCTATTTTTTCATGCATAGAGCAACTTGACCACTTTCACTAAGTGCAAGTATAGCTTTTATTCTTTTGGTCTAAGTTTAGCTTCCATGTTATTCTTTACTATTGAATGATAATTATTTGAGATTTATTTCCTCCAAAGATGCATAATTTGGAAGATTTGTATTTGTTGTGTATCTCTAGTCACCTTAAATCATCTTTATAAAACAATGTTGCTATTGAAAAAACTTCATGTATATGTGTTTGGATATAGGTAATTCTACGTGGCATATAACTTTAAAATATGTATAAGGATTGATTTTCTCTTAATTTTTCTTTAAAAATATTCTTTGCTAGATAATATTGCTAACAAAGTTGTTTTTCATCATCTTTAAAAGTAAAATGGCGCCATATCAGCATTTAAAGTACCTAAAACCAATTAATAGGTTGGTCATTAGAGGTGGACAATGAACAATGGAAGCGTTAAATCAAAGCATGCAAAATATCAAGCAAATGTTTTTGCATGCATTGATTTGATGCTTTCATTGTCTATCTACAATGACCAATCGATAAGTTGGTGATTGGAGGTGGAAAATGGACACATGAAATAAAAGCATACAAAAATATTAGGCAAATGTTCACCATATCCTATGATGAAGTAAATAGCGTAATTATAGAAGTTCTCACAAAACGCATAGTAGAGTCTGCACTCCAATCTAGTAAGTTAAAATCAATCCCCCCTGTGGATATAGCAAGGGATTGTTTGCACAAGGTTAGTAAGAATTTCACAGTTACTCAAGGTATCTGCCAGTAAGATAAAGTGGGGATAAGCTTGCAATCATATTCTATGATCTACAAGCATTGGACTACGGTTTAAGATCATTCTCAAGGGGAAAAGGGTTTTGACTCTCCTAAACCCCTTTAATTTATGACAAGCACAAAAAGTGTTGAATGAAAAGATCTTAGAGCTCATCAGTGAACTTGTTCATCCCTATCACATGTATGGTGGCTTGCTGCTGCAGTTGTGGCACCAAAACAAGATCATGAGATATTGAATGTGTTCTTCATGAGATATTAAAGGGTCTATGATTTAACATAAGTACGAGGGATATTCTAAAGGTTAATGATTTTGGTGGACGTAGAATGGCATCTAGTGGGGGATCTTAAGTTTTTGAAGTGCATGTTTGGTGTATGCAAAATTTCCTTGCTTGTGTATTTTATATGATCAAGAAAGAATGGCAAGGATGGAAGAAACATTGGATTGTAACCCATGACCAACTTGGAGGTCATGGGTGGATAGAAAATGGTGCCAATGGCTTGGGGCGGTCACTCTTCAAGAGATTACAATATCACGTACATTCAAGCCCCCAAACTTGTTTTTATAAAAGAGTCTAATGTA
Organism: Cibotium barometz; assembly: GCF_041138505.1. Classification (NCBI taxonomy): domain Eukaryota; kingdom Viridiplantae; phylum Streptophyta; class Polypodiopsida; order Cyatheales; family Cibotiaceae; genus Cibotium; species Cibotium barometz. The sequence continues at coordinate 12,650,694 of NC_141051.1, forward strand.
TGTATACATGTATCCTTCCATATTTTTTACACCCCCTAGTATGCATGTATCCTTTCATATTTTTTATAAATTTACAAAAATACATTTATAGAAGGGTTTTTTTAATTGATTTTGGAAAAAAAAACCGTAAGTACATAAAGAAAAAGGGTCATTTTATTCATGAAAAATTCATAAGTGAGGGGGTTTTTAAAATACCCCTTGAACACACGCGATACATAGGGTTTCTTTTTAGTACTGAACCCCCCAACATGTATGTATACATGTATCCTTCCATATTTATTACGCTCCCTAGTATGCATAAATACTACAAAGGAAACCTACAAATATACTCCTTGTATACACTGTATATGACATGATTTAAAAATATATTGTCAGTTAACTCACATGACATCATACATTTCTAAAGAGTGATTGCCCTAGGGTGAATGGATCCAACTTGGGATCATATTCTAGACATATCCTTTAACAAAGTCTATTTTGCACTTGCATATAATGGTGATAATTATAGAGGAATTGGTATAGAAGTATATGTCTTTTGCTTACAAGATGCAACCTGCTTCTGATGCTCAAGCCACTTGTAATAAAGTGGAACAAGTTTTATCAGAGATTATGCTACATTGAGGTTGTGTCAATTCAAAAGGATAAGAAAAAGTCAAGTGCAAGTAGGAATTTTCCATGTGAACCATGTTTTGGAGGGGCAAAGACAAGGAAATTTCTTTCTACACCAAGGAATGTAGGTGGGAAATTATTAGTGTGTGATAGTCAGAGTATTATGATACATTAAAGTTGTATATATAGTTGTTGTTCCAATCATAGTAATGGAGGAAGGATCTAGATAGCAAAGATAAATGTATGGATTGCATTCAAAAAATTGGCTCCATTTCTATAAATGATGACATTTATATCAAATGATGCAAGAGAATTCAACTTGGTAATTACATTTTATAATCCAATAATTTAAGCCATAAGTTCAAGTAGCATCACACATTACATGGTAGGAGTTATTCTAGTTTTCGTATTATACATGTTATTTAGTGTTTTAATTGTGCATATGTTGATTGCGTTGGGAATGTAGCACATCTACGAGTCTCATGGTCCTTAATTCACAAACGAGGGAAGTTTGGTAATATGGTCTACACAAGGCATGGAGCAATCTCATGAGTAAGCTTTATGTGGTTTTTAAAAGACAATGCCTTATGGAGGTGGAATACATGATGTTAATCCCATGAGAGGTAATTGGTCAAGTCATGGTATAGAAGGATAGAGGTAAGATATGAGGAGAAGATTTGAGGGCCATACCCAATGAGTCAAAAGTCATTTACAAAGTAAGATATCTAGCTAGAAAAGCAAGTTATGAGAAATCAACAATGAGAGAACACCATGACAATTGGTTGAGGACTCAAGAGAGATATGGGAGCAAATAGAAATGTAGAAAATAATCTGATGATGCTAATGTTTAATACTTTTAAAGATAATGATGTTAATAATTTGTTAATGCAATATGGTTAGTAAGAGATTTCATGGTCCTTACTTCACAAACAAGGTAAGTTTGGTAATATGATCTACACAAGGCATGAAGCAATCTCATGAGTAAGTTCTATGTGGTTTTTAAAAGAGAATGCCTTATGGAGGTGGAATACATGATGTTAATCCCATGAGAGGTAATTGGTCAAGTGATGGTATAGAAGGATAGAGGTAAGATATGAGGAGAAAATTTGAATTCCATACCCAGTAAGTCAAAATTCCTCTATAAAGTAAGATATCTAGTTTAAAAAGTTGGTTATAAGAAATCAACAACGAAAGAACACCATGACAATTGGTTGAGAACTCAACAAAGATTTGAGAGCAAATAGAAATGTAGAACATAGTCTGATGATTCTAATGTTTAATATTTTTAAAGATAATGATGTTAATACTTTGCTAATGCAATGCATAGAGAAATCCAAGGATACCAAAGTTAATGTTCTTGTGTATAAGTATGAGTATGAGGGTGTAAATCGAAGGGTGTATAAATTTAAATGGAGGGCTTCCAAAAACTACACTTTACTCTTTGTGCTCGTGTTACAATGGAAGGGTGCATAGCTTATAAATGAAAGGGTAGAACTTCTAGCTTCTAAAACTATGGAGAATGAGGAAAATGCAGAGCTTCCATAACTTTTAAATGTAAGGGTGTAAATCTTCCAAAACTATGGAGAAAGACAAAATTGGAGTTTTGGAATGCACCCTTCCATTCAGAAGTTTTAAAAGCTTTGCATCCTTCCATTCAGAAGTTTTGGAAGCTCTACACCCTTGTAAAACTTCCAAAACTATGGACATAGAGAAGTGGAGTTTTGGAATATGCACCCTTCCCTTAAAAGGTTTTGGAATCTCTGCACCCTTCCCTTAAAAGGTTTTGGAATCTCTGCACCCTTCCATTTAAAAGTTTTGGAATCTCTACACCCTTCCATATAAAAGTTTATAAAATTTTACTTATCTATTCAAATTTAACTCTAAAGAGTTATTTAAGCTCTGTGTTTGTAAACATATGTTTATTCTAATGATTCCATAGAAAATTATAATTCTATGTTCATGGCTATTTTTTCATGCATATGGCAACATGACCACTTTCACTAAGTGCAAGCATAACTTTTATTCTTTTGGTCTTATTTAAGCTTCCATGTTATTCTTTATTCTTAAATGATAATTATTTGAGATTTATTTCCTCCAAAGATGTATAATGTGGAAGATTTGTATTTGTTGTGTATCTCTAGTCACCTTAAATCATCTTTATAAAACAATGTTGTTATTGAAAAAAATTCATGTATATGTCTTTGGATATAGGTAATTCTAAGTGGTATATAACTTTAAAATATGTATAAGGATTGATTTTCTCTTATTTTTTCTTTAAAAATATTCTTTGCTAGATAATCTTGCTAACAAAGTTATTTTTCATCATCTTTAAAAGTAAGAACATTTTGTTGCTATGGTAAATTAAAACTTTTAAAACATCAACTTGTTTTTTTGGGTTATAGATCTGACTTAATTTTGTTGGGAAAAATATATATTTATATATATTGTAAAAGAAAGAAATATACAATGTCCAAGACATCTAAGACCAGTCATTCAGAATTATGACCCACACAAACCATGGGGTCAATCATGAATATATTGTAAAAGAAAGAAATCCACGATGTCCCAAACATCTAAGACTAGTCATTCAGATATCGACGACCCACGCAAACCATGGGCTTGATCATGCATGAACCCAAATAAAAAAGGACTTCACCTTAGTACCTTAGTATGTTTGATTTATTTAATTCTTTATACATTTATATATAGAAGTTACAAAAATATTTTTAGATTTATTTGCTATATTAATGATGACAACATAGATGTAAAATATTTTTAGCTCTATTTGCTATATCAATGATCACAACATAGATGTAAAACATAAATTAGATGCAAAAAAATGTTACAAATGATTTTTAAGCTCTAATAATATATAGAAAATCATATCAATATCAAAGTTGTCATTCTTACCGATTCAAATAAATAAATAAATACCAATTCAAAGTTGTCATTCTTACCAATTCAAATCATATCAATATCAAAGTTGTCATTCTTACCAATTCAAATAAATAAAAGATACATCCTATATAAAGTATCCTAATAAAAGGGAGCTCCCTAGCACTCTACAAAGATATGATGCTCTTTAAACCTTTTTAGCTTGTACCAAAAGAATATTCTTTAAACTTATAAATTTTTACAAAGATGATCCACATGAAGGTTGTTTTCATGCAAGGGTCATTTGAAATATGAGTAGTAAAGCTATACTCATTTGAAATATGAGTAGTTAAGCGTACTCATTAGTGACAAAAAAAATTCATTGTGTCACTTCTAACATATACATAAATTCTCTTGACATATTTAAGAGTTTAATTCCTATTTAATACTTTCATGGTATTTGTTGACTCAACTATATTAAGCTCTACACACATACAAGCATGGTTGTCATGTAAGATGCATAGAGAGATAGTTGTGTCAATCTTATCTAAGGGTATGCATAGACCGACAAGGATAACACATTTCTTCAACTATTAAAAATTTAATTTATCATAGTACTTGTAAGAACTATTTAATAGCTTAATATATGAATTCTTGATCAAGTGCATAATCAAGCTTATGCATAACATTCAAAATTTGTTCTCTCTTGTTCCTATTTAAAAACTTATATGTTTGGGTATAGGTAACTCTAACTGTTGTATATCTATGAAAAAACAAGAGCTTAATAAATTTTTTTGGAGCTCCTTTCCATCTTCAAAAGTAAAAACATTTTTCAGTATGGTAAATCGAAATTTTAAAAATGTCAACTTTTTTGTGTTAGCAGATTTGATTTTTTTAAAAAGAGAAGTAGATATTTATGTATTATAAAAGCAAGAAGTATACAATGTCTCAAACATCTTACACCATTCATCTAGATAAAATATTCTACCCAAACCATGGGTGGATCATTGTATCTAACATCATTCATGTAGATACAACAATCCACCCAGAACATAGGTGGATCGTTGTATCTAACACTATTCAATTAGATACAACAATCTATCCAAACCATGGGCTCCATCATGGATCGACCCAATTTGGCTCAAATTCATGAATTTATGTATGGAACTGTACATGAAAGCAAAAGACCTTCCTATCATCACTGTCCTGAAAGCAAAGTTATGATCTTTTAACATTTTCAACCCATAGCAAAGGTAAATATTATGTTTTTTTGTTAAGATGATATGTGAAGGTTATTCTTTTATGCAAGGGTCATTTGAAATGTGAATAGTAAAGCTACACTACATTGGTTACAATAAAAGGCATTATGAGTCACCCTTAACATGTATAAGAATTCTTGGGACTTTCAACTTATTTATTAGTTTGCTTTGAGAGTTCCCATTTAATAGTTTCATTCTATTTGCACACTCATGCACTTGGTAGAGTTTCCACTATGCTTGGAAATTGCATACATCAAGATGCGATCAAGGGATGTATCATCAAAGAATTGGTATATCCACAAGTGGTATCCAACTAATTTATGGGAAATGGAAAGGCTTATCCTAGGTTGAATTTCTTTTGCCCCATTGCAATGCAAAGCTACCCCCTTTGTGTCCCTTCTTGTGAATAGTTGCAAAGAAGATTTGGGCATATTGGAATGGCAAGATTAGTGTTAAGGTTATAGGTAACTATTAGTTGTCTTGTCACATATGGTGGTCTTAAGTTTTTAACCTGCCCCTTGGATTCTCTAGATACTAAGGTGATGCAAGGAGGCTAAATAACAAAGCATTGGTCCAGTTTTTGGACTTATAGGGATGAACCTCTATTAAGATGGAAAGTTGTGGATAAGCTTGTTGTTATGGTATAGATTGCCTAGTTAGATCATTTGATTAAGAATTTCTCGCCACATGTATAGTAAGGGTACACGAGCTGCAAGTGTCTACTTCACTAAATTTTTGAGTCATGGCCTAAAGAGTGGTTTTGGTTCAGTACACAACACCCCTATTGAGACCTCAAACGAGGACCATGACTAATAGCTACTGAGACCTCAAACAAGGTTATATAGATATTACCTAAATATTTTAAAGTTTATTTCTATTAATAATGGCAACAAAATTTTAAAATGTCTAGTCAAAATAGCTACTGAGACTTCAAACAAGGTTATATAGATATTACCTAAATATATTTAAAGTTTATTTCTATTAATAATGGCAATAAAGATGCAAAATGTATAGAATTTTCTACATGTTATAGAATGTAAAGCTTATTTGCTACATGTTTTTGCAACCAGGGTGAAGAGAGATGTTGCAAACAAAGATTTAGGATGAAGGGTGTGTTGATTTTTTGGTGCCATTCAGTTGGAGCTAAAATTTCATCTTTTTGTTCGAGGACGTCCATTGTGCTGCAACTTCAAGGGATATAACAAAGGGTGGAGGGGTCATTATATCCAATAGATCCTCCTACTCAATGGCCTCGACAATTTTTAGCATTGACATCTTTCATTAAGTATGTATGTGAGGTCATGTTGGTTTGTTAAGATACATGAAAAGACTCACTAACCAAGCGCATAGTGTTTATACATCCTCTCAACGTCTACTAAATGAATAAGCAAGCAAGGACTGTGCAATACGTTACTTGAGAAAGAAAAATAGTGTGAAAATTTGTAGGATGCACAATGTGATATTCAAAAGAGAAAGCTCAATTGTCGTAATGTGTCTAGTAATGTACAGAGAATAGAGAACATTAATAGGAAGATACATACCATGTTAGAGAAGAGGACTACATTGGGGCCATGTCAGCATTTAATAGAGAACATTAATAGGAAGATACATACCATGTTAGAGAAGAGGACTACATTGGGGCCATGTTAGCATTTAAAGGACCTAAAACCAATTAATAGGGTGGTCATTGAAGGTGGACAATGAATAATGGAAGCGTCAAATCAAAGTATGCAATATATTAAGCAAATGTTGTGCATGCATTGATTTGATGCTTCCATTATCTATCTCCAATGACCAATCGATAAGTTGGTCATTGGAGGTGGAAAATGGAAGCATGAAATAAAAGCATGTAGAAATATTAGGCACATGTTCGCTAATTCAGATGACAAAGTAGATAGCATAATTGCAGAAGTTATCACAAAACACATGGTAGAGTCTGCACTCCAATCTAGTAAGATTAAATCAATCACTGAGGATATAGCAAGGGATTGTTTGCACAAGGTTAGTAAGAATTTCATAGATACTCAAGGTATCTGCTGACAAGATAAAGTGGGGATAAGCTTGCAATCATATTCTATGATCTACAAGCATTGGACTATGGGTCTGTAATTTAACATAAGTACGAGGGATATTGTGAAGGTTGTTGAAATTAGAGCAATGTGATGAGCTATGGTGGATCAAACACCATCAACATAATTAACAAAGTGATTAGCAAATAATTAATTAAGATATGATTAGTGAGTAATTAGCAAATAGCTTAGTGTAGGCATGGATAATCAAAAACCAGCAAATTCTCATTAGGCAAATGCCTCAATTTATAGAGTTTACATCCAAGCATCAAATCCCACTGATTTCTCCTTGATTCACTCCCAGAATATCTCCACCTCTTGCTTGATTCTCTCCACCTCTTCACTTCTCCCAGAATATATCCACACTTCCTAAATCTTCTCATGCTACCCTTTATTCTCTCCCAGTAGATTCTTCTCACCTTTTCACAGGTTCTTTCACATCTACACATTCTCTTTTACAGCCTCTAACCAAGGGCTTGTTCCCGCACACACCCTATTCACTTGTATTTTCAACACCTCCCCTCAAGTGAATACTCTCTAGCACACCTAGACCCTATCCCAAGTTTCCCTCCTTACTTGATAGTCCGCGTGACTCGTGTCTAGCACACCTCCCCTCAAGTTATCTTAGCACACCTGGACCCTATACCAAGTTTCTCTCTTACTTGATAGCCCGCGACCAGTGCCTCAAGTCCCTAAACTCATAGTCCTTGACACTCTCTCTCTCTATGTGTCCAAGGCTTCCTATAGTTGCCCGCGACCTTGACTAAAGTGCTCACACATACATCTACCACGTGGCCTACATCATCGGTGGCTCAGAGGTGGTTTTACTTTGTTGAGGCAGGTTACATTGGGTTGTGGGGTCTCTCTCTCTCTCTCTCTCAGAGATTTTCACATGGCTCCTCACTCTTTGGAGCCTCACATCTTCTCTTTTCTTCAGTCTTCTTGTCGTAGAAACTTCTCTCCACGCGTCCGTCTCTTCTTTCAGTCTTCTTGGGGCAGCTTCTCTTCTCGTGTCCATGTCTTCCTTTAGATCTTCTTGGTGTGGATCTTCTTCTTGGAAAGAGATGTCTTCTTCTTTCATGGTGGCTGGGGCCATGTGCTTGTCCGTCGTCAAGTCTTTTTGCTCCATGTGAGCAGCATGTTTAAATGTTTTGCTGATAGTTCTTTTGGGCTTTTTCTGTTTATCTTGTGTCATTATGCAATGCAAACCCAAATTTATGCGGGAGGTCTTACCTCTTGCCTTATTCTGGACAAGGGCAGTGTGTGTTCCCATTTTTACACTGATGCAATGTGCCCAATACATAATGTGTATAGCATTCTTTCTTATGCACATTCCCAAATGCAACTCTGGCTGTGAATAATCTTGATTTTGAGTGAGATTTACAGGCATTAACCAAGGGTTAAATGCAAAATGATGATTATCACAATTTTACCAGAAATTACATTAAATCAAGGGCAACCAATTTGTACGGAATGGTTGGAGTATCAAACCAACTCCGAATCGCAATATGAAGTTATAAGGATCTGTATCAGATACCTAGTGGTTAATTTGAACCCTCAATTGTACCAAAATACAGTGATTAGTAGTGATTAATCACTGATTAGCAAATTAATCCATTGTTTTGTGTGCAAAAAACAGAGTATGCGGGGAGTCCAGATCTGGTGCCTTAGACTTCAAATGAGCTCAAATGCTTTTAAAGCCATCAATAGCAATGAGTCTAGTAGAGGATTAAGCCAATAAACACCAGCTTGTAGAGCATGCTTGAAAACCCCGGGGGCTATAAGGAATTAGACCAATTTGATTGGATGAAGCAACAATGTCAAAAACTCCTCAGAAAAATGGCGCCAGCAAAAATCGCGATTTCTCCTGCGTTTCTTGGCGGTTTGCTACATCGATTCGACTGGCTAGAGTATTAGTGAGTTAGCTACCTTGTGCTAGAAGGGTTTGGCCTATTTTGAAGTGTGCAAGGAGAATGAACTCCTCCACTGGCTGGGGGTACAGAGGTGAGTTGAAAAAAGAGAAAAAATTATAATTAGCTCTTAATCCTAATTAATAAAATGATTAGCGAGATAATGGGCTCACAAATGATGGATTCTAGGCATGGCTCTGATACCATGTTGAAATTAGAGCAATGTGATGAGCTATGGTGGATCAAACACTAGAATCAACATCATTAATAATTAAGATGTGATTAGTGAGTAATTAGCAAATAGCTTAGTGTAGGCGTGATTAGTGAGTAATTAGCAAATAGCTTAGTGTAGGCATGGATAGTCAAAAACCAGCAAATTCTCATTAGGCAAATGCCTCAATTTATAGAGTTTACATCCAAGCATCAAATCCCACTGATTTCTCCTTGATTCACTCCCAGAATATCTCCACCTCTTGCTTGATTCTCTCCACCTCTTCACTTTTCCTAGAATATCTCCCAGAATATCTCCACACTTCCTAAATCTTCTCATGCTACCCTTTATTCTCTCCCAGTAGATTCTTCTCACCTTTTCATAGGTTCTTTCACATTTACACATTCTCTTTTACAGTCTCTAACCAAGGGCTTGTTCCCGCCCACACCCTATTCACTTGTATTTTCAACAAAGGTTAAATATTTTGGTGAACTACGTGGTAGAATGGCATCTAGTGGGGGATCTGAAGTTTTTGAAGTGCATGTTTAGTGTATGAAGAATTTCCTTGCTTGTGTATTTTATACGATCAAGAAAGAACGGCAAGGATGGAAGAAACATTGGATTATAACCCATGACCAACTTCGAGGTCATGGACAAAAAATGGCGCCAATGGCTTGGGGCGGTCACTATTCAAGAGATGTCCATATCATGTACGTTCAAGCCCCTATATCCCCGTTTTACATTTTTTTGTTTTCAAAGGACCCCCTATTGTATACAAACTCGTTTTCATAAAAGAGTCTAATGTATGTATACATGTATTCTTCCATATTTTTTACACCCCCTAGTATGTATAAATACTACAAAGGAAACCTATAAATATACTCCTTGTATACACTGTATATGGCATGATTTAAAAATATATTGTCAGTTAACTCACATGATATCATACATTGCTAAAGAGTGATTGCCCCGGGGTGAATGGATCCAACTTGGGATCATATTCGAGACATATCCTTGACCAAAGTCCATTTTTGCACTTGAATACAATGGTGAGAATTATAGAAGAATTGGTATAGGAGTATGTGTGTTTTGCTTACAAGATGCAACCTTCTTCTGATGCTCAAGCCACTTGTAAGAAAGTGGAACAGGTTTTATTAGAGATTAGATTACATCGAGGTTGTGGAAATTAAAAAGGATAAGAAAAAGTCAAGTGCAAGTAAGAATTTACCATGTAAACCATGTTTTGGAGGGGCAAAGACAGGAAATTTCTTTCTACACCAAGGAATGTAGGTGGGGAAGTATTAGTGTGTGACAACCAGAGAATTTTGATGCATTAAATAAGTTGTATATATAACTATTGTTCCCGATCAGAGTAATGGAGGAAGGATCTAGATAGAAAAGATAAATTTATGGAGTGCATTCAACAAATTGGCTCCATTTCTACAAATGATGACATTTGTATTAGATGATGCAAGAGAATTTAACTTGATAATTACATTTTATAATCCAATAATTTAAGCCATAAGTTCAAGTAGCATCACACATTACATGATAGGAGTTATTCTAGTTTTCGTATTATACATGTGTACATGTTATTTAGTGTTTTAATTGTGCATATGTTGATTGTGTTGGGAATGTAGCACATCTTAGAGGCTCATGGTCCTTACTTTACAAACGAGGGAAGTTTGGTAATATGCTCTACACAAGGCATGGAGCAATCTCATGAGTAAGCTCTATGTGGTTTTTAAAAGACAATAACTCATAGAGGTGGAATACATGATGTTAATCCCATGAGAGGTAATTTGTCAAGTGGTGGTATAGAAGGATAGAGGAAAGATATGAGGAGAAGATTTGAAGTCCATACCCAATGAGTCAAAAGTCATGTGACAAAGTAAGATATCTAGTTAGAAAAGCATATTATGAGAAATCAACAATGAGAGAACACCATGACAATTGGTTGAGGACTCAAGAAAGATTTGGGAGAAAATAGAAATGTCGAAAATAGTTTGATGATGCTAATGTTTAATATTTTTAAAGATAATGATGTTAATACTTTGCTAATGAAATGCACAAAGAAATCTAAGGATACTAAAGTTAATGCTCTTGTATATAAGTATGAACTTATAATAATTTATTTTTGTGAACATTTTTTGTACCTTATTGTATATAAGTGAGAGAGATAAAGTCATCTCACTTCACATCACTCCACTTCTCTCTATGCTTGTGAGTCCTAGGATAGTATGGTATGATCAAAGAAGTGTGCTCCTGAAAAACCCTATTAAGGATAGTATGGTACGATCAAAGAAGTGTGATCATAAAAACCCTATTAAGGTACGGGCATAAGCACCTCCTATCTTCCCAATTAAACCAATAGTGAATGTACTCAATCCAACAATGGTACTTCTCCTGCACCTCCTCTGGCCTTTAAAGAGTCTATAGAGTTGATTATACCAAAGGCGCCTTACAAGGTTGGTCAAGGAAGTAATGTGAGATCTATAGAGGTCATCCATGAACAGACGTTTGAACATCATCACACTAACTTCTTTGATCGTTTGGCCGACCAAAGCACTAATTGTAGTTGGTCGGCCTACAAAATAGAGTAATGCCAAAGATTAAAAACCTAGTAATATATAAGAACATGATATACAAATAACAACTTAGACTTTGATAAACTTTAGAAGAAAAATAGAATGGAAAATGCTTCTTACTTATTTGACTCTTGAAAAGCTATGAAGTAAAAGTCAGACCTTCAAAAACCAACAAAACAAAAATTGTTATAACTTACACAAAACTTGTAGAAAAGAGAAATATCCTACATTAATGCAAAATAAATTTTTTAAATATAAACAAACAATAACAACTAAATAACATCATACTCGAATTAACAAAATGTTATAACTTGCATAAAATTTGTAGAAAAGAGAAATATGCTACATAATGCAAAATAAAACTTATAAATATAAACAAATAGTAACAACTAAATAAATTCATACTCGAGTTAACAAAATGTTCTTACCTTTCTCAAATCCTAGAGAGAGCTATAGTACAACCTATAACACTCTATTTAAAACTCTAAATGAAGTTGGCATGAGATTTTACCCAAATGAAATAAAATTTAACAAAAAGACACATGCACTAGAGAGTAAATTTTACCCAAATGTACTCTCCAGCTACTAGAAAAAGAAGCAAGGAAGCATGAGAATGGGTAACACAAGTCGGTATGAAAAATTGGTAAGGAAGCTAATTATATGTCCCCCCCCCAAAAAAGAAGAAGAAGAAGAAGAAGAAGAAGCAAGGAAGAATGAGAATGGGTAACACAAGGCAACATGAAAAATTGGTAATATTTGGTGCACATTATTTTTCTTGCTTATTATAATTACTATCAACTTTCTACAATTTTATTTTTCTTTCTTCACTCCTCATTGTGACAAACCCCACAACCACCTTCTATTTTAGAGAAACTCCTATCTATTAAAACTTAATTCAATCAACACAGAGCTAAGAGAATAGAATTAGAAGAAGTAATCTCTAACAGGAAACAAGCTCAAAGTGCTAAACCTGAACTCGACATTCGACGTACCACCAAGGAGACTATTGGGGATATTTTATGTGTGGGATGTGCCTCATTTTCCAAGATTAATGTGTTTAATCAGCTGTGTGCATTGGTATGATATTGTCAAGATTAATGTGTTTAATCGTCTTTGTGCATTGACTAATATTATTTTGATGTAGGCGATGATTGAGTGGCAGACTATTTGTTAGCCACAGGTGGAACATTTGCTGGACCACAATGAGATATCTTGGAAGACATGTGAACACCTATTATGGTTCCATATTTTGGTATTTTTTTTTCGAAGGCTAAGGCCCCAAACCTTTGTACATACTAATTAGTATTTACACTTTTGGTAGGCCTAAGACTTAATAATTTTAGCTTACTATATTTTTAGCAGAGCTTGTACACTCGAGAACTCAAAATGCTCTTAAGCTTTATTTTTGGAGTTGTCTTTTTAAAAAGCAAGCTTTAATATATTTGAATATGGATGGGGTGGTATGATGGGCCACACTCATCCTCCAGAGGAGATTGATATATGGACAGGTGGTACGATGGGCCACACTCATCTAGGGGAGATTGAAAGCTTTAATATATATTTGAATATGGATGGGTGTGGTATGATGGACCACACTCATCCAGGGGAGATTGAACCGAACCTTGTGTTGACGATACTCTGTCTCTCTCTTATTTTCAAGCTTTCATGTTTATTTACTTTGGTAGAAATTATTTACGTAAGGTTTATGCTTTCAATTTGTTTCAAGTCTATGGTTTGCTCTAATTTTTGTGTTTGAGAAAAAGAATTCTTCTCCAAGTGTCATAAAGGTCGTGCTGTGATAGGGGGTGGTTCCTTACCTTTAAAATTTGTTTGTCCCATAAATCTCAAGTATAAAAGACAAGATTGATTACTACAAAGCTTGCTAACATAGTAATTACTGATCTACCTTACCTCAAAGATGATGATTACATAGTCAAGTTGTGGATGCATAAAAAGACATTTAAAAATGATCATTTGCACTACATGGGATTTAAAAATGATTATTCATGCTACATGGGATAAAATAATGAGAAATATTATTTCACTAAGTGACTTGTAGATAAGAATAGGCCAAGCTTTGACTACCAACAATATCGACATATGTACCATTGCACCTTATATCAAGGTAAAGCCTCAAAGTGTAGTTTCTTTCATCATCATGGTGGAGGAAGAGCATTACCATACAAAATTGGGATCCTAGAAAGGCATGCTCTGCAATTATAATGTCATTGGCCACCTTGCAAAGGCAAGCACACATCAATTGGCAAGAGAGTGTCATGGAACAATTTTCTTTAAATATGGTTGTAAGGTGTACATGTTTGAATAAGGAAGAGGCTAACTTGTTTGCATGGGTTTCATAATAGTCAGTATTGGTGCTTCTACAGCCATGTACAGTTCAGCCCAACTCTTGGTCCTCCGAAAATGAGATTATGTCATTAATTGAAAAGATTATGTTTCTGCATTTTGAGTATGTTGATGATGACTCATGGCAAGGCGGACCCAAAATTCTGATTCAGTGATGAGAGGGATAGGCATAGTGCGTATGATAAGAAAAAGTCGGGCATCATTAATAAGTGAAGGAAGGTGAAGCATGAAGATGCGTGTGAAAGGCCAAAGTGTGAATGGTCTTTCTAGGAAGTATTATGAGTACACGTAATGAGTGATGAAGTCATAAGAACCATCTTCTAGAATTAAGACCTTTGAGTTCTTCCTTTTGTATTGAAAGAGGGGCGGTGGTGAAACTACATGTGCCACAGAGTGAAACCGGACTACCTGCTTTATTTTGTTTTATTTATTGTTGGAGAGGTAGGGAGGGGGGCATGCTTTTTGGCAATCAAAAAGTGGTGGATTCCAAAGGTTTTGTAGGGAGTTCTAAGAATTTTCAATATAATACTCTCTCGCAAAGTGTACCAGGGTAAAGACCAATCACAGAGCCACGTTCACACGTCTGCTCTGCGTGCTTGTTTCTAACGTTAAAAGGAAACCTGCCGACAGCAGCCCACTGTTGTTCTATTGAATCTTCTGCAAATGGGGCTCCTCTGCAAATGTCTCTCCACTGTTGTTCTCATCGCCCTCTTGCTTCAGCTGTGCCTAGCCTCCCATCACCTCTCCTCTAATACTCATAATATTAATGCCTCTGCTAATCCACAGCCTTACCGCACCGCCTTCCACTTCCAACCAGCTAAAAATTGGATGAATGGTACTTGGAAAATCTCCATTTATAAATCTTCTCGTTTAGCTAACTGCACTTTTATTAATCCTTCCTTCCTGTTAATCAATTCGTCTAATTACCGTGTGTTTTCCTTGCATACGACCCGTGACACAATACTGTTTTCTCTGCTAAGACCCCAACGGTGAGTTCCCCCCAGTTTGGCTAATTGTGATTAATTAAGCTAAATCCTGGTCCAAAATGGCATTCAATGAAGCTACTCCGCTCATACTGTCTTGTTTGACTTGCGAATATAAGCATCAATTGCGTTTGATTAGGCTACTCTACTCACGATTTATGTTACTCCACTGACAGTTGCACTGGATTGGGCTACTGTGCTCATAATTTCATTTTAATAATTTGGATCAGGGCCTATGTTTTACAAGGGCTACTACCATCTCTTTTACCAGTGGAATCCTTTTGCTGCTGTATGGGGTAACATCACATGGGGTCATGCTGTCTCCAAAGACATGGTGCATTGGCACATCCTGGACCTAGCCCTCGTCCCCGACCAATGGTATGACCAATATGGATGCTGGTCTGGCTCTGCCACATTCCTTTCTAAAGAGAAGCCCGTTCTCCTGTACACTGGCTGGAGCAATGTCTCCTTCTCGCAGGAGAATCAAGTTCAGATGCAGGCCATGGCAGTACCTGCCGACTATGGCGACCCATTGCTCCGTAAATGGACCAAAATCCCTCAGAACCCCATTCTCACAGCTCCCCCTGGCATCAACAGTACCAAATTCCGAGACCCGACGACTGGCTGGATCGGCTCGGATGGCAAATGGAGACTCATCATCGGAGCCAAGAAGAAACACAGAGGCATCGCCTTGCTCTACAGAAGCTCAGATTTTGTTCATTGGGAGAAAGCCAAACACCCCTTGCACACTGTGCCCTCCACTGGCATGTGGGAGTGCCCCGACTTCTACCCCGTTCTGGCATCCGCTTCCCGTATGGGGCTTGACACCTCCACCAATGGGCCAGATGTGAAACATGTGCTCAAAGTTAGTTTGGATGATACAAAACATGACTACTATGCAGTGGGCACCTATGTGGCCAGCACTGACTCTTTCATCCCTGCAAATGCAAACCTTGATGCAGGCATCGGATTGAGGTATGACTATGGCAAGTACTATGCATCTAAGACATTCTATGATAGCAACAAAGGCCGCCGCATTCTTCTCAGCTGGGTGAATGAATCAACCAGCAACACAACTGACATTGCGAAGGGGTGGTCCTCAGTGCAGGTGATGTGATGATGATGATGTTGGCTGCTGGCTTCAAGGAGATTGAAAAGACTATGGTATCTGCTACGTGTGTAATCTGCGGTTTTTCTCTGTGTTGCTGATTTTTGCCCCTACTGTTTTTTGCAGGCATTCCCAAGGAGAGTGTGGTTGGATGGGGAGAACAAAGACAGGCTTTTGCAATGGCCAATAGAAGAAGTGGAGAGTCTGCACAAGAAAAAAGCTTCAGTAAAGAGCTTGCACTTAGAAAGTGGCTCAGTTGTAGAGGTCAAGGGCATCAAAGGGGCTCAGGTAAACCCTCAAACTTTACGTGCACATGCACGCATGTTGATAATTGAACCTGGTTTGCTCATTTGCCCAACCAGCTACCATGTATCATGTGTGTGCTCTAGAGTAGGTGCTGATGACATGAGTGTGGATGTCATAGCACGCGGCACGTATGCCTGATGGAGTTGTTGATCTGAAGCTTTGTGAGTGAAGAGGGCACTCTGGTTTTGGTTAAGTTTGGGAATGAACCTGAACTTTCCATTTGTATATGGTGTATCAGGAGGGCATAGGCCCTAACCAAGCCCTTCCATTAATTGATCTTTTTACATAAAGTAGTGGGGGTTCATGATATATGCTGTGGTTTTGTATGGGGCTTTTAACATCGAAATAGACTGAACATTCTGAAACGTTGGTGTAAATCTGCAGCTGGACATAGAAGTGGACTTTGGCTTGCCCAACTTGAAGCAAGCAGAGAGAATGGATGTGACTGCGAGCAATGCCCAGCAAATATGCAGTGAAAAAGGAGTTTCAAGACGTGGTGTTGTTGGGCCTTTTGGGCTACTTGTTCTCGCGTCCGATGACCAAGTCGAGCAAACTGCCGTTTTCTTCTACATTGTGCAGTCAAGTGACAGTCATGGATGGAAAGCTCTAGTGTGCAGTGATCAGAGCAGGTTCTCCATCCCAACTTGCATGCTTCAGAATGTTCTCAGCTACACCATTAATTATGATTATAAGAAACAAATCTAGGCGCCTTCATTTCCACTAGTCTCATCAGGGCCATGTCTTTGCAAGATCTCTGTCGAGATTATCCGTCATGTCATCAAGGCGCCTAGGCATGCCTTTGCGCCATCACGTGGCGCATCGATGATCTATAGTATCAGGCATCACGTTGCATGAGATGTTATATATTGTTGATGATCTATGGCATGCATGCATGGTATGTATTTGCATACATCATTTCAGAGAAGGGCAGACGTGTGCTTTTTGTATCAGATGTGTGTAAGTTGACATGTTTATAATGGTTTTTAGGCATTTATGTATAATGCCCATGCTGCGCACAGAGAACTAGTTTCCTCCAGCTGTTCTTATAAGTATTGTCTTTGTGTTGTTCTGCAGATCTTCTTTGGCAACAGACCTTGACAAGACAAGCTATGGGAGCTTCATTTCCATTTCAGAAAAAGAGAGCTCGCTTTCTTTACGTGTGTTGGTATGCAAATACATTAAAAGAAATTGAGGATTATATGAAAGTTGGTTTGTTTTGATTATTTAATGATGGCATATTATTATTTAATGATGCAGGTGGACCACTCAATAGTGGAAACCTTTGCACTAGGAGGGAGGGTGTGTATCACATCTCGTGTGTACCCAACAAAGGCCATTGGCAAGGAGGCCCATTTATTTGTGTTCAATAATGGGAGTGCACCTATTCAAGCTCAAGGGCTGGTGGCATGGGAGATGGAAACCGTCCACATTAATACACTTTTAACTAATGGAAACTATCCACATTAACACCCTTTAACTAGAAAGTTTGGAGTTACCAAATTTCATATTTTTAGTTCACAGAAGATGGATTTAGGAGGAGGAGCTTTGTAATATGTGCACTCATGGCAAGGTGGACCCAAAATTCCAAATTCAGTGAGATGAGAGAGAGAGAGAGAGAGAGAGAGGCATAGTGTATCATAAGGAAGAATCGTGTATCATTAATAAAGTGAAGGAAGGATAATTAAGTATTATGAGTACACGTAATGAGTCATGAAGTCATAAGAACCATTCATGCTTAAGAACTCAAAGGTGTTTTAAATTAACACTTTCAATTCTTCCTTTTGTATTGAAAGGGACGGACAAGTGCCACTACTCTAAGGTAGAGTCAAGTACAAGAAAACATCTCTCAAAAAGTTAACAAGGACTCATGCACAGGGTTGGTAAAAAAAGTTTTTACTAGGGTAAAGTTTAAAATGTAAGCAAGACCAATCACTCTAGATTTTTTTTCATCGGACCATATGTTTAAGTGATTAAATATATACAACTAAGGATGTGATGTTTCATTAGAAGAGCTCAATGTTAAATTGTTTTGTCAATTTGATAAAATTAGCCATTGCTGATGTAAGAAAGCTTGGGAGGTGAGAACGTTTTAAAAGGAAAATTAGGTGGCCAACCTTTCTTTGTAAGGAGGCATGACTCCAAAGACCATTTGCAAAGGCATTGGCTATGCAACATGCCTGTTTTTGACATGTATATTTTATTTTCTCAATTTTGTAACTTTAATAAAAATTGAAGGCGCAAAATCTCAAGGAAATCTTATCATTTCAGTACCATTTTTTTTTAAATTAAAAAAAAACATTAAGCTGCTATGCATCAAGTGGGTTACGTTGATAATGGGGAGAAGTCTAAAGGGAAGCTTGGATAATGGAATTGGAGACACTTGTCATCCACAAGGCCTCTGCCGGCCTCTGTATATCAACTCTTAAAATATGCTTAATTTTTAATTTGCTGTGGAGTGTGTGGGCGCACTAGGGTAAAGAGCTGGGGCTATCAGTGTGATGGGGTAGATTTTATTTATTTTTAATCTGGAATAATCGGCTCGAATGGTGGAGATTTTATTTATTTTTAATCTGGAATAATGGGCTTGCATAGTCATGGAGTATCTTTAATAACATCGACACAACTATCTCATTATGTATCCATGTTTTTTCCTCAACTACATACACAATTTCACCCCTTGTAAAGATAAGATCTACACAACTATCTCATTATGTATCCATGTTTTTTTCCCTCAACATACACTCTTTCACCCCTCGTGGAGTGAGGGGGAGGAGTGGGCCAAAATAGAACCCGCATCTCGGAGGAGAAAGGTTGTCACCTTAACCACTAGATATTGTCCACACCTCCATTATGCATCCATGTTGAGTATGTCTCTTCAGGATTGTGCACACCCCATGTAGACTAGGATAGTATGGAAAGTAAAGGAGACTCTAAGATAGACTCCCGTCCATGAGAATGGCGGAGGAGATCTACAATTTTTCTGCTTTTTCCACTCAATGTGTAGAATCCTTATTCGTGTGCATAGTACATACGATGTAATGTCATGCAGTATATTTAATAAGCTCGACACAACTATCTCATTATGTATCCATGTTTTTTTCCTCATGGATGAGGAAAAACATGCACTCTTTCACCCCTTGGGGAGTGAGGGGGAGGGTCGAACCTGCATTGAGGAGGAAAAAGGATGCCACCTTAACCACCAGATATTGTCCGCACCCCCATTATGCACCATGTTAAGCATGTCTCTTTAAGGACTGCACCCTGTGTAGACTAGGATAGTATGGAAATTAAAGGAGATATGAGAGAGCTAGAATCTCATTGGTTAGTTCTGGAATGACTTAGTAAGGTTGGTCATTTACTTTCAAAGTCTTTTAGGGGCTAGCCAATGATAAATAATCATTTAATTAGAACCAACTTTTTCATAATCTTCTAAATCACATCCTCGAAAATGCAAATGATTGAGATAGCCAATAGAATGTAACTATTGAATTGGAAATCTCAAAAGAAAACTCTCAATCAAGGTGAATCTTGTGAGCCAACTAAATCTAGGTATATATGAAAAGTTACACATTGACTTTTCTTATCACCTTCACCTTTCAAACGAACCTTTCACAAAAGAATCTTCACAGTTCATCAGTTCATCGTAACCAAAGGCACTAAGTTCAAACAAATCTATGTATATATGAAAAGTGACACATTGACTTTTCTTATACCCCTCACCTTTCAAACAAACCTTTCACAAAAGAATCTTCACAGTTCATCTTATCCAAAGACACTAAGTTCAAATAGCCTATCTTTGTTTCATGTGTTACTTCTCTTTTCTTTACCCTTGTACAAAAAATGCACATATATATAATGTCATCTAAATTTTGACATAGGGATTAACTTAAAGAATTCAAAAGGCTCTATATGATTTTCAAAAAGAGGCTTGAAAATGCATGTGCTTTGCCCTAAATCTCGAACACCTTCCCCCCTGCACTTGGCACGAGAATCACTCTTATCACCCTAAAAAGGAGAATATACATCCTATTAAAATTAACTTATCAATAAGTATGCTATCACCCTATAACTATGATAAGGAGTTTTTTAAAAAAGTGAGAAAGTGTTGTGCATTAAGGATGTAGTGGAATAACAATAGTACAATAAGGACTCTCAAAATATGTGGGCTATTTGATAATTACATAAAGGGGCCAATGTTGTGACAAGCTCTTGCTTGAACAATTTTTTCCATTTTAAGTGGGTTTTTTTTTTTTTGCTTCGTCACTTTGCAAAAGTCTCCCTAGTTTGTTTTTGCCACCTAGAGGTCTCTCTCATGCATGGAGTGAATTATGTAGAAAGAGCTTGAAAAGGAAGAGGAGAGAAGAAGAACATATGAACACGGAAAGAAATTATTGTCTTCTCCCTATGAAAAGATTACAATTCATGCTTTTCTTGCAAAAGTAGTTCATTCACTAGGCCTTTTGATGTTGTGTTAGTGGTAACAGCTGTGGGAAGTAAATGGTGGGTGTATCCTTACTATCTAACATATTATGTAATATAATGTATCTTCAATAAGATCAACATGTATCAACACAATTATCTCGCCATACATCTTACATCATAAACATCTTAAACGTGTCATTTAATATGATTGAGATAGCCAATAGAATAAAGCTATATGGGAGTTTTCAAAATCAAACTCTCAACTAAGGTGAAACATGTAATTCAATGATATTTAAGTACGTATCAAAGCTTTCAATGAGTATTCTTGCCATTAGTTAAAGCATTATAGCTTTACAAATTAACATTTCAAATGGACCTTGGCTTAAACAATATTCATGGTCCATCTCAAGCAAAAATTACTAAGAAGAGTGTTTCTTTATTATGGGTCAAGAAAGTGTAAATAGCATAACTTTGCTTCATGTTGTTAAAATCGATCATTTAACTTGATACGTGCAAAGCAAATGTAGAATCATAAAAAAGTTTGCATACCATTCAAAAATATGTCATTTATCTTTTCTTAACATTGGTTTGATTTTGTGTAGAGCACGCACCTTTAAAGTCACCCAAATTTTTATAGAGGGATTAGCTTAAAGGTTTAAAAGAGATATAAGCATGAGTTCAAGAAAAAAACTTCAAAAAGCATGTGATATGCATTGATTCCTAGCACCCCTCCCACTCTCCTTTAGGTTCTAGTCCTACTTTATAACCTCAAGAATAACAAAAGGAAATTGAAGTTGAGAGGTATGTCTTAGCATTTCATCCATGTATTCTACCCATATTTATTCCCTTTTCACTCATGGCCCTTGATTGTGGGTTGGCCACCCCTATTTTTTCCCATTTTTCTAGCATTTTTTGAGGTTGGATCCTCCATGAGCTAGTCAACCCAGTCGGCCGCCCAGCTCGAGCTCTAGCAGCAATCGTCAGCCCCATGCGTATATATAGATGGGCTGGCCTCTCTCATTCATATGTTCATTTGTTGATGTGTGTGGTTCATGTGTTGACACACTTGACCCCCTTTTATATCCTTCACTTTCGAACCTATAAGGTCTCTTGCTCATGATTGTATTTATTGTAGTACATTTAGCCTTTTGGCTTCATATCTCTCTCCCTCTTGCACTCTCACTTTAACACAATGTAGTGCTTCATTTACTTCCACTCTATGCACACTCTATCATGGTATCATTGCTCTAGCTTTTGCATTTTTTTGCCTCATCTATAGCCCTATTTTTAGCCTCTCCTTGCTGCGTTTTCTTAGATTTGTTGCTCTTCTAGTTAGATTTCCTCTTCTTGGAACTTTATCGTTGTTGTAGGCAATAGGACAACAGCCCCATCTTGGCTGCGTTTTCTTCTCCAGTGGACACATATCACTTGTAGAGGGGGTCTGGTGTAGCTTGTGGCTTTGAGGCATCTTGGTACCTATGGTGGGGACACTTTCGTTCTTCTGATTGTGCATTTTTACTAAGGATTGAGCCCAAGTACAGTGATGGCTACTTTGATCATGCTTCATATGTTTTCTAGGTCTACCAAGTTGGATACTATACCTTGTGGAAGGTGAAGGTGAAGTCAGCCTTGGGTGGAGTGGATCTCTAGGACTCGCTAGTCAAAAGTGCCAATGCCATCCCCCCCACCCTCACTATAGTTGGTGTGACTCAAGCACATGTTGATGCTTGTGAGGCAAATGATCATCGTGTTTTCTCCTTTCAAATGTTAAATTATCAAGATTCTGTACTCACTCACATATGTGCGTACAGTAGATGCAGCACATGAAGTTTTGAAGGCTGTTGTAGATCTCTACAAGATTAAGTCTTTGAGATGGATTTTGGCTTTGGAAAAGTAGCTTATGAACCTTTTGGTGGCCACCTTTGCTTCGTTATTCATGAAGATGAAAGATCTCTGGGACGAGCTTGTTATATGTGGCAAGAATATCTTTACTCACGATATGGCTAGTTGGCTTCTCTCTAATCTTCTAGAGAGGTTTGATGCTTATTTTTCAATCTTTTGTTCCCTCTCCTTGGGCTAAAGGCTTCTCTCCATTATGCAAATTAAGTCTCACTTTGAGGAGCGGACCAGCAGCTCTGGTGGTTCTGATGGAGCTTTGACTGCTCGAGATAAAGACAAGAGTCAGAAGAAAGGGAAGGGGGTTATGACAAGATCCAAGGACAACGACAAACACAAAGACAAATCTTCTAAAAACAAGGACATAGAGTGTCACTACTATGGCAAGAAGGCACATAAATAACTCCAATGTTTACAAGACAAAGCAGGATGAAGAAAGAAAGGACTCTACCTCTACCGTGGTGTCCCAGACCAAGAAGGATGATAGTATTCTTGTATTAGCTGGTATTTTTGGTGCACTGGTGCTTGTGGCTTTTCACGGCAGGTCTTGGATTGTGGATAGTAGTGCTACTGCTCACATGACACCTCATCGGTATTAGTTTGAGGACTTTACTACGGGATTAGGCACTATCACCTTGGGTGATTCTTCTTCCGTGCCATTTTATATTGGAATTCAAATATTTAAATGAGGAAAGTGTAATTCCTAGTGTAAAGGAATTAATGGAGATTTTTATTTAAATTTTAAGAGAAAATTTAGTTAAATTTATCTTTTTGCATAGATAAGTTTAAATGATGAAAGAGGAATTCCCACCATATTGGAATTCAAATATTTAAATGAGAAAAGTGGAAATTTTAGCTTAATGGAATTAATGGATATTTTTATGTAATTTTTAAGAAGCATTTTAAATAGATTCAATTTATGGTAAAAGAGGAATTCCCATGATAATTGGATTGCACTCATTGAATGAGAAAAAGAGGGATTTTAAGTTTATCAAAAAAATAGGTATTGGTATTAGTTAAAAGAAGAATTTTTATGATAATTAAGAAAAGATGGATTTGAATTAAATTTTAGTGTCAAAAGATGAATTTCCACCATAATTCTACCTAATGAATTAAGGTTGAGAAATTATGTGATAGAAGGAATATCTTTGGATATTTTAATTGGTAAAATCACTAAATGGATATTTACCCAAAACTAGATGTTTATCTGAAAAGGGAATCCTTGTAGAACTAAACCGAATGAATTTGGTTAGACTACAAGAAGGACGGACACTGAACCTACTTGTCCATCTCTCAATCTGAATCAAGTAAAAACTTCGTGAGACCAATTCCAGTTTCTAATCAAAGAATAGACTACCGAAACTAAACTAGTTTTTCCTGACCAAACTCACCAAGAATCTAGTTGGACAATCAGACTGAATGATGGGTAGATTACCCTGATGAGAGATCAAGGATCCTCATTATGAAACTAGGAATTATGGAAAAAGGGTTTTTGGAATCTCAAATTGGAATTTTATTTGCATTGGAACCTCTATTTTTTATTCAAAGGACTGTTTTACGCCAGAATGCTAGAGGAAGCATTTGGCTTATGTTTTTCTAAGAGGAGATTCGTTTTAGAACAGCTCACTGGCGGGGAGTCATCAAGGGACGTCGCTCGCGGGGGCAAAGCCTACCGAGGTCTTGACCAGCTTTGGTACGGTTAAAATGGTGCGCTTCCGGTGGTACGATGGGCGAGGACCGACGAAGCGGTCCCTGAGTGAAGTGCTAAGACACCTAAGGAGGATCCTAGAGGGTTCTGACCAGGCGATGCACGGGCTCGCGGTTGCTAGGACACCCATGCGTACGTCGAGGAAGATTTTGGATGGACTAAAAGGAAAGATGTTTGGGAACCAAATTTTGATACTGGATCTCGTTGGTTGGCCAACTGGTCTTCAACAACGGAGAGTCCAGAGGATATTATTGTACTTCAATGGACTTGGAATTTTGGAAAAGAATGATCTGAAATATTATGATTTCTATTGAAGGATTATTTTAAAGCCAGTCGAAACTCTTATAAATGGTAATTTCATATTGGGTGTGTACGTGGTATGCCTACCTTAATTTTTGCATGAATCGCCAGCTAGGGGGGCTGGGAACTATTTTCCTCTCGGTACCCGGGCAAAAACACAACCAAATCTTTATAAAGGAATCCCACCAATACAGTGGTCGAGTGGTTGGCTAACCCATGGGCCAGATCGGAGGATTCTTGAGAAACAACTAGATTCGATTAGTTACGTTAATTAGTGTTAGAATTAGGGTTGCAGGAAACCACACAAAGCTTGGAGAAGAAGAAGCAAGAATGCACACAACACAAAGTGTATTAGATTGTGTCAATGTACAAAAGATAAGTTAGCCCTAGAAGGATGGGCGTATATACAAGCCGGGGAAAAAAACCTCCTAAAGAGGGAAAAAGTGCCCCGGAGGTCCTAAGTGTGTTCACACACACATCACTGCCTATATATATATATATGGCAACAAATCCCCCCTGGGAGTGATGGTGTGAACGAGAGCTAGCACTCATGTATAGGGGAGTGCCATGCCCGAAGTAGATCAGTCCACAAAGGGGAGCAAGCCCAAATCTTTGCGGAAAGCTTTGAACTTCTCACGAGGAAGCGCCTTTGTGAAAAGATCGGCGAGGTTGTCTTGTGTTGGCACATAGACCAAGCTGATCTCTCCTGCTAAGAGTCTCTCCCTAACATAGTGATAATGCACCTCAATGTGCTTTGCGCGAGTATGAAAAACTGGGTTTTTCGCAACTGCCAATGCACTCTGACTGTCAGTGAAGATAGAGGTGGCAGAATCCGGTCCAACACCCAAGTCAGCCGCCATAAGCCGTCTGAGCCACACACACTCAACCGTATAGCTGTGAAAGCTGCCCTGTACTCAGCTTCACAACAACTAGAAGTGGCCACAATAGGTTTCTTCTTGCTCAACCAAGATATGCATGAGCTACCGAACGACGAGCATGAAACAAAAACCACTTGTGGACACTCTTGTGTCATAGCAACCAACCCAATCTGAGTCCGAAAAAGCATGTAAATCTGGCGGCAACGATCCCCCCTTGGGATAAAACAACCCAAGACGTATGGTGCCACTCAAGTAGCGAAAGATGCATTTAACTGCCTTCCAATGCTGAGACCCTGGGCTATGCATAAACTTGCTCACCTGTGAGACTGCAAACTGAATGTCCGGCCTCGTAATGCATACATAAATGAGGCAACCAACAGCTGTCTGATAGAGTGTGACATCAAAGTGATCTCCAGCATCATGAAGACTCAACTTCAAACCTGTCTAGCAATAGGCTTGCAGTCTTCAAGGCCGAATCTCCGCAACAATGTCTCAATATACTTTTGTCTGACACAAAGCAATACCTCCATCACACTGCTTAAATTGTATCCCCAAATAATGATGCAAATGCCCCAAATCTGACATCTCAAAAGAGGCATTCAAATCAGCCTTAAAATCAGCAACATTTGGTCCTGTGTGAGCAGCATGTCATCGACATAGAGAGCAATGATTAGATGTACACCATCCACACGTTTAACATACAAAGTGCTTTCTGTTGGACTATTCTGAAACCCATGTGCAGTCAAATATACATGTATCTTTTCATACCAACAAGCTCGTGGAGCTTGCTTTAAACCATATAAAGCCTTTTTCAACCTGCACACTTTGTTTTCCTGCCCTCTTTGAACAAAACCACGAGGCTGCGATACATACACCTCCTCATGCAAATCTCCATTCAAGAACGCAGTCTTTATGTCCAGCTGATGTACATTCCAACCATTATGAGCTGCCAATGCACAAATGCTACGAATGGTAGTCATATGACAAGTGGGAGCAAAGGTCTCATCAAAATCAATGCCCTTTTCTTGAGCATAACCCTTTGCAACAAGTCTAGCCTTATAGCGATCAACACTGCCATCTGGCTTTCATTTCAACTTAAAAACCCACTTACATCCAATGGCCTTTTTACCAATAGGTAAATCACACAAAGACCATGTACCATTCTTCATTATAGCATCATATTCACTTTGCATTGCAGCCAACCAATTTTCTGATTTTTGTGCCTCATCAAATGAAAGAGGTTCTTCCTCTTCACACATACTAGACACAGCCAAAGCATAACAATCTGATGCATAAGAGGCATGCTGAAAACCTGAACGAGTATGACTAGATATAGGTGCATCAATTTTACTATCACGCAAGGTCTGCACACCAGCTATTCAGGCATACCTCTAGCCTGCTCATTTTCAGCCCTATCCTCATAAATTACATCCTGTAAATTTGCATCAGAAATAGGCTGATCTATGATGTCGTTTGAAATCTGCATAGGCTGAATATTTGCCTCATTTAGGACTTACATTTGAATTCCCACCTGTAAATAGAGGCAACAATGTATCAAATACATCCTGTGAGCTCACACCTGTCTCTTTGGTACATGATAACAAAGGCTGCACAGCATCTTCCACAAAAACAATATCTCGACTAATCAAGATACGCTTTGACTGCGGATGATACAATCTGTAACCCTTGCTCTCAGCACTGTAGCCAACAAAAATGCATTTGACAGCCTTATCATCCAATTTTCTGCGTTGTTGCACAGGCACTAAAGCATAGGCCAAGCAACCAAAGACACGCAAGTGACCAATAGAAGGCTTCTTGCCATGCCAAGCTTCGTATGGAGTAATAGACTGCAAGGCCTTAGTGGGACACCTGTTGAGTACATATGCAGCACACATGATAGCCTCAAGCCAAAATGCATGTGGCAAAGCTTGGCTCTTGACCATACATCGTTCCATCTCCATAAGTGTTCTGTTTTTTCTCTCAGCAACACCATTTTGCTGAGGGGTATACGGCACTGTACATTGGTGTTTTATCCCATGACTAGCCAGAAATGCATCAAACTCTTTAGACA
This sequence comes from Cibotium barometz, assembly GCF_041138505.1. NCBI lineage: Eukaryota > Viridiplantae > Streptophyta > Polypodiopsida > Cyatheales > Cibotiaceae > Cibotium > Cibotium barometz. The sequence continues at coordinate 12,678,250 of NC_141051.1, forward strand.
TGTACTCCCCCCCTCGATCAGAACAGAGGGTGCCCACATTACAATTGGATACATTTTCAACCATAAGCAAAAACTGTTTGAAGCACAAAAACACTTTGGACTTTGCCTTCAGTGGATATACCCATGCATGCCTTGAGTAATCATCAATGAAAGTCACGAAGTACAAGTGTTTACCAAATGACGGAGTTTGCATAGGCCCACATACATCACTATGTACAAGTTGCAATTTGCGAGTGGCCCGCATAGAACCATCCTTTGGAAATGCAGAACGCTACATTTTGCCCAAAATACAGCCTTCACAAACATGTTTCAATGGTGCCTCAAGAGGGGGCAACGAAGCAACCATATCAAATTTCTGCAAACACAGCAAACTAGCAAAGTTCAGATGACCAAAACGAGCATGCCATAGTTTTGCATCTGAAACTGTCTTTTCATCAGAAACTGCATTTGCTGAATCTTCCACACACTTGTCATAAGAATTGAGCCTATACAACCCACGAAACAAGGTGCCAGATACAATAATCATATCACCAGAAGTCAAATCATGAACAATACATCTGTCATCCATAAATTTGACTACAAGTCCAAGTCTAGCAAGCGCAGAGACAGACAATAGATTCTTCTTTATCCCTGGCACATATAAAGCATCTGAAAGTGTGAAAGCGCTGCCATTTGCAGCAGTAAGCATAATTTTACCAATGCCCTTCACTGGGTAAGAAGCATTATTGGCACATGTGACAGTATTCCCATTAGGGACAGCCTCAAGAGAAGTGAACATATCACGATGCGAGGTAATGTGCTTTGTAGCACCATTGTCAAAATACCATATATGAGAGTCAATAGAAACTGCCAAACATGCATCATGTACAGATGGGTCATACTGGCAATACATGCTAAACGCCCATTCTGTATCCTGCACAACATTTGCAGAATCTGCATTTGTAGAAGCATCCGCTATTGTGGCTGCATTTGACTCTTTCTTCTTTGCCTCTTTAGCCTTTAGCTTAGGGCAATTCTTAATGACATGATCATTTGCCTTACAATAGTTGCACCTGGTCTTTTTCTTGCCTTTATCAAGAGCCTTCTCAGACTTATTGTTGCTACCTGTGGAAGGAGAAGAAGTTACGGACCTACTAATAGGAGAAGAAGCAGTGGAAGGGGCTGCCTTACCACTTCTTCTCTGCTGTTGGGCAGCAATAAATGCTTGATCAACTGCATGCTGCCTGGCCCTGTTTTGCCTGGACTGCGCTTCTTGCAAGAGCTTGTTGACTAAAGTATCATACTTGACAGCATCAGGTCTGTCCTCAGTAAGAAGTCTCCACGTGGAAGCAAAAGTCTGATATGTCTCAGGTAAAGCATCAAGAACAGTCTGTACAAGAGAATGATCAGGAATAATCTCACCTGTAGAAATCAAATGTTCTTTGAGATCTTTAATCTCAGCAAGAAAAACATTCATGTCATCATCTTCCTGCATAATCTTCAATTCTAGATCTTTACGCAGGTAAGCGATTTTTGCCTCGTTACGACCTGCATACAAACCAGCTAGAATATCCCAAGCCTGTTTTGCTGTTTTAGCTGAACGAATATGTGGGGTGATGTTACGTTTGACAAAAAGTGCAATCAAGGCATGAGCCTGTGCATCTTTACCATCCCACCGAGCTTGTTCAGCAGTGGGTAAAACAGTAGCAACAGTAGAGCTGCTAGAACCTGCAACATTCTCAACAGATCCTACTTCCACAGAACCTGGACGTACATCCATACCCTGCACAATGTTCCACACTCCTTTTGCAACCAAAACATGCTGCATCATGTATGCCCAAAGTGGGTAGTTGCTGTCTCCATCCAATTTGTCATCAGATAACATGCAAAATACATCATTGCTGTTATCAGCCATGGCCACTGACTGAAACTGATGCAAAAGCTACCTGTAATGAAACAAAGACTGAACAGAAAACAACTCGTGCTATGTAGCACGGTCCACAATAGAATACGTATGCCTGTCTTGCAGAAAACTACACTGTCGACATTTCTGCAGAAAATGACGAAAACACCTGTGCAAAACTTGCAATGCAAAAACGGAGCCCAAAACGACCTCAGATGGGATTTATTTTGCAGAGTATAGGGACCTGCAAGCGCTCGTGAAGGCTCACCTCAATCGGAGAACGTGAGTCGGAGGGTGCCGACGGCGTAGCCCTAGGAGCCGCCGATGCCTGCTTTGGTACCAATTGTTGGAATTAGGGTTGCAGGAAAGCACACAAAGCTTGGAGAAGAAGAAGCAAGAATGCACACAACACAAAGTGTATTAGATTGTGTCAATGTACAAAAGATAAGTTAGTCCTAGAAGGATGGGCGTATATACAAGCCGGGGGAAAAAACCTCCTGAAGAGGGAAAAAGTGCCCCGGCGGTCCTAAGTGTGTTCACACACATCACTGCCTATATATATATATATGGCAACAATTAGTTTAAATCCTGAGAAGACCTTGTTCTGTGGGAAGGGATCAGCGACTGTGCCTCATAAGTAAGAAAAAAAGCGGTGATTCGATGGGCCAAGTGCAAGTCTCTTCTTGATCTGACTATGTGACTTCAGGTTCAGTCAGATCAGTTTAACTAGTTAAGACTTTGACTTGCTAGAGTAATTCCCCCGTTAGAAGATTTTTCCCATGGCGGAATCGCCCATGCCTTCCAGCAGGCGAGGGGAGGCTTCTAGGCCTGGTCTCGGAGGGACCGCCCGGGCTAGCCTCTCGTCCCAGGGCATCCGCGGGGGCGAGGCCCCGAGTGTGGATCCCCACCCTGCGCGCGGGAGGCCGACGTTGCTTCGGCCGCGGCGGGCAGGTTCACCGCGGAGGGGGCAGGGACCTCACAGGTGGTATCAGAGCCTTGTTGAAAGCTAATAAGGATACACGAATTCTTGTCAGAAATTGATTAAAAAAAACTCAAAAAAAGCATTTTTCATAATGTATTTTCATTCCACAAGTCTCATTAATAAAGAATTTTTAATCAAAGAAATTATTTTTTTTAGATGGAAGTTCCATACTTATCTGGTATTCCGGACCTCACCCAGTCAACAAGACATGACTACGTTCGCCTTCGAGCATCTCATCTCTTCCACTGTGCAACTCGAACAAGCCGAGTCAGACTCGCACGCCATTTCGAGGATTTATATTTTCCTGATCCAGCGGAGAGACGACAACATAAGTGGTTTGCAGGGGGCAGTATGTCGATGCCTCTTGCAACCAGCATGCAATGCTGAGGCAAAACCTCTCATTGGCCATGATTCTGATGAAGCTGAAAGTGGAACATGGAGTCATTCTATATTATTCACTGCCTCGAAATTTTAGACTTTCATGCCAAATCTACAGACTCCTTAGTCGCTTTATTCCTAAGGAGGCTCCCTTGGTGGTAAGAGAACGTTTGTATCAGGGCATGGCTATGGCCCAGTACCGCCGTCTTATGCGTCTCCCGAGGAGATTTTGATTTCTGGAGCCGAGCTACTCTATGTACATATTGCAACTTTTATATAAATAAAGAAATGTTTTCTAGAGAAAAACTCCCTGTTGTATAAGTGATTGTTTATGGACGAACTGATAAAGAAAAATCTGTTACCAGACATATGTCATAGATCTCCAATAAGATCATTTATCTTGTTTAAGAAATTGTTTTCCGAATCCCTTAAGTCTTAGGATCTCGTGGATGATATCAAAATAAAAATTTAATTATATATCATTTTTGGCAGAATCATGAGACGAGGAAACCGTGACCGTCAGCCAGACCCTCTCTCTGAAGATGATGAGCTTGACCCCGACGTTCGTAAGGCTCTTCATAGAACTTACCCAGGACCCTTCAAAAAGGAGAACCTAGGTGAGGCTGTGGAGAAATGGGTGGAAGCTATGGGAGAACCTAGGCGAGGCTGTGGAGAAATGGGTGGAAGCTATGGAAGAATATTTTGACGTTAAAGGCTCTACAATGAGCGAAGCAAAATGGCTCTTGCCAGGCTAAAAATGGTGGAAACAGCCAAGGTGGCATGGAGGAACCATTGTGTCACCAACTGTCTGGACAGGAATACTCAGTCTCATGGAACGACCTTAAAACCTATTTGAGGAAGAGATTTTGTCCCCCTGGGTTTTTGGAAACCAAAATGAACGAATTCTTAGAGCTAAAGCAAGGGAGCAAAACCATCGAGGAATATCATCAGGCCTTCGCTCTTCTACTCAAATATTCACCACCTCTAGATGAAGAGCAACTCATGTCCAGGTTCATTCGGGGAATGAACAAACCCTTGGACACACTGGTCAAGAATACCAAGCCAGTGTCCATGGCTGAAGCTGTCAGAATGGTGGACTTTGCCAAAGCCTTCATCGTCGTGAAAGTCCTGCCAAAGCCATCTCCCTCATCCTTTAAAAGATTTCAGACACCGGGAAGTTCTTCCAACTTTCCGCCTCCAAAAAGAGACACCAAGGTCCTAACCAGAATGTGGAGACGGGAAGCTTCAGAAATGAAGGAAGACCTTTCCCCCGAAGTACATTCTCAGGAACTCCGGCTCTCTCCAGAATGCAAAGGGAAGAGCGAGAACAAATGCTTCGGATGTCAGGGATTTGGGTACCAGGTCAAGGATTGCCCATCTCCTTCGATGGGCCAAGGAAGCCAGGGTCCCAGAGTTCAGAGACCAACTCCTTCTTATCAGTCCAATCAGGGTCCCCCGCGCCAGAATCAGGGTAACCCAAGAAGAGTGCTAGCTCAGCCTGCAGCCTCCATGCAAAGCAACCTCCGAACTCCCTCCTAGAATTGGAATAACCAAAGAGAGAGAGTTCTACCTCAGACTGCAGCAACCAGAGAAGTCACCATAGCTGAGGAAGTAGAGGAAGAGAAAGGACAGATCTATGCAGCAATAGAGCATCAGGGGAATAACCGTCAGTTCTCAGTCCTCCAGACTCCAGCACAGTACCAGCGTAAGCAATTCAAGCTTTTGATTGATTCAAGCAGTACTTATTCTTTTATTTCCCCAGGATGTCTACGTAAATTAGTCCTAAATCAAAAATCAGGGAAACCTATGCAAGTGGAATTAGCCAGTGGTGGTGGGAAGATTCTTTTCACTCACCTTGAGAGACTGACCTTATTCACTTTAGCCTAGATGGGAACGTAACAGAGTGCCAGTTCGAGTCCTGCCCCTGGGAAAATATGATGGAATCCTTGGAATGTATTGGCTCCAAAAGAATCAGGCTGACATTCATTGTCACAAAGGAACCATCTCTTTCCTTGACCTTCACGGGAATAAAGTTCAAGGAATTGGAATTTTCGGATCCCCAGTGCTACAATTAGTCAAGGCTTCCAAATTATTAAAAGGGCTCAGAAAGAGGCAAGCTGTGTATGTCGTTAAAATGAATCCAGTAGACATAAAATGAAAGGCTAAAGAACCAGAGTGGTTAAGTGAGTATGCAAATGTGTTTCCTGAAGAGCTAACTGTCTGAGATGCCTCCATCTCGTGAAGTAGATCATGAGATCGAATTAACCCTCGAGCTCAGCCAGTAGCCCAGCATGCATACAAAATGCAAGTCCCTGAAGCCATAGAACTTAAGGAATAGTTAATACAACTGTTAGAACAGGGATTCGTCAGACCCAGTGTCTCACCTTGGGTTGCACCTGTTCTCTTTCAAAAGAAGAAAGATGGAACGTTAAGACTCTGTATTGACTACAGAGGACTGAATCACAATTAACGATTAAGAATAAGTATCCTCTTCCTAGGATTGATGAACTTTTGGATCGATTAAGTGGGACCCAAATGTTCACAAAGATAGATCTCAAATCCGGGTACTACCAGATCAGAATCAAGGAGCAAGACATCCCAAAGACAACATTCAATACTTGCTATGGGAATTATGAGTTCACAGTCATGCCGTTTGGATTGACTAATGCCCCGGTGACATTCAATCGTCTTATGCAAGATATTCTCAGAGAGAATACTTGGATGATTTTGTTCTTGTCTTCTTTGATGATATCTTGGTATACTCAAAGAATGTTGCAGACCATGAAGATCATGTGTGCAAGGTCCTAGAAATCCTAAGGAAACACCAACTCTTTGCAAAGAAGAGCAAATGTTCTTTCTCTGTTGACCAAGTGGATTACTTGGGATTCATAGTGTCAAAGGATGGGATTTCTCCTGACCCCGCAAAGATCCAAGCAGTCGTAGAGTGGCCAGAACCCAAGTCAGTAAAGGAAGTCAGAGGATTCCTAGGGTTAACCGGATGGTATAGGATCTTTATACCTAGGTATGCTCAGATAGCATCCCCCTTTCTTAACTAACCCAAGTCAGAGGATTCCTAGGGTTAACCGGATGGTATAGGATCTTTATACCTAGGTATGCTCAGATAGCATCCCCCTTTCTTAACTAACCTTCTCAAGAAGAGTACACTTTTTCAATGGATTGCAATGTGTCGGAGTGCCTTTGACAAGCTAAAGACAGCCTTAGTAAACCAACCCTGTCCTTAAATTGCCAGATTTTACCAAACCCTTTGAGGTAGTTACTGATGCCAGTGGGTTTGCCTTAGGCGGTGCTCGGATGCAGAAAGGTCATGCAGTGGCCTATGAATCCAGAAAACTCAGAACACATGAGAGGAATTATGCCGTCCACAATGACTTGGAGTTACTCTCAGTAGTGTATGCTTTGAAGTTGTGGAGACGTTATCTTTTGGAACAAAGGTTCACCTTGATGACAGATCATCAAAGTCTAAAGTGGATCTTCACCCAAAGGGATCTCAACATGCATCAAAGGAGATGGATGCAAACCCTACAAGAATTTGATTTTGAAATAAAGTATTGGCCGGGGAAAGAAAATGTGATTGCAGATGCGCTCAACAGAAAAGCCTCCTTGCTTGCAATAACAGTGGTATCAAATCCATTGATCAATGAAGCAAAGGAGAAAATCTTGCAGGACAAATTCTTTGCCCCTATTGCTACCCTTCTGATGCAGGAAAGCAAGACTCCTCAGGAAAAGAGTTGAGTTCTTGGATACAAATTGAATGAAGGATGCATGTATTATAATAATCGACTATGTATCCCCAATGATGTGGGAATAAAGGGAAGAATTCTAAGAGAAGCCCATGATAACCTGATAGCTGGACATCCAGGGTTTATAAAAACCTATATGTCTGTGAAGAAAAGCTTCTTCTGGAGCCGGGACTCAAAAAGGATGTACTTGATCATGTGCGGAAATGCTTCATGTGCCAAAGAGTCAAGGCAGAGAGAGTCAAGATGCCAGGGAAACTACAGCCTCTAGACATTCCACAGATGAAGTGGGAATGCATCAGTATGGACTTTGTCACTGGATTACCTTCAGTGCAATCAGGTTACAACTCCATTTTTGTGGTAGTTGACAGGCTAACCAAAGTTGCCCATCTAATTCCAGTGAAAGAAACATACTTTGGAGTGGATGTTGCCAGAGTTTTCCTTAAGGAGATCTTCAGATTGCATGGTTTACCGAGGAGGATAGTAAGTGATAGAGATCCCAAATTCACGTCAAAATTCTGGACTGCGTTCTTTGAAGCAGTAGGAACTTTCTTGGATCTCAGCACAGCCTATCACCCCGAAATTGATGGTGGCCAGATAGAAAGGGTGAATCAGGTAATAGAAGATATCCTTCGGTCATGCTGCGGGCAGGGAACCCAAGAAGTGGTTAAGTCATTTACATCTGGTTGAATTTGCTTACAATGCTTCTTATCATCGGAGCATTGGGATGAGTCCTTTCAAAGCTTTGTATGGACAAGATTGCCTTACACCGTTGACTTGGTCTGACCCATTAATCAAAGTTGAAATGTCTAGACAAATGCTTGATGACATGGACTAGCAGATGTAATCAATCCGTAAAGATATAAAGGCAGCCCAAGACAGACAAAAGCATTATGCAGATAAAAAGAGATCAGAGAGAGAGTTTGAAGAGTCAGATATGGTCTTCATTCGAGTACGACCAAAAAGAAGTTCCTTATCCTTAGGGAAGTACAAGAAACTCTCTCCCAGATACTGTGGGCCGTATGCTGTCTTAAAGAAAGTGGGCAATCTAGCCTACAAACTTCTTCTGCCTCCCCATTTCAAGGTACATGATGTATTCCATGTCAGTCTACTTAAGAAGTATGTACCTAGCCCGAGTCACATGCTTGATGATGAACAATTGATCTCTCCGACTTAAGGCTAAATGGTACTCCAACCTGAGGAAATCCTTGATGTTCGGGAGAAGATTCTCAAGAGCAGAGTCCTCAGAGAATTCTTAGTAAAGTGGAAGTTCTTCCCTCTAGAAGACGCCACTTGGAAGAAAGAAGAAGAGTTGGCGAAGGATTACCCCCACTTTGTGAGATGAGGACATCTCGCGTTTTTCAAGTGGGAGAGGATGTAAGATTCCTCCTCAGCCTCAATAATAAATAAGCCTCTACTTCAATCCCTTGTAATCATTCTATGTTTTTGAATACAAGAAAATATTATTTTTCCTTGTTTGGCCTAGTGAGATAAAAATTTCTAGAGAGTGGTAAATCAATATTGGGATATTTTTGGATAAATAAATTCTACAAATATCAAAAAATGTTTCCCTGAAATAGAAAATCAAAATAGATTTTCCAAGGTGCAATTGGAATTAATTAAAAATGATTTAGAAGACCTTAGCCTAAGGGTCAAGATTTTTTTAAAATTTTGGATTAAGGTTCCTATGGACCAATAAGATTAATCCAAGTGTTGGGATAAGATAAATCCAAAGAATAAAATAAAATACCCAAAAATGAGTAAATGCCCACATAAGATGAAGAATTAACTAAGTACTAGATTTATTCGTTAAAAACTATGAAGTATTAATAAAAAAATGAGATATTTTAGAGCAATCATTCATTTTTGACACATTGTAAGGAGGCGCCTATTTCACATGTGTGGATGAGTTTTAAACTCAAAAATAATAGGATATTTTTATCTCTCCTCTCTCCTAGATCAAACCAAATAAAAAAGGGAGCCAAACTGGTCCAAAACTTGTCCAAATTCAGCCAAACTGAAGCTAGAAAATTCTAGAACTCAGTTGGACTCAGTTAGTGGCCTCCCTCACCCATAAATAGATCCTCATTCTTTTGTATTCTCATCTGTGAACTAAACTATGCCGGTATTACTCTAAGATAAGCTTATTTTCTATTATCCTCTAAAAACCCTCTACAAATTGAAGAGATTGGAGCTTCTCTCTCTCTTCAATCTTCCTTGGAGACTTCATCAACATACCAAACCAATTGATTGGTTGGGGGCCTCTACTTTGATCAAAGAATCAAGCAATCTATAAGGTAAAATGTGGTTTATGGTCTTTTTTCTTTAACCTCCAAATGTTTCTCTCTTCTCAACCCCTCTCAAGCTTGACAAGCATTCAATTGAATGGCTTTTGAATACAATTGAAGTTCTTTAATGAAATTGTAATGATAAAACACATAAATTTTCATTTATGCTTAAATTATAATGTTTTTAAGCATTTCTCTCTCTCCCCCAAAGAATGGTCATTCCTATGACCTATTCTATATTCAAATGAAGCTTCTCATGAAGCAATTATCTAATCTAAAAGTAATTTCTATGCTTGTCAAATTAGAGGCCAAATAAGTGGCTTTTTAATGCTTTTATGCTATTTAATTTATGGAAAATTTAAGAATCAAGTCTATAATTGGATATTGATCCAATTAATGGTTATTCTAATCATAGGGATATTACTAAACTTTATGCTTTCAAATTATTGAGATTTATCAGTAATAGCAACGGAGCTATGGTAAAATTTTTGAAAAATTAACACATAAATCATTTTCATTCATAATGTGAAAAGAGGACTTCCTACCATATTCTAGGATTAATCATTCTAGAGTAATTGAATGATTCTCATTATAATCATGGAAAGTTTGATTTTTATGTTTATGCATAAATAGTTAATAAGGAAAAAGAGGAATTTCTAGTAATTCATTTTTATGTTAAAAGAGTAATCCCCATATGACAATGGAAATCCATGTATTCCAATGAAGTAAGAGAAAAATTGGGACGCTAAAATAGTGTATATTTTATTTAAAAATTAAAGAAAGATTTTGGTAAATTTATCTTTTTGCATAGATAAATTTAAATGATGAAAGAGGAATTCCCACCATATTGGAATTCAAATATTTAAATGAGGAAAGTGTAATTCCTAGTGTAAAGGAATTAACGGAGATTTTTATTTAAATTTTAAGAGAAAATTTAGTTAAATTTATCTTTTTGCATAGATAAGTTTAAATGATGAAAGAGGAGATCCCACCATATTGGAATTCAAATATTTAAATGAGAAAAGTGGAAATTTTAGCTTAATGGAATTAATGGATATTTTTATGTAATTTTTATGAAGAATTTTAAATAGATTCAATTTATGGTAAAAGAGGAATTCCCATGATAATTGGATTGCACTCATTGAATGAGAAAAAGAGGGATTTTAAGTTTATTCAAAAAAATAGATATTGGTATTTAGTTAAAAGAAGAATTTTTATGATAATTAAGAAAAGATGGATTTGAATTAAATTTTTGTGTCAAAAGATGAATTTTCACCATAATTCTACCTAATGAATTAAGGTTGAGAAATTATGTGATAGAAGGAATATCTTTGGATATTTTAGTTGGTAAAATCACTAAATGGATATTTACCCAAAACTAGATGTTTATCTAAAGAGAATCCTTGTAGAACTAAACCGAATGGATTTGGTTAGACTACAAGAAGGACGGACAATAAACCTACTTGTCCATCTCTCGATCTGAATCAAGTAAAAACTTTGTGACCAATTCCAGTTTTTAATCAAAGAATAAACTATCGGAACTAAACTAGTTTTTCCTGACCAAACTTACCAAGAATCTAGTTGGACAATCAGACTGAATGATGGGCAGATTACCTTGATAAAAGATCAAGGATCCTCAATTATGAAACTGGAAATTATGGAAAAAGGGTTTTTGGAACCAATCTCAAATTGGAATTTTATTTGCATTGGAACCTTTGTTTTTTATTCAAAGGATTGTTTTACGCCAGAATGCTGGAGGAAGCGTTTGGCTTATGTTTTTCTAAGAGGAGGTTCGTTGGAACAGCGTGGCGCGGGGAGTCATCAAGGGACGTCGCTCGCGGCAAAGCCTGCCCCGAGGTCTTGACAGCCTCGGTACAGTCAAAATGGTACGCTTCGGTGGTACGATGGGCGAGGACCGACGAAGCCGTCCCTGAGTGAAGTGCTAGGACACCTAAGGAGGATCCTAGAGGGTTCTGACCTGGCAATGCACGGGCTCGCGGTTGCTAGGACACCCATGCGTACGTCGAGGAAGATTTCAGATGGACTAAAAGGAAAGATTTTTGGGAACCAAATTTTGATACTAGATCTCATTGGTTGGGCAACTGGTCTTCAACGGAGAGTCTAGAGGATATTATTATAATTCAATGGACTCGAAATTTTGGAAAAGAATGATCTGAAATATTATGATTTCTATTGAAGGATTGTTTTAAAGCCAGTCAAATTTGTTATAAATGGTAATTTCATATTGGGTGTGTACGTGGTATGCCTACCTTAATTTTTGCATGAATCGCGACTAGGGGACCTCGGAACTCTTTTCCTCGGTACCCAGGCAAAATTACAACCAAATCTTTATAAAGGAATCCCACCAATACAGTGGTCGGTGGTTGGCTAACCCATGGGCTGGATGGGGTTAGTAGGCTGGATCGGAGGATTCCTGAGAAACAACTAGATTTGATTAGTTACGTTAATTAGTTTAAATCTTGAGAAGACCTTGTTCTGTGGGAAGGGATCAGCGGTTGTGCCTCGTAAATGAGGAAAAAAGCGATGATTCCATGGACCAAGTGCAAGTCTCTTCTTGATCTGACTATGTGACTTCAGGTTCGGTCAGATCAGTTTAACTAGTTAAGACTTTGACTCGCTAGAGTAATTCCCCCGTTAGAGGATCTTTCCCATGGCGGAATCGCCCATGCCTTCCAAGCGAGGGGAGTCTTCCGGGTCCGGTCTCGGAGGGACCGCCCGAGCTAGCCTCTTGTCCCGGACATCCGCCGGCGAGGCCTCGAGTGTGGATCCCCGCCCCGCGCGGGAGGCTGACGCCGCTTCCGCCGTCGGGCGGCAGGTGCACTGCGCAGAGGGGGCAGGGACCTCACAGCTCTCATGTAGATTTGAACCTTTATATCCTACTTGAGAGGGGGTTAGTTGTTATCATTGTGGTCTATGTTTGATGACCTCATTTTTACAGGTTCTTATCCTATGAGGATCTGTTCAATCATGGATGCTTTGGAGAAAGAGTTTGAGATGACGGATCTTGGTCTTCTGCATTACTTTCTTAGCTTTTAGATTTGGCACACCCCTTAGGGAATTTTCTTTTCTAAGTGTATAAGTACACATGGGAGATTCTCGACAAGTTTCATATGATTGGGTGTAGACCAGTATCTTCTCCTATGGATACTAGTGAGAAGATTTCTCTTTGGGGTGACAGTATCAAGTTCTCGTCGGATGTTTGGTATGGTTGACTTGCTCCCTATTAGACATTTATTTCACAGTTAGCTTATTGAGTTCTTTCACATCCAAGCCCCGTCAGTAGCATTGGTAGTGTGCTATCAAGGTGCTTCACGGTACTTGAGTGGTACTTTGGATTTTGGCATCTTTTATAGCCAGGGCTGCACTCTTCTTAGATGGATTGATTCAAATTGGGCTGGAGATCCAAATACTCAGCATTCTACCGCTGGTTCTTTTTTCTCACTTGGGTTGAGAGGCATTTCATGGAGCAGTAAAAGCAGCCTACATCATGGCACTTTCCTTTACAAAGGTAGAGCATCGAGAGGAGCTTGTCGTGCTGCATGTGAGGTGATTTGGCTACGGAGATTGTTGGGAGAACTGGGTTTTTCCTCCTAGCAAATCTACTCTTTTTTGGTGTGACACAATCAAAGTTGCATCACCATAGCCAAGAACCATGTGTTTCATGCTCATATATAAAACACATTAAGATTCAATATCACTATGTTCGTGAATGGGTTACAGGAGTTTATGTTTAGAGTTTTGTCCTTCAGTAGAGAATGCAACAGATTTGTTTACCAAGCCAATGTCTCAGGCATCCTTGGCTCCTCATCTTTGACTTCTTGAAGTTTTAGCATCCGTCGGTGCTAAGAGGGGGTGCTAGAATTTCATATCTCTATATATGCTACCCATATTTATTCCCTTCTCATGGCCCTTGATTGTGGGCTGGCCACCCTTGTTTTTTCTTATTTTTCTAGGTCGGGTCCTCCATGACCTGGTCGGCCCAATCAGCCAACGCCAATCGATCGTCCCCATGCCTGTATATATAGGTGGGCTCACCTCTCTCATTCATATGTTCATTTGCTGATGTGTGTGGTTCATGTGTTGACAAACCTACTCCCCTTTTTTTATCCTTCATTTATGTGTGTGGTTCATGTGTTGACACACTTGGACCCCTTTTATATCCTTCACTTATAAGCCTATAAGGTCTCTTGCTCAAGATTGTATTCATTACAGTATATTCAGCCTTTTGGCTTCATTTCTCTCTCCCTCTTGCACTCTTAGTTCATCACAATCTATTGCTTCCTTTCCTTTTGCTCTATGCACACTCTATTAATATGGGTCCTTTTAGGATCTACTAACTCACAGCATGAGGGACAGCCTTCCTAAAGAACCTTGATGGAGTCCAAATAGAAGGATTCCTCAATGAGAGCAAGCTTAGAAATTATTATGGGCTGCTATACTATAAACAAATTTAGACCATTCATAAAACCACAGAAAGGAGAAAGTAGGAAGTTGAGATTCCTCAATGGGAGCAGGCTTAGAAAGTATTATGGGCCACTATACTATGAAAAAATTTAGGCCATTCACAAAACTAAAGAAAGGATAAAATAGAAGGTTGAGATGAAGCCGATGGGAAGCTAAAGCTTGGGTAAAAAAAGAAAAGTAAAAGAGAGACATTATACTTGTCCACATGGCTAAAATGCATAATGATCCGGAGGAGGAAGAGGTCAAATTTGCAAGGCTTTTCCTATACTTCCATGGAAACACAATAGCTAAACTTACTTTATTGGATATACGAGCAAGAAGAAACTTAATGTCGTACGAGACTTGGGTCTCATTAGGAAAACCTACCAACTCAAGCTCTTATCCAAACTGTCTCTCAGGCCTATATAATGAATGCAAAGGGATGTTAAAGCTCAAGTTCCATATCAATTCTTACCCCATGGAAGGTATTTTCTATGTTATGACTATAGGTATGGTGCTAGAAAAGTCCTTGGACAGGGATGGTTAGCCAAACACATAGATTAGACAATGAGGAAAACCACAATCAAGCTTACAAAATGGTCTATAAGTGTTCTCCTTGCAGAAGGAGAGCTAGGATAGATCTCTTCCAAGATACAGAAGTTACTAATGCTATTAAAAGCAAACGCCATCAAGCTGGTAAGTGCAATTATTCATAAACTCAAGGCCTTATCCAATCGAGAGCCAAGGAGGCAAAATCCCAACCAAATAAGGAGAAACGTTGCCAAAGTCCAAGGAGAAGCCGTGAGAAGCTAAAGGACATTAACTAATACTTCCAACCTTGCTCCCTCTAGTTCCTAGAAAGCTCCAAGGAACCAACCCAGGCAAATCTAGGTACTAAAGGCACCAAGGAAGCCAACTATTGTGCACACCAAACAGTCAAGGCCCAAGAACAAAAAGCCAAAATAGGTATAGATGCCAAAGAAAAGTGTCCCTAGAATGTAAATCAAACAAAGTCAAGGACGAGCTTGTGTGGATTCCAAATCCAAAAAAGGATGGGTGGCTACACAAAGGTCACTAATAGCCCAAGGATATTACCAAGGAAGAAGCCAAATCTAGGTGCCAAGGATACATCCTGCACAATAACGATGCAGCCCTCCTAGAGTGACAAAATAAAGGTTAACAAAATCATCATCATGTTCAAGGACTGTGCATCAACATGACACACCAAAGCATATATGGGTGCCCAAAAGTCAAGATAAGGGGAAAGCTAAGATAGAGCACACATGGACCATGGAAGAACAGGAACAACTTCAAAAGAAAATCTGAGAACTACCCTCTTCTTAACTCTACATAAAATCCCAACATCCCTGCCCATCGGAACCTCCGATGAGCATAGTAGTGCAAGGACTATCCCAACCTCAGAATGCCTCAGAACCATTAAAGTCTCATTATTACCCTGGGTAGAAGCCAAGCTCATCAAGATGATACAAACACCCTTAACTCAAATAACAAATCCAAAGAGAGACCATTGTTTAAAGTATAGCAATTGTAGGGGAGTGCCACCAGGTAAGCATCCAACTTTAAGTCAAGTCACCGAAGGCTAAAATACACCAATGGCATAAGAGTTCAAAAATTCAATTTGTCAATGGCCAAAACATTGAGCATGAGGCATAAAAGTCAAAAGTCAAGTTGCAAAAGGCCAAAACGGGCCCAAGTGTAATTCCTTAGGGAGTCACATCACTATACATCAATGCACAAGTCCTTTTTTCACAAGTCAAGTTGCTTATGGTGGAGATAAAAGCATAAAAGTTGAGCCGCCTATGTAGCCATTAGAGTCAAATTCCAAATGGGTCTAAAGGAGAAACGGTGTTAAAACCCTTAACAATGCATAAAGGAAGCAAAGTTTTGGGAACCTCACCATCAAAAGCCCATGGACTCCCACCACTGAGTGTACTTGCACAACATGTTTCATGAATTCAAATCATACCTAGGGGTGTCCATAGTAAAGGTTGTGTATCTAAACACATGCTTAACTTATTGATCCCCATGCACAAAGAGCACCAAGAAAGCCCTACAGAAAAAAGAACCCCATCAAGCCCCAAACGAATCGCATGATTGAAGTGACACATCATCATGAAAAGTACAATTGTGAGATGATCCAACATGGACTATAACCGTGCTGGCAATCCAACTCTGACTACAATCTAGGTGATTTATCCCCCTAAGGATTGGGATGATCCAAGTCACCATGACCTAATTTAAGTCATCAATCACGATAGTTTGATTCTCATATCTCAATCTGACCAGCAAATCATGGCGCTTCAACTGTGTTAAAAACCTTGTGATCCTACCATAATAATAATTGCCCAAACTGAGCTTTCTTAATTTCCAATTAAATGCCATGTCATCACCAATCATGGAGATCGTTGACCACGATTGTGTGATTTGGGTCAACTTGAATCATGGCGATTCACCACAATATATCACATCACTAATAGTGGCGGTGGAGGCCAATTTTTGTACTGTGCATGCGATGGAATGCACACTTGGCCATGAAATCATGAAAATTTTGAGGTGATCCTTCTCACAAGGGAATGCACATCACTCATCACATAACCTCTCCATCAAATGATGCACTTCCAACAAGTACCTGATGCACTTCCACCCAACAAGTACCTGAATGCATTTCCAATTTCCTTCCATTGCCTTCACACTCATCTTTTTGCCATGGATATATAATGCACTTCCAAGTACCCGATTGCCTTTCCACTCATCTCTTTGCCATGGATATCTTCTCAATCCATGATGCACTTCCAAGTACCCGAATGCACTTCCATTTCCTTTACACCCATCTCTTTTCCATGCATATCTTCTCAATTCAAGAACTCCTATGAGAGCCATGGCAAGTCTATCATGGAATGCATGCAAGCTATCAACACCTACACTAGCTCCTCTCTTCCTTGGATAATGAACTCGTGCTACTCATGGAGCAGCGCTACCATTAATTCCACACATAATGTGTTTACCCTTACCAATCATGAACGTCGAATCCTAGCATCCAAAATATGTGCATTAGGTGATTTATGGACTCAAAAAAGGGGACTCTAAGGAAATATTAAAAAAAGAATGGGCTAACAATGGGAGAGATGGGATTCCAAATTCGTTAAAAAAAGAATGGGCTAACCAATGAGAGTTGGGATTCTAAATCCATGTAATATGGATCTTTTTGAAACTTTTGCCACCAAATCTTACAAGATCTAGCTAGTGGAATATAATGTTGGAACCAAATATTAAAAAATTAAAGAAATGTCAGATATACCTTGTGGTCCTCACAATAAAATATCATAGTGTTAGGGTAGTGAATGTTATTTCTCAATCACAAAATTCTTTTCCTTATCTTCTTTTCATGCTTTGATTTTCCCCCCTTTTCACTTTCCCTCCTTTTTTCCTTTATAAAATTCAATTACATCAACTTTTACGCTACCTTGCTTTGTTTTTTATAAAAATTTATTGTAAGTATCCTCTTTAGTTCATCTATCTTATAGTCAAATTTTAGCTTATAGTCTCTTTAAGATATTATTGAATTCTCATGGCATTCTCGAAGGTATTCTTTCTTCTTTCTTTCTTTTTGGGTAAAATTTAAAGAAAGGTTTCTCTCTGGTATGTTCATGTTCTGGTAAAATTTTATCTCCTTTGAATAGAAGCTCAATGAGATAATGCTAATTTCTTATTATATTCAAAGAGTTGGTCCTTCTCTTTACAAAATTTACAGTTGGCATCCTGTCTCATATGTTTGATGATGTTTCCTTTTAAAAAAATATTTAACTAGAATATTTATTTGACATTGTGGTTACTTTTCTCTTGTATTTTTGGGATCATAGAGATCCAAATATACTTTTTTTTAAAGTCTAAGATTCATAATGGAAAATACTAAGAACAAATTTTTTTAATTCCAATTTAAAATTGTTTACGTGTTAATGTTAATGTCAACACGTTGTCTTTTTTTTATTTTGAAGATCTAAAGATTTTTTTCTAAACAACTTGCCAAGAATCAACACGTAAAAAGCATTTTACATTTTTTTATTTCTTTAAAATCAATCAAAGTTTAGGTTATAAAAATTAAATATTTTTTTAATATGTATTATAGATTTATGAACTCTTTAGTGTTTCTATGGAGACTAATTATGGATCTTTGGTGTTGGTCTATAGTTTTTAAAGCGTTGTGTTTATTACTGTGGAGACTAATTTGGGAAAGGCAAAAACGTAATAGTAGTCAAGTTCATTCTCTTGTTAGTTTTAGTTTTGAATATCCGAGTTTTGTTGGTTTAGAGATTTCTTTAGGACTCTAGGAAGGCAAAAAGGTAATGGTCAAGTTCATTCTCTTTTTTGTTAATTTTATTTTATGAGTGCAAAATTGTTAATCTCAGTATGTTAGTGAGGATATGGTACTTTTTTAAAATAAAGATTGTTAACCACACTGGTTAACATTATTTCTAAGCGTGGTTACGCTTCTTGTAACTCATTTTTATGTAATCGTGCGCTAAGCGCTTCATGTAAAATATGTATGGAATGACCAATCTTACAACTTGTGTAATGCAGCCACAAGAATAATCCTAGGTGTACATAGAGCTAGGAAATCAGTTTGGACCCCCAATTGTTAAATGGACAGCCAGCCATTATAAAAAGAGAGCTCATCTATATAAGTGACTTATAAAATATGAAAAGGGACTATCCCATTATCACAATTGAATTTTCCTTCTCTCTCTCTCTCACTCTCTCACTCTCTTGTGGCTATGTTGGTAGGCTTGTGTTTGTTTATGCTCGCTTGGCTTAATTGTGGTTGTGTGCACGTAGGTGATGGTTCTTGTCTTGCTTCCCCTTCTCCCTCTTCGTGTCTTCTTCTTGATATCACCCTTGCACAACACAAAGGCATAGAGAAGAGATTGAGCTCTCCATAGCTCCCTTCCTCTTTGCTCACTACCTAGCTTGTGGAAGCTCCATTTGAGTGACACAAATGGAGGTGGAGTGAGCCCCTAGTGGCCTCAGATAGAGGAGTTAACCCTCATTAGTGTTGGCTAAGTGCTAGCCCCCGAACCGACCCTTACATGGTCTTCCTTCTCTTCTTCTCTCCCTCTCTTATGCAAGGTAGCATGTTTGATTTGGTGAACATCTTTGGCACCGCTGCTCAGGGATAGGCTTTTAACTTAGCATCCTCCACACTCTATCACTTACTAGAGTTTTTATTTACCTGGTTGGAATGCAAATCCACCGATAGTAGGTTTGTTATGTTTGTTTGTGTGATTTCATCTTGTTTCCCTTAAACAATGGAGTTCAATGGAGCATGAGGAGCTTGGGAGTCTTCATTAAAAGTGGGAGATACAAGTAAGTGCGCCTAATCTTGCTCTTGAAGTTCATTAATTTTGTTTCTTTCAACATTAGTTAGTAGCTTAACACTTTAATTAATCTTAGGTCAATAGGTTTTGTCAAGCATTCTAGGTATCATTGGGTAGCTTGAGGTTAGATCAAGCCATCCACAAAAAGAAAACACACAAAAAAAAGCATCAAGAAAAACCCAAAATTACAAAGATATCAGGAGGCAGTTTGGGCACAGTTTCAGCTCTGCTTGTTTTTTTGAGAAGTGAACAATCGTTCAGAGCCATGGCGTACGCTCCTTAGCCATGGCCATTTCTTCCTTTTGTCTAAATCTTTTCAAATCTGCTTCATAAATATGAGCAGTGTGCATTCAAAGAGAATAAAGTGCATTTATAAGAGCATAAAAAGCATTGAGAAGAGGAGAACAAACAAGGTACAACTATACAGTCAAGAGAATATTAGGGGGTGGCTATCACTCGATTTGTCGAGCTAACCATACTAGCACAGAGTGTCCACATTTGAGACCCCCCACTCTCTACTATGCTTATTGCCAAAGATGGGGCAATCATGAAACCACAAATTGTTACCATCAAAGGGCCGCTCAAGCCCGAGCCCTAACTCAAGCATTTCCTACAAACCCTAGGAAACCGCTAGCCTTTCCAGCACTAGCACTACATAATGCACCTCAACTAGGCCCTAAAGTGGCTCAGAGAGGAATTCTTAAGGTACCCCCCGTTTTACCACCACACCCCTCCCCACTACCTCGAATCACCCCCCATTTGTTAGTTAACCTTGACATAGATCTTTGAAGAGGGTGATGAGGGGGAAGTCGCTGAAGGTACCACCTTCAAGCCCTTTGAATCAAACAATCCACCCTCACAGATCCTAAGTCACTATGTGTTGAAGGGAGACCAAATGTACCCTGTGCTCGGGGGGTGCACTACTAGAAAACCCTAGGTATCACGTGCGTTAAAGAGGTATTAAAAAAAACTCCTTAACTAAAAATTTTTCCCCAATAAAATAACCCCTCTTTACTTATGAACTAAATGATTTTTTTCTAAAGTTGAATTAAAAAACCCCTCCTGTTAATGTAATCGTGTTAATTTTTCTCAATGTATGTAATTGAAAAACCGCTCCTGTTGAACTCACGTGGTACACTAACATTTTTTGAGGTGAACCCCCCGAGACCCTGTGTACCTAGCTACCCCAACCCCGCGGGCACGAGACTTGAATAATATGGCCAAACGACTGCCCATGCAGTGCTATCACTATGCAGGACCTCAGGACGCTCTATTTTGTACATGCGTCTGCACTACCAAAGATGGATGCAAAAGCATGGGACATGGATCCCACTTCAAGCCTCAAAAGAAGAAATTATGCCTATTGAGGTAGCTATGATGATGCAAAATTGATGGATTGAGCGAGTGGCAGCAAGCAAACATTGGAGCCTAACAGACCTGCGTCAACACTTTAGCATCATGGGCTTTGACAATGTGGAAGAGTCAAGTTTCAAGTTGATGAGAAGAAAGGTATATCTGATTCCACTGCATGTCTAGAGTTAACCCTTACACTTTCTGGTTATTGTGCCACTTTTTATATTTTTACAGATTGGGAAGCGTAAGGAGGGGACAACCATGGTCTTAGAATCATGACAAATGGGGGACCTTTGAATTTTCAGCAGCAAGGTGCATAGCCCTACCAACACATAAGGTGCATAGTAGGCATGTGGAAGAGCTTGAAGATGAACTGAGTATATGGGAAAATAGCCTCTATTTTGATGCACGTGAGGGGCAAGAGTTTCAGGATCGAGGTGAAGGCAATGACAAGCTTTCAAGTCAACAAGGAGATGGAGATCAACATGAAGTAAATGTCACAAGAGGGGCAAAAAATGAGGACATTATAACAATTTTAGATTAGATGACATGCTTGTAATTTTGTAGCAGGCTCTTTTTTAACCAATCTTTATTTAATTGAAATCTTATATTTTTGCAAACTATAATTTTTTTGTCTAGCAGTGTGAAAAGGCAAAACTTTAAATTTTAACTATAAATAGCTAAAGGTGCCTTCTTTCTCATTTTCACGCGATAGAAACCAAGCACGAGCTCACACTATCTCTTTGCATTCACATGGCTACCCACTTTGACAACTTCTGTGAGTTCCTCTCCACCACCTCGTGGGCAAGCAAGAGCGAGCTCTTTGTCATATTCTCTCGTGAAGTCGACTTTGAAAAGTCGCTCGCCCTTGCGTCCCAACATTATGAGACGCAGATTGCATACATGGAGCAATACTTAGCTCCCCACTCCATCTCCTTTCCCCATTGCCCCAATGATCGATGGGTGCATGTTGAGCTGCTTAAGTACATTCAATAATATGCCCGCCCTTGCATCCAGCGCCTTGAACGCTTCATCGACATCTGTATCCCCGCAGGAGCTTACTGTACCTTCAATAAGCAAGAGGTGAAGAGGTTGGGGAGGAAGGGCAATTTAGGAACTAGGTTCCTCTCGTGGCTCGCCACTTTTGCGTTCCTCAATTAACGATGAGGATTCAAATGAGGAGGTAGAGATTGCCTGCATTGCAGTTGGCAGGGTATTTCAGGGATAACAAGGAAGTGAAGGCAGTAGGAACGAGTGCTAGTGTAGAAGAGCAGCTTGCATCAGAGCACTTTCCAGAGGGTGCACAATCTACAGCTAAACAGCCTACTGTACTAGAAGATGCGGGGCTATCTTCCCCACATGAGGAGAGCAAGCTAGAGCTTGAGATCAATCTCTTGAGCACCATTGTGGTGGAAGGTGAAGAATACTTATTTCTTCATGACCTTAAAAAGATAGTTGGCTTGAGAATGGATGAATGCTTGGGCATTATATGCACGCGATGTGAGGTGGACCTTGATACGTCCAACCTCGGTCCTCACCTAGATAGTGCTATATTACCCCTTGGAGAATCTATCGCAGAGACAGTTGCTTTGGTTAAGGAAACTGTGGTTGAGACCGCGGAGCAAGCCCTAGTTCCAGAGGAGGAATTCACAACCTTACAAGACAAGCTAGAGGCTGAAAAGGATACTCTTGCTCTGCTGGAGTAATGGAGGAGACCAAAGCACCAAAAAAGGATGAGGCTAAGTCCTCAATTAACCTCTCCACCCCCACCAGTAATTTGGCAAAAGAAGACATTGAGCAAGAGGTAATAATCAACCTTTTACAACCTAGAAACATTTGTAATTATGTATAGGAAAATATTTTGATTTTTCCTTTGATTACAGAGGGTGGTTGAAATTGACGCATTTGCTAGGAGAGGCGGCGGCAGCAGCAGAGACCAGGCCAACGTCCATGGACATGATGCTGCATTGGCGCACTATCTTGGTCGACTTCCTGTGGATGGCATCACCATTATCCACAGGGACTACACCCCTCAATCTGCCTTCACTCTCTTCTTTTTGAAAGCCCTCTCTAAGGTGCTCTTTGTAGCCTCTATGGCACAGAGCACCAAATGTATAGTTCTAATTTAAAAATCCCTTACCTTCGATGTTTTTGGTTCTGGATTTAGGGGTAAACTTCTTGCTCGTATAGGTATAGCCAAAAGCATAGGCATAGAGGATCCTCAAGAAATAGCCCAAGCACTCCTTAAGCACACTCTGCCCAATAACAAGAGAAGGAAGCTCAATATTGTAAGAAAGCTTTTGTAAAGATGATGTATCATTTCTTATTGTAAGAAAGCTTTTGTAAAGATGATGTATCATTAACAAGAGAAGGAAGCTCAATATTGTAAGAAAGCTTTTGTAAAGATGATGTATCATTTCTTATTATGAATACAATACAATTTTTGCAAACTTATTTTCATCAAGTATATCATTGTTTTTTCTAGTTTGTACCATCAATGTTTTTGTGAATGCATCAGAAATGACCCTGGGAGCCTCGGGGAGTAGTGCCAAAACAGTGCGAATTTTGAGCCTGCACTGTTGCTGTGTAGAGCCCAAATTCGCACTATTTTGGCACAGCTTCCCCACCCTTCAAGAGCAATTCTGATGCATTGGATGATAAATAATGTATTTTTACACATGATTAAAGGTATTTTTATCTTGTAAATTACTGTTTCTCATAATCAATGTACTCAACTTGATTATAAATGCATCAAAAACGATTCTGAGTGGCTGGGGGAGCAGTGCCAGAACAGTGCGAATATTGAGCCTGCACCGCTGCTGTAGAGCCCAAATTCGCACTGTTCTGGCATAGCTTCCCCAGCCCTCCAGGAGCAATTCTGATGCATTGGATGACAAATAATGTATTTTTATACATGATTAAAGATATTTTTATTTTATAAATTACTATTTTTATAATTAATGTACTCAACTTCATTAGAAATGATCCTAAGAGTGGCTGGGAGAGCAGTGCCAGAACAGTGCGAATTTTGAGCCTGCACCGCCGTTGCATAGCCTAAATTCGCACTGTTCTGGCATAGCTTCCTCAGTCCTCCAGGAGCAATTCTGGTGCATTGGATGACAAACAATGTAATTTTACACATGATTAAAGCTATTTTTATCTTATAAACTATTGTTTCTCACAATTAGTGTACTCAACTTTATTATAAATGCATCAGAAATGATCCTGAGTGGCTGGGAGAGCAGTGCCAGAACAGTGCAAATTTTGAGCCTGCACCACCGTTGTAGAGCCTAAATTTGCACTGTTCTGGCATAGCTTCTCCAGTCCTCTAGGAGCAATTCTAATGCATTGGATGACAAACAATGTAATTTTACACATGATTAAAGCTATTTTAATCTTATAAACTATTATTTCTCACAACTAGTGTACTCAACTTCATTATAAATGCATGAGAAATGATCTTGAGTGGCTGGGGGAGCAGTGTCAGAACAGTGCAAATTTTGAGCCTGCATCGCCGCTGCAGAGCCTAAATTCACACTGTTCTGGCATAGCTTCCCCAGTCCTCCACCAAGAGCAATTTTGATGCATTGGATGATAAACACTATATTTTTACACATGATTAAAGGTGTTTTTATCTTATAAACTAATATTTCTCACAATTAGTGTGCTCAACTTCATTATAAATGCATCAGAAATGATCCTCAATGGCTGGGGGAGCAGTGCCTGAACAGTGCGAATTTTGAGCCTTCACCGCCACTGTAGAGCCTAAATTCGCACTGTTCTGGCATAGCTTCCCCAGTCCTCCAAGAGCAATTCTGATGCAGTGGATGACAAACAATGTAATTTTACACATGATTAAAGCTGTTTTTATCTTACAAACTATTGTTTCTCACAATTAGTGTACTCAACTTCATTATAAATACATCAGAAATGATCCTGAGTGGCTGGGGGAGCAATGCCATTCATGAGCGTAATGCTCATACATTCTAGCTTCTGACCTTCCACAATTTGGTACTCATCTAGCTTGAGCACAAATGAAAGTGTGCTCCCCAAAACTGCAAATAAACAGTAATTTACAATATTCAAAACAAAATAATCATCTTCATTTTCTATTGAAAAACATGAATAGTAGCAATTGCAAGTTTTCACCTTCTGGTGTGAAAGACCATATAACTTCACCATAGCTTGTTGTAGTCTCTCAATATATGAACAAAGATGTTATTGTAAACATCTTAGTAAAATTCTGTACTTGTTGTCTTGATTTTCTTTCTGCTTGACCCTGTGTCTAATGTTAGTGTGCCCTCAACGTGATAAAACTATCCTATAGCTCGCTGCACATCATCATTATTGATACGCTTGACATTGTGAATCACCTTGAGTAGGAAATAAAGTGCCAGTGATTCCTTATCTTAGAAATGCATCTTTTACAACCTGACGGATTGCTTAGTACCCTTTTGAAAAGATGCAGGGGGGAAGAGAGCTTGAGCTATTGCAAGCACACACACACACTCACAAAACCCTAATAGAGAACACACAAGGTGAGAGGCTGAAAATCTTCTTCTTCTCTACTCAACACACCATATACAAGAATAAGAGTACACACAATATGAAAGGTACTCAACCAAATACATACACGGGTTCTCTATAGTGTGAACCCGACTAAATGAGCTGGCACTATAACTATGCCAATCTCTAGAGTGGCTGTCACACAGCCTGTCATCCCACTGGCCGCATATCACCCAAGATCTCACCAACCATGCCAGTGGTGTAAGTGCGCGGGGCCTATCCCCCAGGCGGGTCATCAGTGTCCACCGCCTCACTAGAGCTCGATATCTCAACACTCCCCCTCGAGCTCAACTCCATCTCATGTACAAGCGAAGCCCTGAATCTGAGGAGCTTCTCTGTACCCAATGCTTTGGTGAAGATATCAGCTACCTGATCCTCTGTGCTGACATAAACAAGGTCAAGGTCTCCTGCCAAGATGTTCTCTCTGACGAAGTGGTAGTGGACCTCTATGTGCTTCGTACGAGCATGAAAGACTGGGTTCCTGGCCAACTGTATACTGCTCATGTTGTCACAGAAAATGACAACTTGTCTATCCACTGATAGACCTAAATCTGCAAGTAGCTTTCTCAACCAGGCTACCTCACATGCTGCCATAGCAGCTCCTCTGTACTCGGCCTCTGTACTCGATAGAGCAACCGTAGGTTGCTTCTTGCTGCTCCAAGTCACAGCAGCACTCCCTAAAGAAAACATGAATCCACTGGTAGATCTTCTATCTGAGATACTACCAGCCCAATCAGCATCTGTGTACCCATGTACACATATCTCTGTCCCAGTCTCATAGAATAGTCCACAATGCAAAGTAGACTTCACATACCTCAGTATGCGTCTCACTGCATCCAAATGCGGTTTCCGTGGAACCTGCATAAACTGACTCACCAACCCAACAGCATAGCTCAAATCTGGTCTGGTGATCGTCATGTAGATCAAACTTCCTACTATGCGTCTGTACATAGTAGGATCCTCCAAGATCTCTCCTGAATCTGCACTCAACTTGCCATTCTGATCCAATGGCACAGAAATAGGCTTACAGCCTGTCATACCATACTTGGACAACATGTCCAAGCCATACTGTCTCTGCAGTAATCCAATACCATGTGGTGACCTAATCACCTCAATGCCCAAGAAATATCTGAGCTCCCCCAAATCCTTCATCTCAAACTTCTGTCTTAGCAAGATCTTTACATCAAAGATCTCTGCATCATGGTCCCCCATAATGATCAAGTCATCTACACAGATGACAACAAGCACAACCCCTCTATCACCATGTCTCACATACAGCGAGAAATCTGCATTGGCTACATGAAAGCCAATAGTGACAAGATATTCAGAAATCTTGTCAGACCATGCTCTTGGTGCTTGTTTTAAGCCATACAAGGCTTTCTTCAACCTGCAAACATGCTCGGGGTGACTCACATCCTCATAACCAGGTGGCTGCAACATATACACCTCTTCTTGCAAATCCCCATGCAAGAATGCATTCTTTACATCCATCTGATGTAAAGACCATTGCTTTGACGCAGCCACTGCTATCACAACTCTCACCGTTGCCATCTTGGCAACTGGGCTGAAAGTTAAGTTTCCTCATAATCAATGCCATATGTCTGCGCATATCCTTTGGCTACCAATCTAGCCTTGTACCTGTTTATGCTTCCATCACTGTTATGTTTAACTTTGTACACCCACTTGCATCCAATGGCTTTCTTGCCTTCTGGCAATTGCACTAAATCCCAAGTTTCATTTCCATATAGTGCATCCATCTCCTCATCCATAGCTTTCTCCCAACACACATTTCCAACAGCCTCATCAATGCATGTGGGCTCTACAACCTGCACAACCTTTGCCATATATGCATAGTGATGTGCCACATAACCATCATATGTAAATCTCTGCACAGGGTTCTTCACTCTCCCTGATCTTCGCAGCTTTTCATTCATGGCTTCCATAGCCTTCTTTACTCCAGGTGTTCTCATAGCTGGGATCCCAAGCTCCTCATCAAGGCTCATATCTGAGCCACTAGACTCTCCATCAACATGAGAATGCCCTGCAGAAATGTCAGGCATACCAAGGGGCTCAACCACTTTCTCTTTTCCTTTATGTGATGTACTAATCACATTTGCAGGACTGGTGTTATGACGCAGCCTGCCACTCCATGGTCTATCAACAGACCCACTAGATGAGGACTCTCCTGGTCCACTCAAAGACTGTGATTGCTGACCTGCATTCTCTGCAACCACACTTCCACTCACATCAGCCCCAACAGCTTCTTTTTCAGTAGCATACCAGCTGCTCATCTCATCAAAGACAACATCCCTGCTTACCCTCAACTCACGTGTAGCACGGTTATAACACCTGTATCCCTTTTGCTCAAGGGAGTATCCAATAAACACACATTTTCAGCTTTTGGATCTAGCTTAGTTCTCAGCTCATCTGGCACATGCACATATGCAATGCATCCAAAGATTTTCAGATGAGACAAATCTGGTTTTCTGCCAGTAAACCTCTCCTCTGGAGTTACATCATGTATGGCTGCAGTTGGAGTCCTGTTCATGATGTATACTGCTGTAGAAACAGCCTCAGCCCAATAGCAATGCGGCATATTCTTCTCTTCCATCAATGCTCGCGCAATCTCAGCAATGTGCCTGTTTTTCCGCTCAGCAACTCCATTTTGCTGCGGAGTGTATCTGCATGTAAACTGTCTCCGAATACCATTCTTCCTCAAAAATTCAGAGAACTCATTGGAGAAGTACTCTCCCCCTCCATCTGACCTTAGGCACTTTACATATTTCCCTGTTTGCTTTTCAACCAAAACTCTGAAATTCTGAAAGTGAGTGAACACTTCACTCTTCTCCTTCATGAAATATACCCACACTTTCCTCGTGTGGTCATCAATGAAAGTGACATAGTACCTGCAGCCTCCCATAGATATGGTCTTCGTAGGACCCCATACATCTGAATGCACAAGATCTAGTGCATTTCTGCTCACATATCTGTTACGTGGAAACACATGCTTTGTTTGCTTCCCAAATTGGCATGCTTCACATATTTTCTACATACCTTCCACTTTAAATTTTGGCAGCCCTGTCACAATTCCTTTTGTCTGCATAGACTTCAATCTCTGCACATTTACATGTCCAATTCTTTTATGCCATATGTCTGTGTCTGCAACAACTCCTGAACCATTTGCAAATATCGCAGCACTCATTTCAGGGATGTCTACATTCAACGTAAACATTCTGCCCACTCTGTTGCCTTTTGCAACCAACCTGTACTTGTCTTTGAAATCTTCAATATAACACCCATCAGGGTTAAACCGAACCTGCAAACCCTGCTCAATCATCTGGCCAACTGAAACCAGATTCTTTGTTATGTTCGGTACATGAAGTACATCTGCAAGGTACTTCACTTTGCCATCCTGCATAGATAATGGCACATCTCCAACGTGGGCAATTGGATGAGCAGTGTCATCCCCTGTTTCCACAAAACCTGGTCTTTCCGGGTTTTTCATCTCCTTGAACCACTCTCCATGACTCGTCATGTGGTTCGAAGCGCCTGAATCCACATACCATACATTATCTTTTTGTGCTGCATCAACATTTTCAGACATGGCATTCACGGCATACTGCATAACAAACAACCTCTCATTATCCTCATTATTTCTGCTTGAGGATGCATAGTTGTTTTGCTGCACTTTCCCATTTTGCATGTCAGCTTGCTTTTTATAACATTCTGCCTGCACATGTCCAGGCTTACCACAATAATAGCATTCACGTGCATCATTGTACTGCCTTTGCCAATTTCCACGGCCTCTTTGACTCCCCCTGCCTCTGAATTTGCCTCTTCCACCTGCGTGTTGTTGTTGTTGATGATTCTGGGACTGTTGCTGCTGCTGCTGCTGTTGGCCATAATTCTGATTACCTGTTCGGCCACCTCCTTGACCGCGTCCACGGCCTCCTCTACCTCGTCCTCTTCCTGAACTCGTGTAGAAAGCCTGTTGCTCTGAACTGTTTTTACTTTGTGAAGACTGTTGGTCTTCACCCAAGTTCTTCTCTTCGATAATCAGCATAGACACCAAATCTGTAAAGTTGGGAATGTTTTCCCGAGTCTGAATAGACGTCTTAAACGCCTTGTATTATGGCCCGAGACCACGTAGACAGACTTCCACCTTGTCATCATCATCTACTGACACACCAATAGATGCAAGGGATTCCACAATACCCTTTATCTTCAGCGTATAGTCATTCACAGACATGCTCTTTTTCTCCACAGTATGAAGTTCATTCTTCAACTGTATCTTACGTGCCTTGGTATTTGTTTCATAGAGCTTTACCAAGGTGTCCCAGGCCTCCTTGGGGGACTTGGCATCCTGAATGTGCCCAATCATGGTGTCTTGTATACTAATGGAAAGCCAATACATAACCTTCCTGGCTCCTTGGTTCCAGTCTTTAAACTCTTTCACATCTGCCGGTATCTCCGGTGCCTCTTCATGCTCACCTTCTATGTAGTCCCAATAGCCTTTTCCCATCAGGAAATTCGTCAACCTGAACCTCCAAGCATGGAAGTTATTCTTATCCAGCTTCTCAGCCACAATCTGTGTTATGCCATCATTAGACATCTTGCCAAACACACAATTTTACCAGAAACTGCACTCTGGTTTTTTTTTTTGCACAAATTGCTGTATTTCTGCACAGCGGTATTGTCGTACTCTCAAATGTCACAACCAGTGACGTCAATGTGCATACATACACCCAATGGCAACTGTAGACCTCTTTGCAGCACCCACAGTGTCTGCACAGTTAATCTGTCTTCCTGCAGTACTTGAAACAGAGTTCTGCAGAGAATCGATGACTTACCCGCAGTGCTCGAAATTGCCTGCTTTCTGAAAAACGGAGGTCCAGACGCGCCCGAAACGCGTTTTCGGCCCAAAAATTTTAGTCCGTAGGACTGTATAGTTGCCCTATAGCTTTACTCCCGCGAAGAAAGCTCCTCAATCAGAGATCGTTTGCCGGTGCCTCCCGTAGAGGTCCCGACAAGGGTGTAGTCACCAACACAATAGGGAAGAGTAGTTGAAGCTCTTACCCTCGTACCGCTTCCTGTGGTTCTCTTGCTTGCAGCTCAGCCCTTAGCACGAACCAGGCTCTGATACCATGAAAAGATGCAGGGGGGAACAGAGCTTGAGCTCTTACAAGCACACACACACACACTCACAAAACCCTAATAGAGAACACACAAGGTGAGAGGCTGAAAATCTTCTTCTTCTCTACTCAACACACCATATACAAGAATAAGAGTACACACAATATGAAAGGTACTCAACCAAATACATACACGGGTTCTCTATAGTGTGAACCCGACTAAATGAGCTGGCGCTATAACTATGCCAGTCTCTAGAGTGGCTGTCACACAGCCTGTCATCCCACTGGCCGCATATCACCCAAGATCTCACCAACCATGCCAGTGGTGTAAGTGCGGGGCCTATCCCCCAGGCGGGTCATCAGTGTCCACCGCCTCACTAGAGCTCGATATCTCAACACCTTTCATGCTGATTCCAGCCGGATCACAAGCATGTTGAATTAATGAAGAATCGATGGAGGTGGTAATCTCGCTCACTACATTACTAACAACAGCTTGGCGTATTTTAGGATGATGAGGATCAGTAATAATTGAGAGAATATCCTTGGTATTCAGAATGGCTTTGACCAAACCCTTCCATCCCTCTTCATTAGAACCACACACCTCTTGCAGAAAATTTCTGGCAGAACATAAATCATGACTATTTTGTTTAAATCACTGAGTGCGTAATGAAAGTTTATGTTACTTACTTTGTTGTACTTACTTTCATTTTATCTGATGATGTTTTAAGTCCTTCTTGACATTGTAAAAGGCTGAATTATGATGCTTGAAATTGAGCTTGGAGAATATGGTTTGCCAAGCTCCACTTGTAGTCAATCTTCTGCAGTATCCTATAAGCCAAGCTCTCCTTCACCAACAAATTGCATAAAAGATGATAAATTGCGGAAAGGAGGGTTTGCTCTTAATGGAGGGTCAACTGGATAGAGATGCCTATCAACCCAAAGATCTGCATTTTTCTCCTTAGCTATCCTACGAGCTTGGATAGATTGTGCATCAGTAGGATGGGTTTTTTTAGAGCTGCCATACTCTTCAAGAATATGAATGTGTAAATCAACCTTCAGTTTTCTAGCTTCACAAGGGGCTATACACACAGCTTGCAAAGGCTCCATATCTAATAATAAGCAGAGGAAGAAGCTAAAGTAGAGAGAGAGAGAGAGAGAGAGAGAGAGAGAGAGAGGGAGTGAGTGAGAGAAACTGTTAAAACTTTGCTGTTGTTGCAGGTTTAACACAAATCCGTTTTTCTAAGTAGAAAATGATATTTTTGATATACAAATATACTAACATGGAGTTTTCATCAATAAATTACATTATGAGAAAAAATAAAAAATAAAAATTTTGGGGGTCCCCACAATTTTGGGATCTGACAGTTAGTTATGTTTATGGGGTTTTGGGGGACCTGACAGTTAGTTATGGATGTACTGGCTCTTGATAGGCTTTTGACGTGACCCTTGAATTATAAGCTTTTTGGAGGGAAAAAATTATTTTCATCATACATATTGGTTGGGTGGTGTTTTTTCCACCTCAAAATGTAAAAAAATAAAAAATAAAAAATTTTACTTTTTAGGGCCCACCTAAATACGAGAATGTTTTGCTGATGTGGAAGGGAGATATGGTGGGAGTTAATGAGAAAGGATATTTCAAACTGACAAGAAAGATTCAATTTATAGAGAGTGAAGATAAAAAATTCAAAAAGTAAGAGGGAAAGTATGAGAAAAGTCAAAAAGTAAGAGAGAGAGTATGAGAATATTCCCT
This sequence comes from Cibotium barometz, assembly GCF_041138505.1. NCBI lineage: Eukaryota > Viridiplantae > Streptophyta > Polypodiopsida > Cyatheales > Cibotiaceae > Cibotium > Cibotium barometz. The sequence goes on from NC_141051.1 coordinate 12,710,196, forward strand.
TTAAAAAGTGAAACTAGGGGGGTATGGCTGATGTGGCAAGGCAAAAAATAAGGGTCATCATAGCCTTTGTCTCCCTTAAGCCCAACTTTTTAAGCTCTAATCCCTTAAAATTAGGAATCCTTAGGAGGCCCTTTTTGAGTCCAAAAAATTCCTAATGTTGCTAAGTGTATGGATGGCTTCATCCATATGAAGAGCCGCACCTCAGACTGTTATAGATGAGGCATCGACCTCATAAAATCAGGGAAACCCTGGACACACAAAAGTTCTATAGCATAAGGAAGTCCTGGAACAAGCATGCATGACAAGGTGCTCACAAAAGAAGAAGGCCACAAAGATAGGCAAGGGGGATAGCCACGTGGTCATAAAGAGTGGGTCCGAAGATGGAACAACCACCAAATGAGTCAACCTCCTCATTTGAAGAGGAGAAAGTGCTACCTTTTGCCCCTCTCATCAGACGACAAGTAGACCCCAAACAACTACCCTAGAAGTTAGTCGAGTATCCTAACCCCATTAAAGAGAAAGAAAGGCCGAAGGTGGCTCAAGAGTTGGTCAAGGAGGACTATCAAGCTCAATTGGAGGAGGAACCTCAAACATCATACCTTAAAGAATGTCCCTCGATTCCCAATGGAAGGCCAACTAAGGAAGCCCAAGAATATAACAAAGGTTCCCATGACCAAGCACCCTCAGAGAGACTTCCTCAAATGGTAGCACCAACAGCTATAGGTAGCCCCCACCAAGGAAACCAGGTTGTGGAGTATCTCAAAAACCTAAGAGATGATCGTCCAAAAAGAACAGACATAGAAGTCTAGGTTCTGATGCCCTACACCCATGAGAGCCTAAACATAGTGAATACGGGTGATCTAGCTCAGGAAACTGCATCCATCCCTAGAGACATTGTAGGTCTCTCCTCCTTCTTATCTTCTCAAATCCGAATTCCCATTGGCACCTTACTCCAAGGCAGCCCAAGTCTATGGAAGGATTTGAAGGATTGGATGGAAGGATACCTAGGAGTAGGAATGCAAGAGTCCACCAGAATTAGCAAGCTCGACGAGACTGATGAGAACGGATTTATAGAACCACAAGGAATCATCAACGTCCCCACTGTTCAAGTCAACAAACTAGGACAACACTTTGAAGGAGATGAACTTAATGCGCAGCACTACCCATAACTTCTGATGGCCTTCTAGTCACCACCACCATCCTAGACACAGAAGTGGGGGTGAGCATTGTTACCAACAAACAATGCTGAGAGAAATGGGGAGCACCTACCATGGATGACTTAGCTTTACTTGTGAAACTTGCTAATGGAGCCACCACAAGGCCCATAGGCCTTCTTCGAGATCTGAAGATAAAGATCCTTGGAACCAACTTCCAACACACCTTCATGGGTGATAAAACTTTGGCCAATAGCCTGTTTCCTATGATTGCATCCTAGGGTATCCCTTCATGAGAGAAACCAAAATGATCTATGACTGGGACACGGATCATATCTATATCCGAAAGAAAGAGCAAACAATAAAGGTTAACATACGCACTTGGAAAGTCCATCCTATGAGTTTCCGACCCTTCACAGAGGATTCAATAACAACAACTCGATCCACCACAGTCCACTTGTGCCAAAGGTGCCATAAGATAATTCAATGAGGAGAAGAATAGCATGGAATTTGCACCTCTCCTAGAGTCGGAAGACTCTAAGAGAGGTGTAATAAGATAATTCAATGAGGAGAAGAATAGCATGGAATTTGCACCTCTCCTAGAGTCGAAAGACTCTAAGAATTGGTTAAGATGCACAGGTACCCGATTTGCTACATCTGACGGGCAAGTAATCACGTCCTTCTACATGCTAAGCACCGTATGTATGCCTGAGGAATTACAATTCAAATATTTATAAGGACAAGTTTGATTATAACGATTTGATACTAATGTATTTAGTCTTTATTCATCATAAAAGAGACTCCTAGGCTTAACTATAAAACTTGAGCGGTCCATGTAGGTGAAATATGGGGGTTCCGTTGCGTGGTTTCTAAGATACGGAAGATTGAAGGTAGGGGAGGTAGACTTTGGATTGTATTGTGTTCCATAACAGCTACTCTATCGATGGGTAAGACTTGTATTACTTGATCATATACCTAGTGGTTCTATGGTATATAGTTCCCCTCTATGGTCACATAGCTGTCAGGTCTAGGAGTACCCATGAACTAGAATACGTGTACCATCTTCAGCATCTCGATCCAACGAACCCACTTTAAATCAATGGTGAGGTTCCCAATTCGATCTTCTCGAATGATGAAGTACCTCGGCCCATGATTCCAAAGTGATCTCTACCCCACCCTCTTTGGATTAATGAGAGGGATGAGGAAGGGACAACTGCTTGAGTATCTGCACCATCATATTGCAGAATTCAAAATTCGAAGAGTGACAAGCTATCTGAAAGATGCACTGGATGACTAGGAATCTCGAGTAAGTGTCTCCCTCTTCCTATAATCATTCAATCACCGATTCAAATTGTATTGGTAAGGTTTTTTTTAATCAGCATTTATTTTAGGTAAAACATATACTCCAACACAACCTTAAATAACATAGGAACTAAGATCGGCACTCTGATACCAATTGTAAGGTCCCCCACCTAAAAAGGGGGGACCTTATAGTGGAAAAGCTAAGGCATAAACAATGGTTTGATGACCAACTCAAAGACAAGGAAATGGGTGAGGGAGACATGGTCCTCCTCTATAGCAATAAAAACCAAAAAAGAAAAACTTAAATTCAGAGGGTTAGGATATTTCTTGGTCACTAAAATAACCCCACAAGGAGTAGTGTGCATAGAAACACTCGGCGTCAAGATGGCAAAATATTTCAATAGTAGCAAACTAAAATGCTACTATGGCCCATTCATTGAAACCACATTAATGTCAAAAATAGGCCCCTCCCCATCATGAATACCCACTTGCCTCAACAAGCCCACAATAAGGAGGCCACTACCATTGCTAACCCTACTATCAAGACTAGTGGTGGGGCAGGTACAACTTTGTCCCTACTACACCTAACCTAACAAAGCTCACTCCTGGGTGCCCAAGAAGCTCATTGCAACCCAAGGCTACTATGAGGGCACTACAACTCTGTGGATTCCCAACGATCCACTTCCCCCATTCACACCTCGGAAAAAGCAATGACTCGTACTTCGCGATGCCCTCCCCTAAGACTGCCCCAAGCCCACAGGATGCAAGAGAGCCACCGATGAAAACCTTCAACACAGCAAAACCATCATCGCCACCAACCTCGTCCTCACCCTATGAATGCCTATAACAGGTGGATCCCTAAGCCTCTCCTACAAGCTTAATTTTTCTATGAAGGCAATCAGCACATCTGGGTACCCGCGACACCAACCGTTCCTACTCCTGTGATCCCTGAACCCCAAAGATTCCAATGGCAACCCAAGATAGCCTTCATTGTCACCACTACTACCACATGGGACAAAGGGAAAGAAAATATTCAAGAGGAAGCCACGGCAATATAGCCCCCCGTCCACTGCCCCCAACAGTGATACACCTTCAACCTTGGCTACTCCACCAGTCCTTATCATCTGACTCCCTCGATGCACCCCCACTCAACCCTTAGCTTCTCCAATCCCCTTTTCCGCAACTTCTCCCTCCAACAAAGCCTCCAAGATGAGACAAAGCTACCAACCTCGCCAAAACCTAATTGGAGCCACCTTCTCACTCTTGCAAACTGTGGGCAAGGAGTCGATACAAAACCCACAATGGGGTGCTAGCTATATAGTCTTAGGGTACAAAACCTGTTTATAGGGTTCCCCAAAAAAAAAATCTCTCTCTAAAGCCATGGCAAACCCTTTTCAAATCCTAAGCCACAGCCGTTCCCTTGTCAAATGCTAATCCTAAGCCATAGCCGTTCCCTTGTCAAATGTGAAGCCACAGTGGTTCCCTTTTAAAATGCTGGCCGCTCCCTTTGTCACCTGCTGCTTAGCCATGGTTGTTCACTCATAAAGACACGACCATTCACTTCTCATGAAGCCATGACCGGTCACCCTTCTTAGCCATGGCTATTCACTCATGAAGCCACGACGGCCATTCACTTTCTAGGAAATCTATAAAAGGGGCCCACCGCCTTCATTTCACTCACTTTTCTCTCTATCCCCTAGCCAAACTCTTGCAGTTTTGTCTCTCAAGCATTCACACTTCCAAGCCAACTTTTTATCCTCAACAGCATTGTAGCCCCCGCCCACTCTTACTACCTCATACACCCCAGAAGAAGAAATGACATGTCGGTCTCCATTTTGAGGAGTACGAGAAGCACCCTACTCACCTTTCCCACCTCGGTGAGCCCCTCATGTGTGGCAAGTCAGGGGGCCATACCATCCACAACCTAATGAAGAACAACCACAAGGTTGAGCACAAGTTACTTTATTATATCAAACCTTGTTATAGGGCCATAACTGATCCTGCCATAGTGCCCGCGCCTAGAGAAAATAGGGCTTGGAGGTTTCCCCGCTCTTCAGCCCTGGGCCCTAGATCCTCTCAACTTTCTCTACTTCATGGAAACCTATGATGCAAACCAGGCTACAAGGCAAGTCATCTTGATAATGAGGGCCGCCCCTAGACTCTCCACCTTAGTCTGGACCTTGGAGGACCAAGAGGGCACACTCGCCACCACCCTTGCAATAGTCACGGAGCTCCAGCAACATCTCCAAGTTGCCCAAGAGGCTGAGCAGCGTGCAACCCAAGCCCTAGCCCTCGCCCACACTGAAGCCCACGAACTCAAGCAGAAAGAAAGCTGCATGCATCGAGGAAGAAAGCAACAATCTCCACTTCTCCTTCCACATGTACCGGCAAGTGGCAGAGGACACCGTTCGCCCACCACCAAAAGGACATAAAACTGCAAGCTGCTGAGGCCCACATCACTCACCCTCCCTCTGCCACCGTCCGAGCTAGTACACTAAGCACAGTTCCAATGCATTGATGGACTCTACCACCACCACAGAGCTACCTTGCCTTTTCACCCCTCTACAAAACCCCACCAAATCCTTGACCTCCAACATTGCACCCTCTGCCTTAACCTTCTCCAACATGACATCTCTATCAACAACCCCATCTCCCCTGCCACCCTTTCCTACATCCTCAATAAATCCCCTCCGACTCCATCTCCCTCCTTGGTCACTCTCTTTTCTCAATCCTAGATCTCCTTCTTCAAACATGCCTCCCTCTTTACCCTCCCCGTCCACCCTTTTGTTGCCAATCTCATCAATTGGGCTAACCTCATTAGATACGGGCATCCCACCACTGACGACACCCTTGACCTCTCCGTTCCCGATGGTCTATGCCCATACCCCTTACCCTTCTTCCAAAACCGCCAAAGCCTATATCTCCTTCAGCACCAGGGGTGGGAGTATACTAGGTTTATAAATCTTTATGTAGCTCCCACCCTACACCCCCTATATACAGGCTCCTCCTCTACCACCGTTGCTACCTCCAACTCCAGGTGATCCCCACTAGGATCATGCAATTTGATGATTCCCATGTGGCCTTCCCCCTCGACATCTTCCCCTAGGAAGTTGAAGAAACATGCGCCTTCTTCTATTTGAAGGGCCCCGACCACAGTTCCGAGGGCGACAACAAGAATGACAACAACAATGATGACAGAGCCGGCCCCAACAAGCCCACCACTGATCCCCCACACCCCCATCCCCTACTCACCAACCTCCACCCCCTCATCAATCCCAACCCGGAACAAGCTCACAACATCCACCACCCCCACGTACCCCATGTCGTACCTCAACACCCCCCACCACTTCCACCACAACTCTTCCCCTTTTCCCTTCACCATCCTTTCCACCACCTCACATTCCCTCTCCTCCTCCATCACCCACACCTCCTTCACCACCCACCCTCAATCTTCATTTGGGCCTCCCCAAGGACCTCAAGGAGATACCCTCAACATCAACAAGGCCCCCACACTTCCTCAATGCCACCCTCACCATCGTAACCTCTCCTTGGTATGCTCCTCCATCCCAGTCACAATCCCCACCCAACCTCCCTTCCCCCTCACCCTTGGAGGAAGGAGAGATTCTCCCGCCACCCCTGCAGGAGCACAAAAATGTGGACCCCCCACCACTCAACCCCCTCAACTCACGTGGCCCATTAGATCACATGGAGTTCACATAGGCAATCGGTATCCTACTCAGTCGACAACTCTAACACACCCCAATCAACACGCTTACAAACCAACTGGACATCCACGTCCTTTGGCCTTATGTGGATGCCACAAACACAACACCTAGAAGCGCCAACATCTACATCGATAACATGGAAGTTACCACAGCGCCCCCCTTCTAATGTTCGCCCCATAACCTTTGAGTTCATAGGAGAGTAGCTCGTTTGTGGTGTCAACCTTCGTAGATGATGGTCTTGGGACTTATTCCAAAAAGAGTAGATAATGCACCCCAAGCTACATTACAACTTTTCTTAGTTTGCCCCACCAACATCCCAGAACCCATGCACAGAGGCCACCATGCTATCAAAAATGCATGCATTCATCGAGACCACTATGATCAGGTCTCTTGACCTGGCCATTGTGGCAACCAACCGCTTCTTCAACTTGATCATCATGCTCTTGGAGGACTTTCTAGATTGGAACCACTACTACTACGAGGGCAGCCAAGGCCTTGCCTTCGATCTCAACAAAGGCCTTGCCTTCGATCTCAACAAAGGCCTAACCTTGAAGAAATTGTTCGGCTACTATGAGCGCATCCACCAATGGATGCTTTCATGGCGCTTGTAGTCTTTTGAAGACATGATGGAGACTAAATTTTGGACCAGTTACAAAGTCTTCCATCGATCCCACCCGCATCGCAAATTACGATATGACTTCATCCAAACTTACTCCATCTACTACCATTGAGTCTCCTTGCCAGTTCGGATCCGAATTAGGGAGGGGGTAATGTTAAACACACTGGGTAACATCATTTCTAAGCATCGTTATGCTTCTTGTAACTCATTTTTATGTAACCGCGCTAAGCGCTTCATGTAAAATATATATGGGATGATCGAGCTTGCGACTTGTGTAATGTTGGCCACCACCACAGGAATAAGCCTAGGTGTACATAAAGCTAGGAAAAGATATATGGGATGACCAAGCTTACAACTTATGTAATGCTAGCCGCCACCATAGGAATAAGCCTAGGTGTACATAGAGTTAGGAAATCAATTTTGAGCCCCCAATTGTTAAATGGGCAGCTGGCCATTGCAAAAAGAGAGTTCATGTATATAAGTGACTTATGAAATATGAAAAGGGACAATCCCATTATCACAATTGAGTTTGCCTTCTCTCTCACACACACTCTCTTGTGCCTATGGTGGTAGGCTTATGTTTGTTGATACTTGCTTTCTTGATTATGGTTGTGTGCATGTAGGTGAGGGTAGCATGTTCAATTTGGTGAACAAAGATAATTATTTTTTATTTTTCAATTCTAAAGCACATGGTGTTTTAAGCTTTGTATCCTTCCACATTGGAAGAGTGGCAATTTGTGAAGTGTTTAAGTTGAAATATCACTATTCTTCATGAGGAGATTAACATATTGATATACGAAAACAAGAAAGCAAGTTGTTTGGCTACCAAAAAAATCTATTTTTATGATTTGTTGTACGTTCTACCTATGGGAGAAGCTAATCTTGGCTCTTTATACCATATATTACTCCCTTCCTTGCCTTCTCTAATCTTTAATGGTGGCCATGTTCCAACTTAGACTAAATTTAAGCTTGTAGGCTTAATCTCTAAAATGATATGTAAGTTGTAATAAAACTAGCCACAAGCTCAAAAGATGTTCACTTGAGCGGGTTTTTTCATTCACATTGCTTTGTCTATTTTTTGCATCTTGTGAAGAACTAAAGAAAACTAAAATCACCTATGCTTGTAAGTCTAAGTGATAACTAGATGACACATTTCTTGGGTGATCAATGGGATACAAAGAGAACTTGTCATGATTACATAATTAAGTGCAAAGTAACAAAGTCTGATGTCACCTCCAAGTGAGAGCCATAATGAATGTAAGTGGAATGAATGTGATTGTTCAAAACATGGTTTTACTAATGTTGTTTGTTTTGATGAATAGGTACTTCAATGTTCGATAAATGTTATGTATGCATTTCAGGTATAGAAGATGGAGGCTCTTAAGAGGTGATTGGCTAAGCTTAGATCAAGATTTACAGGATCCCACACACTCTACTATAGTGGATGTGATTGCTCTTTTGGAGGGCCACGACATAATTTCATCTAACGTAGAGAGTAATTGGTCTTTAGTCTTTCTTAGACACAAGAGATATCATTGATGTTAAATGCTTCTCCTATAAACTTCTATTTCAAGCTAGATGGCACGAAGGTTAGGAGTAGACATGAAAGTCTATTACATGCAAGTAATGTTTATCCCTCACATCCGTGAGATTACGAAGTAGTTGTAGCACTCCCCATATCAAAGAAGTGTAACTTTAATCTGTGTTCAATGTAAAGCTTTTTTTTAACTCCTAATTTTTTAATTATAAGTATGTGTTTAAGGTACTTATATGTATACTTATAATTAATGTATAAGTTTATGTATAAGTCTGTGTATAAGGTACTTATATGTTGTTAATCCCATTTTGGATTAACAAAGATGCTCCTCCATTTAAGGACATTAATAAGTGTTATGTAAAGACACAGTAAAGGTTGTACATTATGAGATACTAGCCAATCAAGGCTTTGGTTTAGTAAGTTTTGGACACCCAAGTGTGAATAAGAGCTAGTTGTATATAAGGCAATTTCTCATAATGGAAACACACAATCCCCCTTTGTGCTATGAGAGCTCTTGTCTTATCTTGTGTATGAGAGAGAGAGAGAGAGTGTGTGTGTGTGTGTGTGTGTGTGTACTCTAGTGCATGTGCCTCTGCTATGCTTGTGTATGGGAGAGTGAGAGGAAAATTTCCTTGCATTGTGGTGTGAGCAACTCCGCCTGTGAGAGAGTGGAGGTGGAGATTGGAGAATCGGAGCTTCCAAAAGCGAGCTTGGATAGCCTCAAGGGACATGAGCTCGAAGCATTGGTAAGTACCCCCCATGATGGTGGTTGTCTATTGGCTTTTTTGATTTGTGAATGTGTGGAGTTCTCTTGGAAGCTACAGTAGGCCATAACATTTTTAGTGCCGCTCTGCTGGGGAAAGAACCATTGTTTCTTCCATCTTCTTAGAGCTCTAGGTCCCTTTATGCAAGATTCATTATTGCCTTTGAATCCAGAAGGTGCATTGTGAAAAATTGTGTAGATAAGGTTTGTGTGGAAAGGAAGAAATTAGAGTAGTTGTGGAATTTTGTGTGTGTGGAAGTGTGGGTGAGTACTTGGTATTGCCTAAAGGAAAGCTACACTTGGATTTTCTTTCGATTTTATTAATTTCATTTTTACCAATTTTGTTATCGTGAGATAGTAGCCAATAACAGTCGTTTTTCTATTTTTTCCACACAAAAAAACACAAAAATCACAAAAACAAGGAGCCATTGGTTGTGTGGTGACTTGCAATACATTCCTTTTGCTAGGCACAACGTTTTCGGATCTTCTGGGGTAGGGAAATTATACTCTAAATTAAACAAAACATTATAATGTTGACTCAACTACTATTAACTCGTGAAAGTGTAGGAAAGCGTTTCACGACGTGAAACGCATTGCATTTCACAACATGAAACACCGCCACCATAGCGTCGAAAATTTTAGAATTGCACTAAACTTAGTGCGTCTGATCCTGACCACGATTAACACCAGGAAACAGAAAAGTCTTATCTCATGAAAGTGCAGCGAAACAATTCACGACGTGAAATACATTTCACAAGACGTGAAATACAATCTGCTATTTCACGACGTGAAAAGTAGTCTTCTATTTCACGACGTGAAAAGGGTTATTCACATAGTAAAAGATTGTCAAACCAAAGGTAAGAGAGGGTCGTACGTGCATTATAAGAGTCTCCCAACTCGGATTAATGCAATTATAGACCAAAAATTTGAAGCATGAAACACAAGTAAATTGACTGTTTTGCAGCTTGGAGAAATTTGACCACTACTACAGAAACTAGTAGAATAGTGAAGAATCTATGGAAGAAGGATTAGGGTTCTCTAGATTTGAAGAGGAAGGGAAACCAGGTTCTCCAACGCAAAGTCCACTGGAATCCTTGATATGGGCAGGGGATTTTTTGGTCTCCAACAACATGTCACAAAAGATAAAGTGCAATCGTGGGTATGAGCCCATCAAAAGCGTAGGACGACATGGTCCAAAACCATACTTACCAACACATACGTCCCTAATGTCTGGACCCACAAAACACTAACCCTTTGAGACCTAGTGGGATGACTAATCCTAATGTCTGGACCCATAAAACACTAACCCTTTGAGACCTAGTGGGATGACTCCTAGGGTCAAGCAGGACAAGGAAAATACTTGCCAAGATGGGTCAAAGCTTCTTCCCCACATCTGAGGAATTAGAAGTTGACATAAAGATGGCAAAAGAAGAGCGTCAAATTCAATGTTTGAGCTTACAAAGGCAAGAGCTTGATATGCGAAGAATGATTGTGAAACAGAGGGAAATTGATAATTTGAATCTGTTGTGGCAAGCAAATAGAAACATCTAGAGAAGCCACGGATAACATGGGGATGGGAATGGCAGAAGAAGGAATACCAACCTTAGAATCCATAAATGAGGAGCCCAAGGCTGAGGAAGACCTCGAATTACACGAAGAAGTGAAAAATCTACCTAGGGCATCTATCGGAGGAGAGAATCGGCTCTACACAAGAGAGGAGATAAATGAAATGATCAATAATCCCACTTTCTTGCAGAGCATGGAACTCTTAATTCAACAAAAGCAAGCTGAGGCTGCTAATAATGAGCCAAGTTGATGAGGAATTTCCTAGACCTAGCCATACACCTGGACTAAATATATGGAACCATGCACGTAGAGGACGAGATGATCTAGGTAGGGGGGTAGCTTCTCAAAGTCTAATAATAGATCCCCATGCATATTTAAATACAACCACAAGGGCGGATTTATTGAATATGGCCACAGAAATGGGTAAAGGCATTGTAAGGGAACTAGGCATGACCCTTGAATCTAGACCATCTTAGATGAAGCCACCCATTATTTCAAAACTCGTGCAAAAATTCTCAGGACTCGATCCAACATATAGAGATATTTGAGTCAACATGTGAAACATGTGGGTGGAGCGACATGACTATGAGACATGCCTTTTCTCTAACTTTAGAAGGGAAAGCTCACCAATGGTATCGAACCTTAAAGTCTGAAGATAAAGTCAATTTCACACGGTTTAAGAATGTGTTCATACTAAGCTTTGCTCAAAGTGGTGATAGGTGGAGTCATGTGGCTCAACTCTATAACATAAAGCAAAAAGAAAACAAATCTATGTGGGATTATGTTTCTCGACTCAAGCACCTAAACTCAAGATGTAAAGTGAGGGAAAGGCTAACTAATGATCAGTTATTGTCCTACTTCCGAAGAGGAGTCCGAGATCATAAGATGCATAATTATCTGTGTTAGCCTGACCGACTACTCTGGATACATGCTGTAAGTTGGCCATTGAATATGAAGATAACATGCTTGAGTTATCCAGAAGATGCCAAGGCAGCTTCAGTGGTAGCAGCATCATGAGTAGATGCAGGATCCAAGTACAGGCAAGTTGGCAACATGGCAGTTGAAGAACTCACTACTACCATTTTGGAAAAATTAAAAGTCAGGGATGGGAGAGAAGCATCAAGAAATGCTCATCTCTACCCTCGGAGAGACTTGATTTGGTGATCAATCTGTAGACAAAATCATACAAGCACTGAATGTCCTCACCTATGACCGAGGCAGTTACTTTATTGTGCTCACTGTCAAAGACTAGGAAACCACGACACTACCATCATGTGTAGGTACCCGAGGATCCAGCCTTCAGCACGATTGCCAGCACCCAGAGAGTGCCTCTAGCTTTACCCCAGCACCACCATTGCAATCCAATGTGGCTACAGGGCAGCCAAATACATCCTACTTACCAAGAGGAATGTTCACGATGCAGGACATGTCACCATTACCGCCACTTGTTCTACCACCACAGCCACCACAAGCCAATATCAACTAGGTGTTGATTGAAGAACCCTTGAAAGAGGGGGAAGCTATGCACGATGTAGAAGTGAATAACAACTACTACAAGGAACCCAGTGAGATTACACCAAATTATTATGTCTTACAAAATAGCATGCTAGTACGAGTGTTCCAAACCACGGTACAATGGAAGGGAAAAGACATAAACTCCACTATGAGAAGGGGACCCATGCAATGTTATCATTATAATGGACCTCATCAAGTAGCGGAGTGTCCTCTTAAAAATATGGCTAATGCTGGTCAAACTCAGCCCCGATAGCACAGACACAGACCATGCCATGCCCACTCTTTCATGTGTTAGGTGTGGTGTTGATCATCTGATCAAGGACTTCCCATATTGTGCAGTGTCAATGCCTCTACATCTAACCATGCCACCACCAGGACTATAAGTGTGTGCAGCCAAGAAATATCACACCAGTAAATGTCCTGACACGCGCACAAATGAAACAAGAGGACAAAGGGAAAAACCCATGAGGTATTACAACCTCTAAGACTTGGAGAAGAAGAAGAGTGAAAAAGGTAGGCAAGGGTGACACCTTGGTTGTAATTCAGGATGGATCTGAGAAAGATACCATTGACACTAGTTCCACCCAATCAAAGGAAGGAGGTGATCAAGTGCCAAGGAGGCCATATGAGCAGGCAAAAGAGAGACCAGCAACCCCCAAGGGTGTTGGAGAATATCCAAATGTGCTGAGGAGGAAATAAAAAAGCTTGAGGAAGCTAAGGCCCTTTTAGAGGAGTGTCAGCGCAACCATGAAGTCAAATTGAGGGCTAACAAGGCTAGGGATACAGTGTATCCGTAGAATGTGGTGTTAAAGGAAAGAAAATTGGATGTACCTACTCCAATTCCAAAAGAGTCCGAGGAAGGGACTCACAGTGATCTGATGGCAAGAATGTTTGCAGAGGCAAATCAAGATTTGTCAAACCATTCATTCCCTAAGATTGAATATGAGACAAACATGTGGAAGGAGCCCTCACTTGCCAAAGAACCTAGAGACGTAGGTAGTCTCTCAGCAATATTGTCTATAACTATCAAAATGCCGCTTGGACCATCACTATGCAACACGTCGGAATTGTGGAAAAATGTCAAGGATTGGATAAAAGGGATAATGAACACAATGATCGTGAGACAGAGGAGAGCTAAACACCTCTGGCAGGGGAGCACCCAAATTCATCCACATACTTGTCAACCAATTGGGGAGGTATTATGAGAGTGATGATACAAATGCCACAATTCCAATCCACCATAACGGGTACCAACAAGCACTTGCTATCCTAGACGGTGGTGCAGGTGTGAGCATTATCACCAAGTGATGTTGGGAAAACTAGGGAAAATCAGAGTTAAAAAGAGCAGACCTAATTGTTAAAATGGCAGATGGAACATCCTCAAGACCGATGGGGTTATTAAAATACATTAGGCTTAAGGTCTTTTCTTTTCGTTACCATCACACAATCATTTCTAGATTTGGCTGCCCACTAGACTTAGTTAGTGACCGGGGTTCACATTTCATCAAATGAGGTGATTGAACATTTACTCACGGGATCCCTTGTAATCCATCAAAAATCATCACCTTATTATCCACAAGTGAATGGCCAAGGTGAGAGAACTAACAAGATTTTATGTGTTATCTTGACCAAGACCTTAGAATCCAGTCGTATGGATTAGGAACACAAGCTAATTGCAGCACTATGGGTCTATCATATGTCATATAAGGTAGCAATGAGATACACTTTCTTTCAACTAACTTATGGTATTGACGCGCGGTAATGCCTATGAAATTCTTAGTTCCAAGCCTGCGTATTGCAATACAAGAAAGGCTTACAGAAAATGTGTTAGCCAAGAGGTTGATTGACTTAGAAAAACTTGATGAAACCAAGCTTATTACATCGCATGGACTTATGGTCAAGAAATTACGGAGAAACTATTTGTTTGACCATAACCTAAAACACAAAGAACTTGAAAAGGGTGACCTTGTCCTCACATATGGTGTTAGAAGAACCAAGAAAAAGAAATTGAAATACAGAGGGTTAGGACCTTTTAGAGTGTCTGAAATCACCCCTCAAGGGCCAATCAGAATCAAAACCATCAATAGGGTGGAAATGGAGGGGTATATAAGCTTAAAAAATATTATGGACCTCTAACCCAAGAAATGATCACACAAGAGCATCATCTAAAACCAAAAAAAGAGCTAACAAAGGAAAAAATTAGACAAACTCAAGAGGAAGCCAAGGCAAGGGAAGCCAAAACAAAACAGAGACTCCAAGGAAAAAAGCTACATGTAAACATGGCTTCACTCACCTTGCTTGAAGAGGATGACCTACATATTGAGCTTGCACTCCTCAATGTACATGTATCTACAAAGGGTAGTCAAACAAAGAGCATTGCATTGATTGATAAAGGGTCAAGTCATAACTTGATTTCCTATAAAACATGGGTAGCTCTAAACAAACCCAACCTAGAGGCAACTAACGCACATGTTTGTAGTGTGCGTCTATTAATTATGCAAACAATGGGATTTTGAATGTTAACATCTCCATCAGAAATAATCCCTTGGTTGGGAAGGTATTTGTTATGACGAGGAACATGGAAGAGGAGATGATTCTAGGATGATCCTAGATTTATGCGCCAGCAACTGTAACATCCAATGGGAAAGGCAGACAGTACAACTCAACGATGGCAATGACACTATGATGATCCCATTAACGGAGTCCCTTGAATAAGGAAAAGAAGGCAATTACATACAACATGGAGCCACCAATGCCGAGAAAAACAAAGCAATCCATAGAACAAGTGTCCTCCTCAAACCAACATCATCACTCAAGAGGAAAGAACTATATGTATCTAGTAGTAGTACGACAACAATGGGTTCCAAAATCCCAACTTCAAGCCCAAGGATACTATGATAATGATAAAACCTCATGGGTGTCAAGGCAAAGAAACAAAGCTCCACGCAAGAGCCACAAGATTCAAGCCAAGGAAAGAAAGCATCAACCCAAGGACATCTAAACACCACTTAGACTTCAAAAGAGGTGGGTAAGGAAAGACTTACTAGCAGCAGCGTAGGAGGACTACTATCAAGGAACAGAAAAAGTATGGGTACCAAAGGAAAACACAAGATCCAGTACAGCATTTACCTCCAAAAGAATAGAAGAAATCCATAGGCACAAGCAGAATCAAAGCCCAAATATTTGAAGTGCCAAGACAGCACCAAAATGGTCTAGAGGAAGAAAGCCAATCACCCAAGTGAACAAGGGAGTGCAACCCCACCAACATCACCCCAGAAAAAGATCAAGCATAACCAAATTCTAGAAAATGAAGTGAACCCACTTGCACAAGTAACACAACAAGTTCACAAAGATTCGGTAGATGTACTTCTCCACTGGGTGGAAGGGAAACTAAGGAGTTCTCACTCAGAACTAAAGTATCTACAACAACACATACCCACAAGCTCCAAAGTACCAACTTGGTTCCCATGGCACTAAGAAACACGAAGGGCTACAAAAAGTACCTAGATACCAGGTCAATCACTTCAATTATTAATGTGTACAAGGTAAATGGTTAAGCATTCACACTGATGCCTATCCCATTTCATGCCGTGAAACAAGTTCATATGTTTCATGTGCTCCATTCTACCCCTTTAAATGCATATTCCTTGTTGTGGAATGTTTGATCATATAAGACTCCCTAGGGTATCAATAATTTCATGAGGGAACGCGGCTACTTCACGTCGTGAGAAATTCTTCAGGGCTATTTCACATTGTGAAACACTTCAGGCCTATTTCACGTCGTGAAACACTCCAATCCAGTTCACGTCGTGCAATGGTTAAAAAATCTAGCGAATCATCTCTGGCCATGTGGCATGCCCAATTAAGCCAACCACCGAGCCAACAGCTAGAGCATAAATACATTGATTTTCCTCTTTCGTGCTTCTGCTCATTTCATCATCATCTTGTTCTCCGCCAATCTTCCTCTCCTGTGATCTTTGCTCGTCACATCTACGCTTCGCCATCCTAGATTTTCACCACGATGCATTCTCAAGTAGGAGCCCTACGCTCTCCTTATGTGTGCTTCTATTCAATTAGCAATTGAAAAACCTCGATAATACCTATGTTATATGTTTTCCAATAATAACATGCTTGTATTCGTTTCTTTCTTTTCCTTTTCTATCTTTTTTTCATCTCCCCTTGCTAAGACACATGCTATACTACCTTCAACTTGATAAAAAATACCACAACGTGAAACAACAATCTGTTGTTTCACGACTTAAATACAAGCCCCTCCACTTTCACGAACCATCTACTCATGAAATCGCCTAGTAACTCAAAATCACTTACTGATGAAAATATCAATAACTTTCCCCCATCACAAACTTTCACACCGTGAAACAGCAGACTGTTGTTTCACGGAATAACTCTTTCATGATTTAATAGTTCACAAAATAAGTCTTTCACAATTTAGCAGATCATGCCATGAGCAGCATTTTGTTGTTTCATGGCCTAACCAATTCATGCATTAACTTTTTCACACTTTAACATTTCATGCCGTGAACATCATTCTGCTGTTTCACGGAATCACTTTTTCAAAGCCATCCAAATAGAACAGGGAAATATTCTCTTTCAGTACCACAACCCAAAGTGCCTGAATATCCTGGAAGATACAGATGTCCAATATAAGTGGAAAAGGTGGGGTTAGGCAAGATGGCAGAGATACTCCCCCGCACGTTCAATCAATACCTATGCACGGAATTTCCAAAATCTTACAGCAAAAATACCAAAACATTAGGCGAATTTTGGACTCAACTTTGGGCCTTTTTGCTCTAGAGAGAGAAAGGCTTTCGACCAATAGGAAGAGAGCCACTGTAACGGAAATTTTGATAATTAGACATTTTTTATATATTCTTTATATGAATATATTGTTATTAAAGAAATACGAAATGCATTTGACCACACTTTATAATGTCATTTCTTTAATATATCTGAAAAATAGAGTGTTGTCAGCTCATTTAATAAATCTCAGCTCATTTAATGAATGGTTTTCAATCTAAAAATTTCTCTCATTCAGCTCATTTAATAAAAGTGCTTTTTTTCTCTAAAAATTTGAAATGTTCTCTAAGTTCCTATGTCATTTAATGAATGGATTTCCCTCTAAAAACTTTGCACATTTTGGAGGTTATCTCTTCTTTCATCTCATCTTCTTCCATCTTCTTACATCTCATCTTATGCCATCTTCTTACATCTGCTTTTATTTTCTATTTGCTTCCATGGAAACCAAACGTCCTAGGCATCCCTGCTCCTCTACTAGAGCTATTATAGTATACAACAATTTTGATATGGATAATCAAAGGTGGATTCCTACCACAATCTCTATTGGTAGTTAGATTATGTTACGGACTAGGAAGCGAAAAAAAACAAAGAATGAGTTCATCGACACTTACAAAGGCAGAGTTCAAGACTTTAAACTCTCTGACACAGGTAGGAGCATTAAGGAAGTCCTTATACAACATGCCTACATGCACTTAGAACTACGTCTGCACCGTTTGCCTGATGGAATCCCACTCCATAGACCAAACTATAAGTAAATATTTTTACATTATATTTATGTAATGTGTTTCATTTCTGTACTTATGCTTCTCTTGTATTCGTCTGTATATATATATATATCCTTCAAACTTGGTTAACTGGCAGCCTATAGATAGTATTGTGGGAATCTTTGATGTTTTTCATGCATCTATTGGTGAGCAGCTATACAAAGAAACATCCAGTAGGTCTTTGGCAGAGAGAGGAGTTTTCTTTCATAATGAATTTTACACGGCACCTCATAGTGTTACAGATTATGGATCTTTGAAAAGCATTACCAGTGCCTTCATTCGATAGTCCAGAATGGCCCATATCAACAGCAAAAACAAGTGAGTGCTGTAGATTAAAGATATACCAAGACGTGCAAAGGTGTATAAGACCAAATGTAGCAAATCGTCAAGTGAAAATCATTGTCTTTATGCCATTGCATGTTTTTGTCGACTTCTCTTATGACGAGGAGGTCAAAAAAACATTGTCAATGTTTATCTGTAAATCAGAGAAATGTTTGGATTTCTTTGGGATGTGAAAGAATTAAATGGGGTTACGTGAAAAATCCATAGGAAATCTATTGTCTGTAAATATATGATTGGCTCCTAGAATTTTATTTTGGCCTTTCATTATATGAGATGGCATTATGTCAATGGAAAACTTGTAGCAATTGATCACGACTTGGAGGATGACATTGAAAATCCATTGATGTTATTAGATGTATGGTTTGAACATGAGCTCTTGACAGTACTCACAATATAAGGTGAAAAATCTCACTGCGTCAAGTGAGAACAGACTTGGCAAATAAGGATGACCTACAAGTGCCTATGATTATGTGTTCAAGTGCAACGGCCATAAGGTATGTTATTCAATCTAACCTCGAAAAAGTATTCATTCCAAAACTATGCCATAATCATTATTACTTATATACATTACTTTGATTTTTGGAAATAGGTACCAATGAGAAAAGAAAGGACCATTCAATGTAAAAACATTACAAGGAAGCAAGTTTTCGTGGTGCAAACGACCATCACATAGAGATAAATGGAGATAAATGGAGATAAATGGAGATAAATGTATTTTTGACAGCATATAGTTACATCAATCATGACAACATTTTGTATTTCTTAGAGCAATAGAAACTAAGAGAAATATTCTACATTTTCTTATTGGATGTTTAAAACATTGATAGCATGTTCTCATTTTTTCCTATGAAGCGTGCTATTGTGTGTGGGATGATTCTTGTTATTGGGGCGGTGAGGCTTGTCGTTGAGGGGGTGCTTGCTCTTCGGGACGCTCTTGGGGTAGTTAGAGTGGTGTAAGCCATAACAATGTAGATACCCATTCGTCTTAATCGAGCCTTTTTCAGCTTGAACCCTAGCCTCAATTTGGGCTTGTTTTTTCATTTTTGCTTCATATTTTCTTCTCTCTTTTGTCAAGTGAATTTCTTTCAATATGGATACAGTTAGAGGCCCATGGAATTTCCTCAGTTTGCTCCTCCTGATCACAAAGAATTCGAAAGAAACTCCATAATCCAAGGTTTCCAATCGTGTGGATCCAGAGTTAGTGAACTCCACTCCTTTGAAGCGTCCCATAAGTTTAGGGTTTCTTTTGTTTTTATTAATTGCTAACATCAGCATAAGGTATCCCTTTGTAAATTCATGCTTCTTCAACTACTATAATGAAACCATTTCTTATTGCAGAGTTTCTCCACATACAATCCATAGGAGGCTTCTCTTAACCATGTCTCATAGAGTTGTTCCAATTGATGCTCCAGCTAGAACATCCATCACCATCAAGCCTTTCACACACAGCAAGAAAGGAACGATGTACTCCATAGGCATTACAACGATTCTTAAGGCAAGAACTATGTACTCCATATCCATTATAAAAATTCTTATTAAACGAAGGTATGATATACTCCATAGACATTACAGTGATTCTTAAGGAAGGGATGATGTACTCCATATGCATTACAATAATTTAGGAATGATGTACTTCATAGGCATTACAGCTTCCAATCCATATGGGGCCATTCCAGTTGCATTCTTGTACTCTGTCCTTTAAGCCCATAGAGTGGTTTGTAACTTTTGTTCCCAATTATTCCTTTTTTCATTGACAATCTTGTAAGGGTTGTACACAGTTCCTTGTTTGTACTTTCGGCTGGTCCATTAGCTTGTGGGGCTATGAATAAGAAGAAAGGTGACCAGTTCATTGTTGTTGATGAAGTGTGTTGCAACAAGGAGGATCCATTGGTTAGAAAATTGGCAATGTCCAAGCTCCATTTTGGAGAAATATCCACTTGAAACAAGGGAGCATCAAGAAGATCATCATCTACTCCACTGCAAGTTCACCATTTGGAGTCCTTGACAAATGGTCCGCATGTTACTACTACATGGGTGGAACCTTTTTTTAGTGTAATGGTGAAATCAAATTCCATTAGATTTAGAAGCCTTCTAATGATGTGACATATCGTGCATGGTTTGTTTACCAAGTAAAGAAGTGCTTGATGTTTGAAGAACACAAATTTGTTGGCTAACAAAGAGTGTCAAAGCTTTTTTTTATAGCATAAACCATAGTAAGTCTTGTCTTTTTGTAGTGGTATAGTTTTACTCAAATTATTGATTTTTTTACTCACAAAACTTGTGGAAAAAATCCATATTGTGTTCACTAGGTTGTTTACTAAGTAAATAAGTGCTTGATTGGTCAACAAATAACACAAATTTGTTGTTGGCTAATAAATAGACAAAGATTTATAAACCATAGCAATTCCTTCTCTTTATGTAGTGGTACTCAACATCGTCGAGTTGTCTACTGACAAAACATATCTTATTGTGTTCACTAGGTTATGCGAACACACACACAGTTGCAAAAGTAGAAGCATTGATATGTACATGAAAGATGACACTCCAGTCATCACAGGAGGTCTTAGTATCGGTTCTCTCTTCAATTTCTTATAAGACTGATGGCACTCTTCTTTCCACAAAAGACAATCAAAAGTTTGTACAGAGGATGTGTAATCTCTGCATACATGAAGATGAATCTTCGGTAATAACCAACGTGGTCCATAATCCTTTGCACACCCTTGGCATTAGTTGTAGGTGGCAATTCCACTATAGCCTTGATCTTGTCATCATCAATAGAAATATCATTCCTCGGGACTATGTGACCTAGTATTATTACACCATGTTTAACCATAAATTGGCACATTTCGGGGTTTAAGGAAATCCTATAAAGCATGCATCTTAGAAAGGCCTATCTTAAGCAACTCGGATGCTCCTTCCATAGAGAGGCAACAATCAAGTCATCGATAAAGACTTCCAAGAACTCTCATAGATAATCCTTAACAATTGTGCACATTAATCTATGGAAGGTAGCTAGAACATTGGTTAAACTTAAAGGCATAACCCTATATGCATTTGTATAAATGCAATTTTGTGCTTCTCATCATGATTAATTTGGACTTGAAAGCTGTGCCCATTAACTAGGAAGGTAGCTAGAGCAGCATTAGTTAAACCAAAAGGCATAACCCTATATGTATGAATGCAATTTTATACTAGTCATCAGGATCAATTTGAACTTGATTATGTCCATAAAAACCATTAAAAAAGCTATAAGCTTCTTTTCCTACCACCCTTTCAAAGACATGCTCCATGAATGGCAAAGGATAGTGGTCTTTCACATGCGGCATTTACTTGCTTGAGATCACTACACACTCTAAGTTTACCATTCTTTATAGTAACAACAATAATGAGTGAAACCCATTCAATTTGTTTTATTTCACAAATAAACTCAGATTCAATCAATTTATCAATTTCATCTCACATGAGTTTTCCATAATTAGGATTCAAAGACCATGCTTATTGTCTTATGAGTCTAGCATCACTCAAGAAGTATATGCTTACAAACCTCAAGAGGCACTCTCTTCATGAATGCCCATGTTATTTCCAAGAAAACACATCTTGGAACTCTTTCAAGAGATCAATGAGACCTTTATCTTCTTGCTTAGTTGTACACAGGTTTAGGGTCCTCACCAAGTTCCACAAGATTTACTTGCTTCCCTTCAACGAGGGCTTCATATACGAGGACCCATCTTCATATATGAGGACCCAAAATTTTCACCTTTGGTCCTCTTGGCCATCTTCCCATCTATTAAACTCTCAACAATTTTGTTTCAAAAATATTCAAAAAAATTGGCACATCCTCCTAGAGTTGTTCTCCTTCCTGAGATAACTTCCTTGCTTCCTTTTTAGCTTCTTTGAGAAGATTGTTCCTTTGTTTTTGGCCACATTGAGAGAGTTTCTCTGAAGAAACCTCTTTAATTCTAGTCTTGCTTTCCTTTTTAACCTCTGGATTTGTTTCCATGGTCCGTATTGGGAGAGTTCTATCAATATCCTCACTCAGGGTTTCCATAAGCTTTGTGTGTGTGAGTTTCGACCAGTTTGGCTTATTCTTAAAATTTCCCAATTTCTTTCTAGCTTTGAAGATTCATCTAGAGATAATACCTTTGAACTCACTCTCATTCAAATTTTCTTTGCTTGGCACATCTACACAAGAGGCAGCACTCATCATGTACAAGGAAATCTCTTTGCCTTGGGTATTTACAAATTTTAGTCCTATTGTGTGTTGGAACACTTGAGGGTAGCTAAAAGTGGGATCTGGAACTGACATGATTTCATTTCTTTGTTTGTCCATTTTATCCTCAATCTTCTTAAGATCGACATCC
This sequence comes from Cibotium barometz, assembly GCF_041138505.1. Classification (NCBI taxonomy): domain Eukaryota; kingdom Viridiplantae; phylum Streptophyta; class Polypodiopsida; order Cyatheales; family Cibotiaceae; genus Cibotium; species Cibotium barometz. The sequence goes on from NC_141051.1 coordinate 12,732,662, forward strand.
AAAACTTCATTGATTGAATCTTTTGTTCTCAAAAAAATTTGGTTCTCCAAATTTGAGATCTTACATTAGCACATCATGCAGACATTTATCTCTTATGACTTATTTGGGTGCGAACCACGTCTTCTCTGGTTAGCCTCTTCTTCTCTCTTATAAATCACTTCCTCTCATCTCATGGTTCATTGACTTCCCGCCCCCTTAAATTTCCTTCATTCCCTATGTAAAGATTCAACTTTAAAGGTCTTCATCATCTACTCAAGAGAAACACATGGAAGCTTCCCAATAACGAAGAAACACTCCTTGCCAAAAAGACACGCACAAGACCACCAACATTTTAGTCAACTCTAATTTGCAATACACACAGTAAACAACACTTCAGTTGTTGATGCATATGGTCTATTAACCATCATTCATCTCACACTTTTTCAAGTGCAAGAGTAGAAAATTGCACGACATTAATTTCATTTCACTACACAACAACCCCCCCCCCCCAAAAAAAAAAATCCCCAAAAAAAGTAAAGACATGCCGCACTTTTTGTACTATGGTTTTTCCATTGAGAAAATCTATTAATCCCATGGATAGAGACAAAAGGTGATGAGTTTCTTCTACTATTTTTGTACTATGGTTTCCATTCAGATATTCTATCGATCCATGTGGAGGGCCCCACCATAATAAGAGCGCTTAACTAACCTAATCCACCTATTACCCAAGATGTTTGAATCCTTCCACTCCACTCCAGCTCAGATGTTAGCTAAAGCTACAACTACTGCAGCTCACCCTTCATACCCCTCGCGCCTCGAGAGACACCACATTTTATTTAAATAAGACTTTGAAAATTTGAGTAAAAATACTTTTACAAACTTCTCTCAATGAAATATCATGAAGACAAGTTTTAAATATTATTTTTTCCTTTTAATTGATAATATTAATTGTCTTTTAATCGAGAGTCCTACAGCCTCACTTGCCTGCTTATTTTTCACGTGCCCAACAACTACTCTGCAAATACATTTACTCAATATATATATATTGGAGATAGTTGCAGCAAGTGTAAAGGATGCCCTTTGACCCTTCTACAAGGAAAGATCTTCCCTTTCCATGTTCATCTCTATACACACAATATTATATTATTGTTGAATTAGATATATGCACTTATCAATATAGGGACACTTAAGGCCTTGGTCCATTCTCGACCTAGACATGAAAGAGAAAAATTATGACTCTGAAATCTAGTCAACACTTCTTAAATTTAGTTCGCTACACTTGAATGTGTCAATAATTAGCATTGAAAAAAGGCTTCCATTAGAACCTCCCTATATCAACAAAGGGACTTTACACATTTTTTCTAGAAGTGTGTATGGAGATGAATATGGAACGGGAAGATCCTTGGACCATCACCATGGGTGGTGGTAACCTTTCTTTTTTTTAAAGTGTAATTGTCTACGAAATTGCTTTTATTTATGTTTATGATTATATATTGTTTACGTTTATCTTTGTGCCTATCAGTAATCATGCATCGTGCAAAGCTAAGCTTTCATCCCAAATTTCTAACTTAAAGAAAGAATGAGAAACAAGAAAAAGAGGATGTCAAAGATGTTGAACAAATTTTCTTCTTCTTCTTCTTCTAATTTCATAAGATGATAAGAGGAAAAAGGATAATAAAAAGATGACAATGATTCAAAACAAAAAGCATAGACGAAGGATGATCCTTTACTCGAAGCAAGAAGATCTTCTTGGCATTTATATTTTTGTTATTCTTTTTCTTATTACAAAACCATAGAACATCAAACCTCATACTTATTACAAAACCATGGGATACGAAGACCACAATCAAGGCTCATGAAAAGCCTTATTTTGTTTAGTTCTGTTATAGCATGCCTTGCAAATACGAAGAGCCTTTGAGCTATATGAATAAGATATATATTGTCTCCCACAACTCCAAAGAAATGTGGGATCGTGCTCAGGGTCTTCACAAGCCTTATTGCGCCTCATGGTCGTTTTCCAAATTTGAAAGTACCTCTATACCCAAAACATTTCCTCCTTACCTTTGGACCTCTCTTTGTACTGAGATTGCTAATTGTAATTGAACTGTCACCATCCTTCTTCATCATGTCTTCCATCATTATTGTGCATTCTCTAATGCAACCACGTAGTTGTGGGATGGTCCATCCATGTAGATCACTAGCAATGGGCGCCACATGTCTCCATGATGGCATATCATCCTCTAGATATACTCTCCTATGCTCATCCCAAAAGAAGGGCATGCAAAAAAGGCTCTCGGTAGTAACCATGGAGTTACAAATACCAATGCTATGACTCTTTGGGTATCCCTCTACAAACTCAAGGATAGGATTTCCTATAGGTATCATTTGATCCAAAATGGTTAAACATTCACCATTCTCTCTATCAAGTAATTGCTTGTAACTTCTTAAAACCCTTTTCCCATACTTCACTGCAGTAACTTGCACTTCACCCAAATGCTCAATCACAAGTGCCTCAAATGCTCCCTCTTTAGTAAAACATTCTGGAAAGATCTTTAGGGCGCGATCATGGTTAGTGTGATTGCCTTATAAATGGGCCTTGATATGTGATGCCAAACACAATGGTACATTGAATTGCATTAAAGCCATGACTTCTTGCATCATGTAATCAATTAACAAAAAGTTCAAGTATAAAAAAGTGTTTAAGTATACAACCAAGCACTAGAAAACTTCTATGCATGAATTACAATTCTATAATACATACAACAAAACAAATTTACCCATATTTGATAGTAGATTAATTGCCACAAAAGTTTCAACTTGTTTTGAACAATAAAGGATTCAAGATATTGGGCCCACAAAGAACTTGCGATAATTAACATTATAAGAGTTAAAGCATACAACCATTAAGAAGTACTATATTAACGTTCAAAGTATAACACTAAGCCAAGGAAACAAAGTTCGACGACAAGTAATGCACTAAAATATTTCAACACATGATAATTCACTCTATAAAATGTACAACCCAATAAAAGTATGCATTGATGATGACAAATAAATTACCACAAAATCCTTAACTCAACTTGCATAATAAAGGGTTCAAATATACAACCATTAAGTATTATAATGTTCAAAAGTCAACTCCATGTCATGCACATGACACAAACCAAAAATACAAATGACAAAGGCAACTTACACATTGGAACACTTCTATACATGCTAATCAATTCTATAATACATGCCACATAAGAAACTTACACATATTTGATAACAAATTAATTGCCATAAAGAAGACATACAACGTATAAAGAACAATGTATAATCCAAAGAAAATGAAATAGTTCAAACGCTAAGTGTAATATCACATTATATGCTCTTCTCGGCTTTTAAATCAAGATCATCTTGCATGGGATTTTTTGCAACTTGATTGAGCTTTTTTGAATTGTATTGCATTCACTTCAGAGATGCTTGGAGGACGTCTTTTCTTTGACACTCGATATTCAATAGAGGGTCGAGCACGAATAAGCGACGTGTCAAATCCATCATTCAAGCTAGCAAAGTGAGCTGCATGGTCCAAGATAACATTATCTTCATTCTGAGCATTTATTTCCCTCAAGGAAGCACACATACGTTGCAAATGTGAGATCATATGTGGAAGCAATGTTTGATTTGCGGTAACCAGAGCACGATATTGCTGATACAATTCATCTACAATGCCATCACTATCTTGTGTATGTAATGGTAGAGTGGTGTTTGTAGTCACCTCTCTAATCTCCTCATCATTTCTAATAAAGAATGGAGTGTGAATAGGAGCTTTAGTAGTATCCAAAGGTTCATGAATACCCATTGTATCATCTCCTTCTTGACCTTCATACATATCCATGCATTTAGTAATAATGGTTTGCACTGTGAATCCCTTCATGAGCAATACTTTGACTTGGTGCTTGAACAAGTTTCCTTTTTGTGCCCATTCACATGTACAACATGCCTAATCACAAACTGCATTGAAGACTGTATATGTAAAAGAAGAGTTTGACATGCTTCTAACCTTTACAATTTCACCACCGCTGTCGACTTCAAAATGCACTCTCTCATCCAGAATCCCTGGTGCTCTCTCCACAAGGAATTTTCGAGTAGTGTCTACCTTCAGGATCTTGAACATTAAGATATTTTACCAGTTCTATTTTCAAATCGTTAAAAAGAGCATTGTTTAACATTGCATAAAAGCTCTACCTCTACCATCAATGCAGATTAAGCTAAGCATGTTAAGATTTATGCATACTTTGGGGCACTTTCACCATCTACATAATATAAACGTTTACACGAAGTGGGAAATCATAGATGCATACGCTTGAGAAGACGATGATGATGTATCTCTCCTTGTATAAGCTCCCAATCCCTGTGTTGAAATTAAAATGTGCTGCTTCATCATATAGTTAAGAACAAGGGGGCTAAGTGTACTGAGAGATGAGCGACACCACTATTGGTGTTGCACTGGTCCCGGCTCACCACTCACGGGAGCACTTCATGGAGAGAAGTTTGTAAAGTACTATTCAAAATTTTAAAGTCTTATATTAAATACAGTGCGCTGGTATCCCTCGAGGCGCGAGGGGTACAAAGGGTGAGTTGCAGTAGTTGTGCTTTAGCTAACGTCTATGGTTTGGACGCCCAGAGTGGAGGAGAAGGATTCCGCCATCTCATGTAACAGACGTATTAGGTTAGTTAGACGCTATTATTGTGGTGGGTAATAAAGGCATGAGGCACTTTGCGTACTATGGTTTTTCCATTGAAATAATCTATTAGTCCCGTGGATGGAGACAAAAGGTCATGAGTTTTTTCTATTATTTTTGTGCTATGGTTTCCATTGATCCCAAGTGGATGGAGGAAAAAGGTCACGACTCTTCTTCTACTATTTTTGTTTTCCATTGAGATATTCTAACAATCCCAAGTGGATGGAGACAAAAGATCATGAGTTCACTGTATTATCTCGGAAGGTAGCAAGTGTATGAAGATGTAGGCAAAGAGGTGTTAAAGCATCCAAGAATGAGGATTGTGTTTAAAGTTCATGCATGTGTACGGATTGGATCGTGAAGGTAGAGAATGGCCAGATTGAGGGATTGCAAGAATCTCATACTTCATAATTATTAAAGATATTTCACATTTATGTTGATGATTAAACACGTTTCATATTTGTGTTTATCATAAACTATAGTGTACACCATATTATTATAGAGTGCCAAAGAGTAGAGGTGTAGATTTGAGCCTACAACTAATGGAGAGATGAAAAAGATTGCTATTCCAAGAGGCAAGGATAAGGTAAAAGAAGTTCACACATTTCAAAAGAGAGACTAGATTTCCAAATTGGTAATATTATTTTTAAAGAAGGGTTAAATGGAAGGCCCATTCTTGGATTTCTTCTTCCTTTTTACAAGGTATCCCACATCTTAACATGTTAATGTGAGTGTTGCGTAGACTTTGAACATGAACCTTAAACATTTGAAGCTAAGCCTAGCCGATAATACTCCTCAAACCTTTGATGTTTTAACTCTCAAAGATAATGTTATAGAAAATAATCAAACTTTATAATACTATTATTTGAAATTCTTAAATTTTAGCCTTTTTTTTTGTTTTTTTTAAGAACCTTATTTTCAAGGTTGTATGATACATTACTTTGTAGGGGTCCTCTAGACAACCTCCGTCCCTGTGTACCATGGTATGTGAAACTCCAATCCATTCATAAGGACCAAGAAAGCTTGGTAAAAGTTTTCCACTAGTATCCATAAATGAGCATTAGGCCCTTCCGTGAAAGAAAGAAATTCACATGGCCTTTTAGATTAAGGATGTATCGTACTACATACTCTTCTTTCAGAAGGCTACCTCAGAATAATCATTACATGAGAACATGTAAATGTCGAAATGTATGGGATCTTCTCTTAGGTTAAGTGATCAAGTAGCCATGTTTGTCTTCATGGCTAGAGTGATATGGAGGCACTTAGTGAAACATGTAGTTAGTGCATGCATCAGAACAGCCGCAAAACCTTCTTTGCAAACAAACAAAATTGTACACACATGTAGTTACTGCTCTTTGGCTATTGAGATGAACATGGCAAAAATGAGTGCATACATGGATCAGGTTTACAAAACTACCTTAACCTGCATTTTGTCACTTAGGATCAAGAGCACACCATTTCTTGCCTTTTTTTCTAAGAAGTACAAAAGACAATTATATTGTGATAAATAGAACAAAAGCGGTGAAAATCAAGGCAGCTTTAGGGATATGCATTACTTTTCTGCAGATCTGAGACACGGACCCTTCCTTTCGAAACACAAGGATAGACGCACTTGGCATTACAATCCTCTCTCTCTCCACAGCCAACCCAGCACCCCTTTAGATCATTATCTGTTTTCTCACATGTGCACCTTTTACTAATCAAAGGATTGTTTTTACGAGAAAGATGCATGCTAGGCTCTCTTTTTGTGCCGAACTCAATAATAGTTTGAAGGAAGGACTTGCACAAACCATCACGCTTGACGCATATAAAGAGATGCCCTTATTATTATGTAATCTTGGGACCCCTTCTGTGGACTCCACAAACAACTAAAGCAAAGCAAAGCCCTTATAGATTTATCAGAGCTAATATTTTCTGTTTTGGGCAATCATTTACTGGTAGTTCTTGTAGAACATGTGTAGCTGCATTGCATCGAGAAAAACATCTGACAACACACCTTTAAAAGGTTTGAACATGTGATCATTCCCATATCTAAACATTTGACACACATCCCTTCAAGCTCACCAGAAGGAGTCTTAGGTAGCTTAAATCAGATATTTTGCATGCATTTGATGACCATCTTTTATTCAAAACCTGCTTTTCAAGCTCTGAACACCACAAGCTGTCAAGAGTCGAGACCTCTACATTGCTTGAACATAATGATAATGAGGGATTTGAATAGACATAAAACTGCCCACACATGCATCTGAATGATCAGAAAAAGCTTAGAGAAAAAAACCATTGTTAGGCTATGGGATCCTCAAGTTTAGCATTTGCAAGATCGTTTATGCGAGGGTAGGAAACCTTCTCGTCGAGCTGGTTTTGAACCCACATCAGCATCTTCATTAGTCCTGGAAGCTTTGGATCTGTCAAATAGATAAACCACCAAAATCATTGGACCACTGACACAACGAAGTCACACAAGCATAACATGGATGCAAAACACAATCCTGAAAACACAGACCACCATCCACCAACCTTTTTCATGGCTCTGGCTTGTAAGTATAGCAGCATTGAGTTCACTAGCTGTCTTTTGGCGCTGTGACACATCTAAAAGCTCTCCAACAGGACAACTTGAAGTGTCTTCAAAAGCCAGTAAGGCCACAGTGCGTTCCAGTTCTTGCAGAAAAGCATGCTGTTGATTTCCAAAAACAAATTAAAAAAAGCAAGGCCACCTCAGATCAAACACTGAATTGGAGTCATGATAACGTACATAAAGATAAACGTGTCAACATTGCCTGCAAAGTAGCCAACGCAGCCATCATGTAATTACAACCTGCCTTTCCTATTCTCTTATTTCTGCCCATTTGTTCCACAATTTTCCCCCATGACAAAGACAAATCTAATGACATGTCCTCATATGGTGCCTCGACATCAAACACTGAAATACTCCACCCAATGCAAGCAGCAAGCGAGAAGAGTCCTCTTGAACGACCCCAGAAACTGAAGCGACCACTGCTGAAGCCAAAGATTCTCAACTGAGTGCAAATTGGAATTCACCCCACTGGGTGTGAGCACGTATCAGGTACTGTCTCATAAATAACAATCACTACTCCATGAATTAGACAAAGCACAAAACTTAACAAAGCTGAAATAGAAAATTGCACATGCACACCGCATTGGGGCCGGAACCCAGCCACACGGTCTTTTGGTTTGCAACATAGCACTTTAAAAGATCCAACACGGCTGAATTTGCAGCCTCACTTTGGCCATCCGTTTGTGGATGATAAGCCAATGAAAAATCCAATTTTGTACCCATGTGATCAAAGAGGGCCCTCCAAAATAGGCTCATTGGTCCTTGGATCTCTATGCCCCACAATAGATTTCAACATGCCATGATGCTTGAACACTCGTGCAAGAAAGACCTTCACCATACGCTCAGGTTTGATGGTCTTCTTGACAGGTAAGAAATGTGCTTGCTTGCTAAACCTGATCACAATCGTCCAAATAGTATCATTACCCTACTCGGTCCTTGGCAAATCCGTTATGAAGTCCATAGCAATGCTTTCCCAAGGTTGCGACATATTGAGGACAATTCTTTCGCTTGACCATAACAGAAGCTATTACCCTAAAAATAAGATAATCCCACCTATCAAATTTTACCTTTTGACTATAATACATACACATACATGTGCTTTCTATATTCTTGCGCATACCTGGTGAAAAGAAATAGAACTCAATATACCTCTATGACCAACATAGGGAGGAGCATGGCACTCTTCCATAACCTATTGTCTCATGTTAGACAACACATAGACAGTTATCTTTCATGAGATAATGAAGCATGTGCATGACCAACCATCAAATCAGTCCATAAACTTGCAAAATCTACATCGGAATGATACAAATTTCGCATGGCAGAGAGGTCTCCATGTGAGGCAAAGGAAACTGCAACCACACATGGTCTCCTGGACAATGCATCCACCACCACATTCTTATTTCCTGGAGTGTGTACGATCTGAAAATGAAACATAGAGAGGAAGTTTGTCATCCTCATATACTTCTCAAAAACCTTGGTTTGTGTGAGAAAGAATCTTAGAATTTGGTGATCTGTCTTCATCGTAAAATCAACCCAAGAAGATAATGTTTCCAAATGGTTAAGGCATGAATTACAACCAATAACTCTTTCTCATAGATGTCCAAAGAAAGCTCAGCATCGTGCAAACTACGGCTCTCATAAGCCACAACATGTCCCTCTTGATTTAGGACAGCTCCAATGCAATTTCCAAAAGCATCACACTCCACACTAAAAGGTTTCTGTAAGTCCAGAATTATCAACACCAGCCCACTTATGAGTGCTTCCTTAAGTTGGTAGAATGCATCCCTCTCATCCATTGTCCAATTCAATACTAATTTCTTCTTGGTGAGCTCATGTGATGGTCAGGCAATCCAAGCAAAATGCCTTATAAAACACCGACAGGTTTTGCGGAATCCATTCTTACAATGTGCCCCAAATAGTGTATTTCCAAAAGGAAGTATTTATAAAGAGCTTATGCTTGCGAAGCTCTCTAAAAACTATGGCCAACTCAGCTCCATATTCCTCACTCTTGGAGAACACCAAGGTATCATCAAAGAACACACCTATGAATTTCCAATGCTCACGGAAAATGCGATCCATCATTCTATTGAATGTAACCGGACCATTCGTGAGATGACGAAGTACTCAAAGTCCAAAGGCTGTCTGGGATGCTGTCTTATGAACATCCTGTTGTACCACACGCACCTTGTGATACCCACACTTCAAATCAATGCGGCTAAAGCATGCAGACCCATCACGCTTATCAAGAATGTCATCTATGTGTGGAATCGGAAAAGCATTCTTAATAGTAAGCTTTTTTAATACCTGGTAGTCAACACACATGCGGTAAGACCCATCCTTCTTTGATATGAGCAGTACGAATGAGCAGAATGGTGAGGGGCTTGGCTGAATCAAACCTTTCTCCCTTGCACATCGGGAACTGCATGCACATCCAATGGGCAGCCATGCCCTTCAAGAACATGCTCACACGTCTTATCTTGGACTTCTCCATGATGTCTTCATCACTAAAGGCAATGTCAAATTGTGCAATAAAAGCCATTACCTTGCTTGCATCATACTCACCATGATATATTTCAGAAGTCACCGGAGGCTCCTCTCTTTGAAGAAACGACTTGATCTTGCAAGAGATAGGACCCCTAGGCTCAATGCGAGGAGGCTTCTTGAATTGTAAGACACCAAAGTCACCTTCCAATACATCTTCATTCCGTATAAGATAGGTGGGAGCCAACTCCCTTGGCTTCACACCCAACTCCCTTGCCATGGAATCGAACGTAAGGTCCACCATGGATTCAGCTTTAGTGGTCTCAATAAGCTTGTGAACCTGCGGGTCCTTTCTCGTGCAAAAGCTTTAGCTCCTCTTCCTTTTGCTTGCAATTGCCTCTTCACATGATAAGTTCCTCAATGCATCGGGCTCCTCATCTTGTACATTCTCTTTGCCATGGGACGATTGTCCCACAAAAACCATGAGGGTGCCTGCAACATACCTACCATGAGATGCATCTAAAGCATGAGTAGCAATAGAGTTCCCTCTAGAGTTCGGCACTTCTTCATGCCTTGTTTGGCTTTCCATGATGTCAAGGTGTGCTATTTATGCAGTGCCCAAGCCCACAAGATCATTTCCCCACTCAAGAGAGGGAAATAATTGTGCTCTCATACCACCGTCTCATAAATAACAATCACTTAACACTTAATGAATTGGACACGGCACAAAACTTAACAAAACTAAAAACTAAAAAATTGCACGTGTGCTATAACGGAAGGGCAACTGTAACACGGAAATCTTATCAATCATGAAAACTAATTAACTCTGCACAGTACACACTAGGGCCCAGAAGATGGGTTGACCTCCCCCCCTTCCCCCCTTCGGTTTAGATTACCAAAAAGGAGATACAACTTTGCGGGTGCCCAGGGATTCTCCACTAACTAGCACCTGATTCTTCCAGTACAAAATGAAAACAAAAGCAAAACATTTGTTGGATTTGATGTTCGTCCTCAGAACAAGAGAGCTTTCCCGGCTTAGAGCACATGCAAGACAACCATGGACAGCCCACAACATTCCCACATCAGCACGGGACAGCCTTGTAACTCCATCTTCCACTGGTCAGGCTCACATAGCAAATCGACCAGCCTTGAGAGGCTGTTTCCAACAGTCGACCAGCTCTCAGAAGCCTCAAGAAAAGTCGACCAGCATAGGGTTACATGACCAGCCAACAGAGGAAGCCTCATACAAAATCGACCAGCTTTTTGGTGTTTTTAGATGCGTCTACCAGCAGCTTTTTCAGGGCTGTTAGCAGCCGGCCAGCATCAGAAAAGCCTCCAGTAGTAGTCAACCAGCTCCCTCCTTCCACTTGGTTGATATCCGACGTGGTGGTTAGCGGTTGATAGCTGCAGATCTGGTCAACCAGCTCTCCATGCACCAGAAAAGCATGTGCATGAGCCCAAACTCGAGTTCTCCTCCAGATTAGAGCTTGTCCTCCAATAATAACTCAAGCGTATGCTTTTTTAGACCTAGGATGGGGTGTCTACAAGCAGATTGCCCAAATCATGTCCAATGCCCGTCTTTTGGCCACCACCTATATTAAAATAGTCCTGCCTAGTGTGTACAACTTATAAGTTATCCGGCCACTTATAAGTGAGAGTGGACCTATGCCGATAAATATTAGTATGTGAAATCATAAAGCTATAAATTGGATTTTTATGGACACTTACCACCTGTAAAACACATGTAGACCACCTGTCAGTCCCAAACAGGTGTGCACATACACGTCCACAGGGTGCCCAGGCATCCCCGGCCCCATGCACAACACAAGCAGTAATCTCAAGCATTGTCTAGGAAAACAAGACAAGTCATCCAAATATAAAATCGAAGTCATGCACACACATGAGTGCAGCTAGACTGGAAGAAACACCCATCTGCTCGGTTGTATGAAGTGATGTATTCAAGGCTTCATGATCCTTCCGAAATCTTCCCAAAACATAAATACAGATAATCACCAGGATAGCTAGTCCCAGGAAATCACATCATGTCGGACTCTATGAGCCATACATGTACTATCATGTCAAGTTCCGTATGCCATACAAACACACCATGTCAAGCTCCACAATCCATACATGTATGTCATGTCAGGCTCCATATGCCACACATGAACAGTAGAAAACAAAAGCAATCAGGAATTTTGTGACATGTGCACAACACATTCGGGCCGGATCCCGGACCAACCCCCCCCACCCCCCCCCCTTCAATACCAAGTATATTATTGGAGTATTTTATTTGTACAATGTTCCACGGGCTATGGTAGCCAAATTTGTCATAAACAAAGAAATGAATACAAATATATATACCTAGATGAATCCAAGAATACAAATATCAAACAATGTTTTTCGGGAAAGAATTCTATCGGGGACAACTTTTAACAATTCCCCGTCACTCACTGGAGAGAAGTAAACGCGTCCCTCATGTTTCGGAACTAGGATGCCCGTACTAGCGCCTGGCTTGCTGAAAATGGAGAACTGGCACCGATGGACACTCCCGGGCACAATTTCGAGTAACGGTCGCGTAAACTTCAAAGGATTGGTCACGAGCACCGCTCACAGGCACTATGGATGCCCAGAACAGCCCCAAATTCATGGATACGTGTCCCATGCCCATGAACGAGACATTCATGGCAAGCAAACACACAAAAACAATTCACACGAAAACATTCTCAAGCATGCAAACATGTGTGCATGTGCACTTTGTTACAAGAAAATCTCCCGGATATGGAACAACCATAAACAAGCGTGAGAAACTAGGATCCCGAACACTCGGATCCACAAACTGGCCACACACAGGCACAAGAAACTTGAGAGAACCATGTGGGTGGCCAAATGGTGACACAAAGGGCAACTATGAAGACTCCCTCTCAGAGACCTAGCTGAAAACTTTCTTTGTGCAATGAAGCACCCTGGGTGTGTGCTCAACCCAAGAAATGAAAAAAGATGAGACGAGCACACATGTATCTCCTTCACAATCATCCTTCAATTTTGAAGAAGCCGCCTCCTCAAATGACTCCTCCGGTTCTGAATAAGCCGCCTTCTCGGATTGCTCTTCCAAGGTCTTCGGACAATTCTTTGTGATGGGCTCGGTGGAAACACAATAAAAGCCTTGTCCCAAAGCCATCTTGGCACGATGCTCTTTAGGGGTGAGGCGAGTCACCGAGGCTCCCCCACTTGCCTTGTTCTTACCCTACTTGGCCTTGGACTGGCTACCCTTGTCTTTGACTTTCTGCTGCCCTTGGTGAGTCCTAGACTTGGAACTTTTCTGCGTCTTGGGGGTGTAGCAAGACAAAACACATCTGAAAAATCACAAGGCCGATGTGTACAAACATCTGTGTACAAAGACAGCACCATCCACAAATCACTCAACCTGCTCCAATAGGAGTGAACTACTAGTAGGACGTAGGGTTGTGATTCGACGTCTTCATTCTTAGCCACATCTTGTACTTGAATTTCAATTGTATTACTTCTTTCTTGTACATAATACAAACCAATAGTTTAGGACTCGTGTGTGTATGTGTGATTCCGTTGTACTCTTCTTTCTATCTTAGGAAAACCCTAGTACATAGGTGCAAGTGTTATACATTTGGTATTAGAGCCTAGGGAACCTGCAAATTTCTTTTCTTTTTTGGCACCCAGGTGCGTTGACTGCTTGGATAAGATAGAGCACCTAGATTCCAAGAGTGCAGAAGTTTGGGTTTGAGGAAAGTGAATATTTGGTTCTCTTCATTGCACTTGGATTAATTCGGGTATATTGTGCTTGCTTGCCCCACCAAACCCGTACCTCATCGTGCAAGGCTGAAATCCTTCACCCGATCCTTGATCACTAGATATTTGTCATGGATTCACAACTCACTTATTTGCTTCTCAGCACGAAGGCATCCATGGACGTGCAGGCGGCTAAAATGGAGACTATATGTGCTCGTCTCGACGACAGGATGGAGTTAGCACCTCGAGTACCAAGTATTTCGCATCTAGAATCTATAGGGGCCCGTGCTTCGGAGCAAGTGTTGGACGATTCCGAGGACGAAGTGGCCAAACTTTATGGAGGAGAATTTTTCACTCCTTTGGATGCATGCAAGGATGTAGTGGATGAGCTTTGCTCTCAGTCCGGTTGTCATCATTCTACATCTACATGTAGTCGGCAAGAGAGACGCCATTAACATCATTGATGTCTCCTTTAGTCACCGAGTCCCTCACCACTGAATTCTCCATACAATTTCCGCTGGCCTTCACCGGCTCAATGGACTACTGGGTTGCCGAGTTCTTCCTCCATGCCTTGTGAGAAACAAGCTGAATTAATGAAGCTTCTCAAGCCTCCCAAGTTCAACGGGAAGATGAACCAAGAAGTCGTAACCAAATGGACCCACGAGATGGTTGCCACATTGGCAACAATAGGTGGTTCATATATTTTTCAGCTCCATTTGGTGTGTACGGCTTTGACAGGTGCCGCTTTCTCGTGGTGGGAAGACCACCTTTAGACCACTCTACAGGAAGTAATTTATTCCTGTAGAGTACGAGTGTGAATTGATGAAACAGTGGGAGCGCTTTACGCAGCAACATGACGAATCGATAACTGACTATCTCGCTCGCTTTTGGAAGCTTTTGCTCATGCTCCCAAGGGCCATTCCGCAGGCTAGCGAGACGCTCTGTGAAGCACAACACTGAGGAAAGTAGATGAATATGACGATTTGGCTACCCACGTATATATATACACCAATGCTCCTAGTCGGCCATAGTAGCTGTCGGCCAATTGTACCCGACTGCCATGTCACCACTGCCATGTATCACTTGTGCTATCCAACCCTACCCGTCAGCTGATATCTAATGTCTAGCTCTACCCTGCATACTTGTAGGTGTGTCACAGAGGTCGAAAGGAACCATAGCAAGACAATGCAGAATGCCATCCACTTTGCTAAGATCTTTGACAAGACTATGACCAGCACTTCAAAGAATGTCTTGAAGAATCCTTCGACCATGCTATCAAGTCAGGATCTAGGAGTAAACAAACTTTAAACTTGAAAAGGCCTCTAAAAGCATAAGGATGCCGATTCGAAGAGACTTTGGAATCTTTGAGAGGGACAATGCTTTAGTTGCAACCACAAGGGCCACACTCTAGGCAAAAAATTTGCCCGCAAGCAATTTAGCAAAGAATGGTGGCAAGACTGCGAATGTGACTTAAGTTAAAGGTAATCCTTAGTTTATGTTGATATTTTCTTGCTTGAGCATAGTATTTGCATTGATTTTAACTTTAGTTTGGGAGTCTTCAGGACAATTGATCTAATCCGCATGTACGGGTCAATCATGGGGCAACAGTTTTGAGCTGGGCGAAATTTTCCCGGGTCGTTTCATGTTTTTTTTTTTTTTTTTGCTTGGGTTGGGCATGTTTTTTTTTTTTTTGCTTGGGTTGGGCTTGCTTGAAGCCGTGGTAAAAAAACCCTTAGTAAACTTAGTAGCGTCACTAAGACTACTAAGCCTTGGTAAAATCCATGTCAAGTGAATAACGACCAACGAACCAGCTCACGTATAGGTTTGATGCGCCCACGTCGCTTCAAACAGTTCCACAGTCTCTTTGCGCAACTAACTCCAAAGCAAGACACGTGGAAACACAGTTATGAGTCGTTTCAGCCTATTGTGAGCCACTCTCCAGCCTGTTCCACATGTTCAGAATCTAATCCAGCCTGCTCCACGCTTCATCACTCAAGGCTACCCATGGGCACTTGCAACTTGCAAGAGCCTATATAAAGAAGAACCTTGCAGCCCCTTCCTCAATACATAGTTCTCTCAGTTCACTTTCCCTAGGTAAACCCTCTTCCTTAGGCTGCACCTCTCTCTCTCTCTCTCTCTCTCTCTCTCTCTCTCATGAATTTTGAAGCAATGGAAGCCCATATTCTTGAACAGCAAAGGGAGAAGGAGATGACCCAAGCCAGCTATTGGTGGCAGCAAGTGGACATTTTGATGAAGTATGACAGCAAGAGAGGTGGTGCCAATAAATTCAAGCGTCGGTATTGTGGGCTTCATAAGGGTGGGGTTCCTAAGCGAGTAAAAGCGCATTTCTTCGGCCTTGGTGGACACGGAATTGGCAAGTATAAGAAAATCTGCATAGCTTATGATGTTGCAAGGATAGAGGGAGAGTATCAATTGTACCCATTCCAAGGAGCCGAAATGGCACTCATGTTGTAGCCACATCTCCAGCAAATGCCACAAGTGGACCTCCTCCCACTAAAGGTCGTGTATGTACCCCAAGCATTGAGGGTCAAGGGAATGCACATGCCACATTGGAGCATCTTCCGACACCACGACCGTTCATGCTACTCCATCCCAAACCAAAGGTAAACAAAGCACCCTTCATATTGCATGGCATCCTCAAAGAAAAGCGCAAGTTTTACTCATCTAGCATCCCATTTAATGTGGCTCGATCTCCTTTCTTCAAGGGGATGGTGGCTGAAATTCCCTCCTCTGGGCCCACTTATCAACCAAACACATATGAAGTTCAGAAATAAGAATTTCTTTTGTTCTAGCTTAAATCTTGACCTTTTAGAATACAACCTAGGGTTAGGTTGTTCTTGTTTCAACTTAGAACCAATTCTCTCCCCAATTTGTTAACAATTGTTGAACCAAGATTCCCAAGAATCATGCATATCCTTTATCGTTGCCTTGCTACCGTGAAAGAGATGTTCATGACTCTGCTCTTCTTGGCTTCTACATAGGGCGATTCCCACATGCTAGCTTATGTACTTACTAGAGAGCTTCATACGGTGTAGTATCTCTATCGCCATTTTCTAGGCCCAAACCTACATGGTGGCCTACCATTTTCCAGGCCCAAACCTACTAGTGGACCAGATTTTCCATGGGTAATTGCCATAATACTTGTCCTCGAGAAACTTCTTCAAGCTAAAGTTCAAGATACATGTCCCGCCATGCACATGTCAAAAGTCCAAATCTCTATGGCAACCTACCAACACAGGAAGAGTTTGTAACTGGAATTACACAGGAAATTGCGGGCTATCGGGTGCAAAATGCACTTGCGGCACTTAACCAGAATCCAGGTACCGAGGCAGTAACACTAAATATGGACCAACTGGACAGAGTGGTGGCAGTGTTAATAGAAGAGGTCCGGGAGGAATGGCAACGACAAATTCAGATATGGACCTTAGTGGTGCAACCGCTATGTCAGAATTCGGTAACCCTACATCTAGAGGATGATGAAGATGATCAAGCGGGAGTGGGTGGCCAGCAAGGAAGTGCGGCCGCACTTGTAGAAGCAACCCCAGTTGCCACCGCAACTGGAACTAGGGGGGGATAGCCGGTACCGTAAACAGCTAGGTCGACCGGAGCAGCAGCTTTGAGGTCGGTCGTCGGAGTAGCAGCAGAGGAGACAACGGCCGTGCTACTCGGGTTTCATGATAAATGCCAGAGCAGGCCAACCTGGGGACAGAATATTGGACAAAGGAAAGCAGCCGGTAGAAGTTATTCTTGAAATAATAAAGTCGGCGGAGATGTAGATTGTGGAAAGCTTATTTTGTGTGGCAGCGGAGGATTTAGCTCTAATCCACAACTTGAACTCATGAAGGAGCATGCGGGTGCACTGGAGCGAAGAGTGCAGGATTTGTAGTCGGAAGTATTGTTGCTGCTGCGGGAGAATCAGATAAGTCCGCCCCCCCGCAGAGTGGATGACCACAAGCTGGATGGAGAATGCGCGGTGCGGGGCGAGCACTACAATCTGGACGAGAGTGGATAAGGAAGGAAAGGAGGCTGAAGGAAGAACAAAGAAGGTTGTGCTTCTGGTTAGAAATGTGTGCACATCAGCTGGCACTATATTTACCGAAGCAACCGCCTTGGTGGGAAGCAGCCAATGACTTTCTTTCCTCCAGAAAATATTTACAGCATGTGCAGTTCACTAGGTTGCCGGATACTCGTAGTGAACCTGCTCGTGTAAATCCCTCAGCACCACACCCGTTGCAGTGGTTGCAGGAATGGCAAGAGCGACAGGATCCGCTTGTTCGCAATCTACAAGAGTTTGCAACGTTTCATTGATAAGGACCTACTTGGCAATTTTTTCTGAAGCTTTCAGTGATGGAGAAGGTGCTTCAAAGTTTTGAGCGAATTCAAAGATCTGGATTCTCAGCCAAGCCAACTACCCACTGGGATCCAGTTTACAACAACAATAAATTGGGCAACTCTCAAAATACATGTCCATATGTAACTCCATACAACGCATATCCACATGTCATGTGCAAGACATGTGCAGAGACTGATTCTGAGATATTATTGCTGGACATGTCCCACGCAACCACCCACTCTTACTGCATTGCGCATGGATGAAACCATCACCCGTGTCTTGATCTTTTGGTGGTGTGGGGACCAAGTAACATTGTTTCAGCATTTGGCTCAACAAGGCTAAACATTGATTCATTCCTAGATGAAGGTGCGCAAGTCCAAGGTACAGGAAAGTGCACAGGTACGAGGCCCAAGGAAAGGAACACAAGACATGGAAGAAATTCCGAGGAGGTTGGTTGGTGGTGTTCCGCAACACCCAAGGGGAATGGCAGTCCTGTGAGTTGGGTGCTACTTGGGGCACACCAAGAAAGGCTTTCAGGCAATGGTTCCAAGGGAGGTTGATCCTCCAAGGGGTGGAGTGAGAGTGCCAAACTCAATACTCGGGAAAAGAAGACCAGAGAAAGTGTTCAAGGACAAGGTATGAAGGGAAGGGGATAGGATGGAACAGATGCACAAATCTTCATCAGAGAGTGGATTTGGAGACTGGGCCAAGCTTTTAGTGAAAGGGTTGCCATGAACGGAAGGATGACAAGTTGGGACTCCGTGAAAAGACAATGGGATGATGACAATCATCCAAGAATAGAAGTTGGAATCTCATCATCAAGTTTAGCAGAGGGGGATGTCATGTGCAAGACATGTGCATGCTTATCCTAGGGCTGACCCTTGAGGGGCAACAGGCAGATTAGAACCAGATTTGGAGAATGTCCTGCTTGTGTGGCAAGGAAGAACTTGAGAAGAACACTGGAAGGCTGTTGGCCAATGCATGAAAGAGGATAACTTCTTGGCTGCAGCGTTTGTGGAATATTTTGTCCAAGAGCTGGCCGACAGCAGGTCGGCCAGTCCATGAGGACTTCCCAAGGCCTATTTAAGGCAAACTTGCTCATTGTTTAGGCATTCAGTCCCTTCCTTGGGATTGGGTGCTAGAATAGAAATTAGATTAGGTTTTCTACCTTTTCATGAAGGCAGCCTATGGCTGCAAGATTGTACATCCTTTTTGTATCATATGAATATACTGTTGTTCCAAGTGTTGGAATGTGCAACGGAAATGAGACAAAGTATTGAGAGCAAAAAACACAAAAATGCAAAAAAGGAGAAGTGATGTATAAACTCTGCTATATACACCTATAAACGGTACAAACAAGTGGGCGGGCAAGTGTCCTATATATATGGCCAAGGGCATGCAGTCAGCTTGTTTCTACATGGGCCCACGACTAGGCATGGCCTGGTCGGCTGGCCCTTGACCAGCAATACCAAGTTGGGCCCCTCCTGCCCAGCAGACTCCTACAAGCCGACCAGAGAAAAAAAACAGCCCCCCATTGAGAGAAAGAGCATCACATGTTGTAGGCCCAAAGCACAGACTGTAGAAGGCTGAAAATAGTTAATTATTGCTGAAACTGAACACCACGGAAGCCCATAGGTGCTTACAAGCAAAAGCGACTATTGCTACAGCCAATGACCTTCAGCAAATATGCAAGAATGATATGAAAAGTGAGGGGAAGGGTGTGAACCTTTATATATCCCTCCAGAGAGCTGGTTGGCTAGCTGTAGCACGCCGACAACTCTCCAGTAGCATAAACTGCTATAAAATGCCTTTAAAAATGCCTAAATAATATCTGCTAAATATGCCAATGCGGGGTCTCATAAAATGACCAATACAAGCATGAAAAAGGTGATGTAGACCCTCTGGAGATGATATATTCCAACACCTCCTCTTCAACGCCAGAGGGGCGGTCCAATACCAGCACGCTGAAGTAACACCTCCAAAGTAGCTCTCGGAAGTGGATTGGTAAAGAGATGAGCCACATTGTCCTTGGTAGGATAGTAGGCCAGCTGAAGAAGTCCCAACTCGATCTAGTCACGTACAAAATGATAATGCACCTCAATATGCTTGGATCGTCCTGTCACCATTTGGTCCCTCACCCGTCTCGACCAGTGTTTTATACACTAGGTGGAACCAAGGTGTGAACGGGGATTTTCCACATAAGAAAGCTAGAGCATTTAACTAGCATGGTTTGGCCTGAAAGATGGCCATACAGCATGAGCAGCATGGGATAATATACATCAAAGTGACTCATAATATTTATAAGTCGGTGTGTTCACATATCATTAATGATGGGCTAGACATGTTATTATTTTTGGGCATGGACAGGTGGACAAAAGGAGGTGCCTAGATGAAACTTGGACATCAAGCCAAGAAAAGCATAGAGTTGATATTTTTGGACCAAAACTTGGGAGTACAAGCCAAGGAAAGCATAAAGTGGATATTTTGGGCTCCTTCAACCACTTTTAGCCAAAAAGTAGAAAAGCACTTAAAAAATAGAGCTAGTCAACTCTATTAAAGCAGGTTTGGGTTGTTTTATCATCATGCGCATCCCTCCTGGAGTTTTTCTCTCTTCTCTCTGCTGGCCGACTTGCTCCAAAGATGCTACAAGGCTGGCCGACTTCCTCCATAGATGCTGACACGGCTGGCCGACTACAAACTCTCTCTCTCTCTTTTCTCTATTGCGTTGGCCGTACAGCACACAACCCTGTCTTCCCTCTGGCACAGGCCGTACAGAGGCTGTACAGCACCTCCTCTACTCTCTACGCTAGTTGTACGGATGATATAGCAGCTATACAGTGGTGTTGCAGCCGTATAGAAGGCAGTACAGGTTTCCACAGCAAAGGGGTATTTTTGGCTGTTTTTATGGACTATTTTTAGGACTGATTTGAGAGCTCTTCGGGGGCTGATTTGAGGCCCAATTTTGGGGCTGATTTGGCACAGAGTTCGGGGCAGCTTTTGGATCCGTACCGGGCTGATTTATGGATGGTTTATGAGCTGATTTTTTTTAAGGACTGTTTTGGGAAAGTTTTGGACAGTTCCTAGAGATGTTTGTATCTTGGCACTGGATAGAAATCTGGACAAGATCTGTGCTGATGCTTTGTGGAAAATCCAGTGATGTATGCACCCGCACCTTGGTATCTTGTAAAAGCTTGTGTGTGAATAAAGAAGTTCCTACGGGGGGCCGGAGTGTTGTGTTCCGTTTAAGCATTGTTTATGGTTATTTCCGCTGTATTTTCATATTTTTGTTGACATCTGAAGTGATTGTCCATTGCATCTGAGTTCCCGTCCGATGTCATTGGTATCAAAGCTTAGGCTTTCTAAGGCTTCCTTCTAACAATGAGAAAGAGAAAAGATCAGAAATGGGGACTACAGTGATCAACAGTTTGGCTATTGGACTTATGGAAGCAATCATGTGTCCATAGCATGAGTAGTAGAAAGCTTGGCATAAGGATTCATGGATTCACAGAATTTATCCTCGAAGTATGGAGTTGGTTTTACGTGCCCGTGTTCACCACTCGTTCCATATGGACTATTTTGGATTTTGAATCAAATTTTGTTCAAGAGAGTTATATGGAGCTATATCTCAAGGTATCTTATCTGTATACTGAGGAGATATTTATTTTGGCTCCATGACGAACCTGGCAAAGAAAAGCTAAGTATATTTTGAGTTTTACCAAGTTGATGCCTTGGATTGGTTGATTCTAGTCTAAGAGCTGTTTTGAAACCAACATGGCAGGTATTATGCGCTCGTATGGTTGGTCAAAGATACACAGGGCTATCCTGGGCAACAGTGAGCTAGTAGAGCTTCCCTGGCTTGTGTGAACATGTACTTGTTTTGGCAGTTCTGCGGAGAAGGATTTCTCACATCGAGCATGCCATGGCACATTCCTTTTGCATGTATGTGCATGAATCCCCGCCGCAAGGACTCCGGTGTGAGCCCACTGACATGTCAATAGGACTTTACATCTTTTGCATGTATGTGGATGGATCCCCAGGAAGAACTCTGGTGTGAACCCACTAACATGGCAAGAGAACATGCGTGGCTTCTGAGGCTTGACATGGTAACATAGATGGCTTGTGAGGCTTGACATGACAAAACATGTGTGGCTTCTGAGGCTTGACATGGTAACATCATACATGTATGGCTTGTGAGGCTTGACATGACAGAACATGTATAGCTTGTGAGGCTTGACATGGTAACATGAATGGCTTGTGAGGCTTGACATGACAGGACATGTGTGGCTTCTTAGCCTTGACATGACAGAACATGTGTGGCTTACGAGGCTTGACATGACCGAACTTGACATGACAAAACATGTGTGGCTTGGGAGGCTTGACATCACATGACATGTGTGGCTTCTGAGGCTTGACATGACGGAGGATATGTATGGCTTATGAAGCCTGACATGACAGTACATATATGACAGATATAGCCTGTCATGATGTGCTCTTCTTACAGTACATGTATGGTAGATACAACCTGACATGATGTGCTTTTCTTATA
Organism: Cibotium barometz; assembly: GCF_041138505.1. Classification (NCBI taxonomy): domain Eukaryota; kingdom Viridiplantae; phylum Streptophyta; class Polypodiopsida; order Cyatheales; family Cibotiaceae; genus Cibotium; species Cibotium barometz. The sequence continues at coordinate 12,755,089 of NC_141051.1, forward strand.
ATACATGTATGGCAGACAGGACATGCGTGGCTTGTGAGGCTTGACATGACAGGACATGTGTGGCTTCTTAGCCTTGGCATGACAGAACATGTATGGCTTGCAAGGCTTGACATGACAGGACATGTGTGGCTTATGAAGCTTGACATGACCGAACATGTGTGACTTATGAGGCTTGATATGACGGAAAACATGTATGGCTTATGAAGCCTGACATGACAGAACATGTGTGGCTTATGGAGCCTGACATGACTGTACATGTATGACAGATATAGCCTGACATGATGTGCTCTTCTTACAGTACATGTATGATAGATACAACCTGACATGATGTGCTTTTCTTACAATACATGTATGGCAGACAGGACATGTGTGGCTTGTAAGGCTTGACATAACAAGACATGTGTGGCTTCTTAGCCTTGACATGACAGAACATGTGTGGCTTGTGAGGCTTGACATGACAGGACATGTGTGGCTTGTGAAGCTTTGACATGACCGAACATGTGTGACTTATGAGACTTGACATGACGGAAAACATGTATGGCTTATGAAGCCGGACATGACAAAATATGTGTGGCTTATGGAGCCTGACATGACAGTACATGTATGACAGATATAGCCTAACATGATGTGCTCTTCTTACAGTACATGTATGGTAGATACAACCTGACATGATGTGCTTTTCTTACAATACATGTATGGCAGTTGCAGCCTAACATGGTGTGATCTTTCTCAGGGCTAGCAACCCTAGTGCTCACTTCGTACTTATGTTTTGGGAAGAATTCAGCATCCCTGAACATTCAGAAAAGCGGCTTATGGATTTATGGATATTTGGGACATAGTTGACTCTTGTGCATGTGTCTGGTTATTATCAAAGTTATTGACTCAAGATATGGATACAATTTCTTGATACGGTTGGCTCTTGTGCCCGTATCTGACTTCGGATTGTGGATCTGGAATTATGGCTTTAATGCTGGACTTATGTAATACTACTGATGGGCAGTGGGTCTGCTATTTTTGAAGGATACCTCAGTGGTATCAGGTTTATACAGTTGCGGACAACTGCTTTATAAGACAGAGGGGACGTAACCATTTGGTCCCTCACCCGTCTCGACCAATGTTTTATGCACTAGGTGGAACCAAGGTGTGAACGGGGATTCTCTTGTTGGGTGTTGGACTCACACACTCACACACACAAACCTGCACATTAGGGTTAGGTGCAGGGTAGAATAGCTCACACACAGAAATGAGAGAGAGAGAGAGAGAGAGAGAGCCAAAAGTGTGGTATCCACAAAATGCAAGTCAACCCTTGCATGTGTGCCACATCCATATAATATAGAAGTACAAAATATTATATGTTAGAGTGTCCTTTTACACTTGATGTCCAAGGGAAAAAACCACATGGGAAAAAGTGCCCTTGGTTAAGCCCTGTTCACACATAGCACTACCATAAGTGAGCATATGCCTACAAATCCCCCCTGTAGTGGAAGTGTGAACTTGTACAAGGTAGCAGATCAGTCTCTGTATGAGAGTAAGCCCAAAGCTTTGCGGAAAGCTTCAAACTTTTCTCGAGATAAAGCCTTTGTGAATAGATCTGCAACATCATCCTGTGTAGGGCAATAAGATAAACTGATCTCCCCTGCATGTAGCCTCTCTCTGACATAGTGATAATGAATCTCTATGTGCTTGGTACGTGCATGAAATACTGGATTTCGTGCCACGGCCATAGCACTCTAGCTATCAGTGAGAATGGTGGTGGGTGTCTGCTGACACTCACGAAGATCAGCCAATAGTCTCCTCAACCATACACAATCTATTGTAGCTGTAAAGACTGCCCTGTACTCAGCCTCACAAGTAGATGTAGCAACAGTGGGTTGCTTTTTACTCAACCAAGATATGCATGAACTGCCAAGGAAAAAACAATTCCCACTGGTGGATTGCCTGGTATCATAATCACCAGCCCAATCTGAATCACAGTATGCATAAAGCTGCAAGCTGCCCCCCCTGGGATAGAACAAACCAAGATCCAGGGTACCCTTAAGATAACGAAAAATGCGTTTGACTGCTTGCCAATGCTTTGTGCCTGGGCTGTGCATGAATTTGCTCAACAAAGACACCCCAAAAGATATGTCTGGCCTCATGTTACACAAGTAAATGAGGCATCCCACTGCCTGGCTGTAAATGCCGGCCTCAAAAGGCTCTCCAATATCATGCATAGTAAGCCATACACCTGGTTCTACCGGAGTAGAAATGGGCTTACATTCATCCATGTGAAACCTTTTTAGCAAACTTTTTATGTAATTAGTTTGCTGCTGCATAACAATGCCATCATGTCAACCCTTCCATGTGTGCCACATCCATATAATATAGAAGTACAAAATATTATATGTTAAGAGTGTCCTTTCACACTTGATGTCCAAGGGGAAAAACCACATGGGAAAAAGTGCCCTTGGTTAAGCCCTGTTCACACATAGCACTACCATAAGTGAGCATATGCCTACAAATCCCCCCTGTAGAGTGGAAGTGTGAACCTGTACAAGGTAGCAGATCACTCTCTGTATGAGAGTAAGCCCAAAGCTTTGCGGAAAGCTTCAAACTTTTCTCGAGGTAAAGCCTTTGTGAATAGATCTGCAACATTATCCTGTGTAGGGCAATAAGATAAACTGCATGTAGCCTCTCTCTAACATAGTGATAATGAATCTCTATGTGCTTGGTACGTGCATGAAATACTGGAGTTCGTGCCACAGCCATAGCACTCTGGCTATCAGTGAGAATGGTGGTGGGTGTCTGCTGACACTCACGAAGATCAGCCAATAGTCTCCTCAACCATACACAATCTACTGTAGCTGTAAAGACTGCCCTGTACTCAGCCTCACAAGTAGATGTAGCAACAGTGGGTTGCTTTTTATTCAACCAAGATATGCATGAACTACCAAGAAAAAAACAATTCCCACTGGTGGATTGCCTGGTATCATAATCACCAGCCCAATCTGAATCACTGTATGCATAAAGCTGCAAGCTGCTCCCCCTGGGATAGAACAAACCAAGATCCAAGGTACCCTTAAGATAACGAAAAATGCGTTTGACTGCTTGCCAATGCTTTGTGCCTGGGTTGTGCATGAATTTGCTCAACAAAGACACTCCAAAAGATATGTCTGGCCTCGTGTTACACAAGTAAATGAGGCATCCCACTGCCTGGCTGTAAATGCCGGCCTCAAAAGGCTCTCCAATATCATGCATAGTAAGCCGTACACCTGGTTCTACCGGAGTAGAAATGGGCTTACATTCATCCATGTGAAACCTTTTTAGCAAACTTTTTATGTACTTAGTTTGCTGCATAACAATGCCATCATCTGTATGCCGAGATAGTAGTGTAAAGGCCCCAAATCTGACATATCAAATTCAGCTTTGAAATCTGAAATTTGTGCTTTGCTAGTACCTGTAATGAGCATGTCATCTACATACAAGATGACAATGAGAATATCGGCATCGGTTTTCTTCAATAAACAATGTGCTTTCAGCTGGACTATTCTCATAACCTTGGCTGGTTAGATGAGCATGTATCTTATCATACCAAGCTCTTGGAGCTTGCTTTAACCCATACAATGCTTTGTGTAACCTGCATACTTTTAGTTCCTCACCAGGAACTACAAAACCAATGGGCTGATTTACATATACTTCCTCCTGTAAATCCCCATTTAAGTATGCAGTTTTGATGTCCAATTGATGCACTTTCCATCCTTTATGTGCAGCCAATGCAATCACTGATCTTATTGTGGTCATTCTCGAAGTAGGAGCAAAAGTTTCTTCATAATCTATTCCCTTTTTCTGGGAGTAGCCTTTAGCCACAAGTCTTGCTTTGTACCTGTCAATAGTACCATCAGACTTACTTTTGACTTTGTACACCCACTTTGTTCCAATGACATGCTTGCCTTTAGGCAATTCCACAAGATCCCATGTATTGTTCTTCATGATAGAAGAAATTTCAGCTTGCATAGCTTGCAACCAATGCTCATTCTCATGTGCTTCTTCGTAAGAAGAAGGCTCTTCTCAATCAAAGAGACCACCCATTGCTAATGTAGACTCCCCAGGATGTATATTCAAAGCATGGCTGGAACTAGCCCTTGTTCTACCTGTGAAGTGGAGCTGCAAGTTTGCTTTCTTGCAAAGTTTTCAGCAACCATCTTGGCACTGACTTGGCTGCGTCTATGGCTGTTTGCTCTTCCCTGACAAGATCTTCCACTTCTTCCATTGAAGGGGGCTGAATGGCTGGCTGTTCCACATGTTCTACATGAGGATTTTCTTGTGTAGGGGCTGGCTAATCTGAATCCCCCCTAATTGCAATGGGTAAAAGTCCATCAAACATGTCCTGTATGCTTGTATCATTGCTTTTATACAAGCTGTACATGGGCTGTTCTGAATTTTCAGCAAATACCACATCTCTACTGACAAAAATCCTTCGTGTAGTTGGATTATAAAGACGGTATCCTTTGCTCTCATTGCTGTAGCCCACAAAAATGCATTTAATTGCTTTGTCATCTAGCTTTGTTCGGAGTTGTTCTGGCACATGTGCATATGCCAAACACCCAAATGTACGCATATAATCCATTGTTGGCTTTCGGCTATACCAAGCCTCAAATGGTGTTATGGTTTTCAAAGCTTTTGTTGGACACCTGTTCAACACATGAGCTGCACACATTATAGCTTCCATCCAAAATTTGTGAGGCAACTTTTGTGCTTTCACCATGCATCTTGCCATCTCCATGAGAGATCTATTTTTCCTTTCAGCTACACCATTTTGCTGCAGTGTATAAGACACAGTATATTGGTGTTTGATGCCCTTTTGAAGCATATAATCCATGAATGCATTTGACATGTATTCTCCACCTCTATCTGAGCGGAGTGTTTGGACTTTACATCCACACATATTTTCAGCCATTGCTACAAAGTGTCGAAAGCATGTAAACACATCTGCTTTCGCTTTCAAGGGGTAAGCCCAAGCAAACCTGGAGTAGTCATCAATGAATGTGACAAAGTAAAGATGCCTCCCTATGGATGGTGTCCGCATTGGACCACATACATCACTATGTATGAGCTGTAATTTACTTTCAGCTCTAACAGCTCCATCTTTGGGGAATGGTTTTCTTTGCATCTTTCCCAAAATACACCCCTCACATACATGTCTTGGTGGAGACTCAAGAGGCGGCATATTATCAACCATATGATGCTTCTACAAAAGCATCAAACTCTGAAAATTTACATGCCCAAAACGAGCATGCCATAGCTCTGCATCATGCATAGCAGGAGTGTGGGCAGCCACTGTATTTGCATCATAAGTGCGCTTGTCATAGCTGTCCAGCTTATACAAGCCTTTGTATCATGTTCCAGAAGTGGCTATTTCATAACCCTTTAATGGATCTTTTACCAAACACTTCCCGTCTTCAAATTCAACCTTTAAACCTTGGTCGTTTACGGCTGAGACGGAGAGCAGATTTTTCTTTATCCCTGGAACATACAATACATTTTTCATACATATATTGGCACCATTGGCTGCAATAAGTATGACATTACCAATTCCCTTTATTGGATATGTGGTATGATCTGCACATGATACAGTGCGGCCATTTGAAGCATAAACCAAGTGCTGAAATACATCTTTGCATGAAGTGATGTGGCTCGAAGCACCACTATCAAAATACCATGATGCATTCTGTCTGTCAGATGCAATGCAAGACATATCAGTGTCTGAAGCACTTGGTGTGTCACTAGTGCATGTGACCAAAAAAGTGTACTCTTCCTCGATTACATTAGCTGATTGCTGTGCTTTGTCATCAGAAGAGTCTGCTACTGCATTGCCTGCTTCTTTCCTTTTCTCTTTTGCAATCCGCTTCCTACATTCACTGATGTAGTGTCCAGGCTTATGGCATTAGTGACATTTGCCCTTCTTTTTGGGCTTGTTTGCATCCCCTTTGTCAGACTTTTCACCACCAGAAAAGGGCTGTCCATGACCAGCCTTGCTAGACTGTTGTCCCCCATGCCTACTTTACCCTTATCCTTGGCTGTAAATGCCTTGTCTCCACCACGGTTGCTCGATAAGTTTGCTCTTGTTTGCTCTTCCTGCAAGAGTAAACCCACGAGCTCTTCAGAAGTGACGGGATCAGCACCTCCTCTCATTGAGAGGTTGAGAGAGGTGTGAAAGCCCAAGTAGGAAGGCGGTAAAGAATGAAGAGTGTTGGTGACCATCTATCTGTCTGGGATAACCTCATCAATGTTAAGCAATTGTTCCTGCAAATCTTTCACTTTGGTGAGATGATCTGCCATGGAGTCACCCTCATCCATAGAAAGAAGATCCAATTGCCTCTTCAAGTAGGCAACTCTTGCCTCGTTGCGTATATGATACATTGCTTCCAATGTGTCCCATGCAAGCTTCGATGTCTTGCAAGAACGAATGTGCAGAATAATAGTCCTTTTCACTGAAAGGGCTATCAATGACATGGCCTGTGCATCTCTAGAGTCCCATCTCTTCTGCTCGTGTGGGAGCAGGTTCTACATCAGGAGCTCTTTGAGCACCTCCCCTTTGAGGCGAGGCTGGTTGAATGGTAAGTGGACGTGTGTCATCACCACACACGATGCCCCAAAGCCCTTTGGCTACCAGCAAATTACGGATCATGAAACTCCAGAGGGAGTAGTTAGATCCATCCAGCTTGTCCTCCTGGGTGAGCACACCAAATACATCTGTAGCATTCTGTGCCATGTTAACAAAATATACCTGCAAGCAAACCAAGCACCAATGTGCACTGCTAGGCAACCAAATGTCATGTGCAAATGTATGCCTGCAAATCAAAGCAAGTGTAAACCTGCACCAAATTGTCCAATTACACACAATGTGTATACATACGCGACAAATCGCAGCTGTAATGCCCAATTACATGCTCCAATCTGAAAATCCCCAATTTTTATGCACTCCAATTGCTTCAATGTGCATCAAATTGGCCAATTTTCACAAAAGCCCCAAATTTCTGCAAATGAAAGAGGTTCAATTTGCTGATTTTGACCTCAATTTTGAAAACCCCCAAATTGCAAGCAAAGCAACATGCCCATTTTTTTTCAATTTGTCCTAAAATTGAGAAATCTCCCAAATTGCACGAATCCTGTACCACCTGCAAGCTTTCAAATTTTCCTGGCAAACCCCCAAAATTTGTCGAATCTAAAGCGAAGTGCCTGCAAAGCTTATTTTGTTTACTTTGTTTAATTTATCTGTTTGCTGAAACAAAGGTACCTGCACGTGTGGGCAGTACTGGCAGCCAGATGGAGGCATGCAGAGTGTCGAGGAGCTGCAGTGTCGAGATGGGTAGGCTGAGGTGCGCCGACGAGCTGCCTGAGGCGGAGAGCAAGCGCTAGTAGCTACAGTAGGACCCGGCGGCTTGCGGTCGTGCACGGCGCTGGAGAGTGTCGACAGGTGTCACGCGCTCAGGTCGGAGCTGTCGACAGGTGACGGGCGCTCAGGTCGGAGAGTGCGAACAGCAGACGGAGGCGTCGCTGGAGTCGGGCAGGACCCGCCGGCGGCCTTGGACCAGCACGGAGGGCGCAGGGGGGGCCTAGAAAGGGCTGGCCGTGAGCGGAGGTCGGAGCCGGACGTGCCGGCTGGAATGGAGCAGGACGGCGCTGTGTGCGGAGGTCGGAGCAGCGGACGGCGCGAAGGACGTCGCCCGACACGGAACAGCGAGTGGCCGGAACGGAGTCACGACGGCGCGAAGGACGTCGCCTGTTTTGGAACGGCGAGGGCGGGTGGTCGGGACGGCGCGTCTGTGGGCGGCCGGATAGGAGCACCGCCGGATGGACGGAGCGGGTGCTGGGCGGAGGCAGAGGATTTGGGTGGAGTATCACCGCCGGCTGGAGAGGCGGTGCCGCCCGCGAGGCTGGGCGGCGGTGGTGGGCTCCCCACTAGTGCCGCCCGTTTCTGGTGGCCGAACGGTGGAGCAGTGACGGAAACATCGGATGGAATCCACGGACGGACGGCGACGGAATTTCGCAGGCTTTCTTCCAGCAGCAGAATTTCAAGGCCAGCTCCCAGCTCCCAGCTCTTATACCAATTGTTGGGTGTTGGACTCACACACACACACACACACACAAACCTGCACATTAGGGTTAGGTGCAGGGTAGAATAGCTCACACACAGAAATATGAGAGAGAGAGAGAGAGAGAGAGAGAGAGAGAGAGAGAGAGAGAGAGAGCCAAAAGTGTGGTATCCACAAAATGCAAGTCAACCCTTGCATGTGTGCCACATCCATATAGTATAGAAGTACAAAATATTATATGTTAGAGTGTCTTTTTGCAGTAGGAGGAGGAGGAGAAGGAGGAGCAGGATGTGGAAGAGGTATAAGATCACTAACATCGACCGGGAATGGATCATCCAGAAAGTCGAAAGATGCATAAGGTGGAGAGGAGTCAATACCAAACTGTTAGCAGTCATCTCTTGTCTGTACATTACACACTAGGGCCTCTGTTGTGGGTGTGCCCTCCAGTTAGGTGTGTCTCCATTTTCCCCCTGTTTTCCCAATTTTGCTGGATGTGGGAGGACTTTTTTTTGCTATCGGTTGTTGTCTTCTGCTGGCCGACTGGAGATTTGCTACCCGATCTACTTTCAAGACTGGCCAACTGATGCTTTTTGGTCGTGAGCATATGGGGCTACTGTCTGCCTGTTTTGGGCTGGCTGACCAGCAGCCTAGGGCCATATATATTGGCCCTGTCCCCCACACTCCATTGTATCAATGTAACGGATCTTCTATATAGTAGAGTTCATACAGCTTCTCTCTCTCTCAACGATTCCAACCTCAATGAGGTGGAGAACAAACTACACCGGCACATCATGGCTCTCGAAGCACGGGTCACGAACCTCGAACAAGAGAACACGGCACTCAAGGAGGAGGTGAGTGCATTGAAAGTGGAAATGGTAGCCATCAAGAATAATGAGAAGGAAGAAGGGGAGATCAATGACAACACTCTCACGGCCATCAAAGAAGAGATCTCCAAGGAGATCACAAAGGACATGGAGGGAAAGCTCGAAGCCAAGCAGTCAGGATGGGTTGAGGTGGTGAAGAAGAACATCCGTAAAGAAGTGAGGGAGGAGACTCAAAGGGAAGAACACCAAATCATTCACACCACCATTGAGGAGGAGAAGATGAGGCATGCCCGCCGCCTCAACATTCGAGTCACAGGTATAGCCGAGACACCCGACTCCACTCCCGAGAAAGATGGACAGCTTCTATGCATGAAGCTCGGCTACAAGGAAGAGCACCCTCTCCCCTTCACCAAAGCATGGAGAGCCGGGAAAGACTCAACACGCAAGCGAGCCCTCATCCTACAGTTTGCAGGAGAGACAGAGAGGGTCACCTTCATGAAGAAGAGGGTCATACTACGGGGTTTAGAGGGAGCTCCTATTTTCTTGGATGATGATCTCACGAGGATGCAGCTTGAGCATAGGAGAACTTGCATGCCACGAGTCTTACACGCGAGGAGAGAAGGCAAGAAGGCCTTCTATCGAGATGGTCGGATCATCATTGATGACCGGCCCATGGATTAGTGGTTTGGGGCCTTGGGACACAGACCAGGCCACTGACAGAGATACACATGGCAGTATGGAACTGAGATACACATGGCAGTATGGAACTGTAACGGTTCACTATGGGTGCAGCCTGGACGACTGGAGCATGTTATGGTGGGGAGAGACATCATACTTCGGACAGAGACACATCAGAGCCCGGAGAGAGGGCTACCTCGAGTAGAGGGATTCCAGTGGGAGTCAGCATACAAGAGGACCACACGCCAGGGTACCTCGAGAGGGTCGGGGGAAGTAGCAGTTCTATTCAGACGGGAGCTACAGGGGAGACTGAGAGTGGTAGCACAGGATCCAGAGACCAGATACATGTGGATCAGCTTAGAACTCTCACAGGACAGGGTTATATACATAGCTCTATGTTACTTTTCTCCATCACGATCCTCCTATGTCATTACAGAGGACATGCCACAGGAGGAGGAGACAGGAGCCTCGCCATACACTTGTATGTCAGAGGAGATTATGCATTATTCTACACTAGGGGAAGTATTTCTTACGGGCGACTTCAATGCCCACACACAAAGCAGACAGTGTGAGGTGTATGACTATGATGACATGGAGATCCTCCACCCTGTGGATCCAGAGGAGATAGGGGCTAGTCGGGCATCAGAGGACACTGGACCAGACAGAGGACATTATGGGGACCACTTACTAGAGTTGGGAGCCAGGCATCATCTCGTTATAACGGGATGCTACAGTGGCCGGGATCAGGAGGGCTGACATGCTTCCCACATGGGGGTCATACACGGACCGGAGGCACGGTGGTAGACTACATTATGGGGTCTTTGGAGGCATCACAGCTTGTCACCTCATTCTCCATTCCACCTCGTCCTATTGGGGCAGATCATACATACTTGGCATTTTCACTAGCCAGATCACCAGTATCACCAGTCCCCCACAACTTCACACATGACATGGCAGACATATACACTGGCAGAGTAGAGGATGGGCTCCTACTCATGGATCCCCTGGCACCTATGGATACCATTACAGCCCAGCTGGCATCACTCCTACACACGGCTGCATTATAGAGCTTCCCACATCGTGTACACTCAGGAGAGCCTGCGAGATCTGAGACTATGCCCCAGAACAGATGGTATGATGACGAGTGCAGAGCCCTATACTCACGGCTCCGCATACAGAGAGCCTTGGGAGCCATCACAGAGCACGAGTTGAGGAGAGAGATGAGGAGACTTACTCGCCGCAAAAGGCGGGCCTTCGCAGAGATACAGGAGCTAGAGATCTTTCATTTCTTCATGAGTAGAGATAGCCCTGTCTCATATGGCGGCACTTCAGAGAGCCCCGGACACCGACACCTAATGCAAACCCACAGACATGGCACACATATGCAGAGAGCCTATACCACGCTCCACAGCAGCCACCTATACCTCAGCCACCACAGGAGCCTCGACCTACCACAGCTAGCTTCTTTACCCACTCGATGGTACATGAAGCTATCCGTCGCCTATAGCATGGACGGACCGCTGACCATACGGGCCTGCAGGGTGAGCATCTCATATATGCAGTAGATTCTTTGGCTCCTTGTCTTGCACACCTGTTTAACAGGGCACTAGCAGAGGGTTTGCCTACGGAGTGGATGATGCACACCATTGTGCCGATTCACAAAACATGGGATGTGCTCGATCCGAGCAACTATAGGACGGTTATGGTTGGCCACGTGCTGGCCAAACTCTATGGTGCAGTGTTGGAGCAAGGGCTTAGCTTATATGCTGAGCGAGCAGGTTTATGCTCATCAGGGCAGGCAGGCTTCAGGAGAGCTTTCTCTACCACTGACCATGTATTCACTTTGAGATGTATGATTGATCAGGCCAGAGTGAGGAAGAGAAAGCTCTATTGCTGCTTTGTGGATTTCCGCAAGGCATTTGACACAGTACCACGAGAGAGGCTCTTTCAGCGCTTGCAGTCTCTTGGCATACCAGCAGATATGACATGGGGCATCTATGCATTATATGAGCAGGTTTTTGGGCGAGTCAGATGTCCAGGAGGTATGTCCGAGACTATTGCTAGCACCATTGGTGTGAAGCAAGGATGCCCACTTTCCCCCACACTATTTGGGTTATACATTGATGAGGTGGCTGACTTCATTACACGGGGAGGCGGAGATGGGTTGATTTAGCAGGTACCTCAGTACATATTATGCTTTATGCTGATGATATTGTATTAGTGTCTGAGTCTCTAGGTGGTCTATAGCAGCATCTACATGCACTCGATGATTTCTGCACACAGAGGGGTCGTACTGTGAACCTTGGAAAAACCAAGGTTATGGTCTTTCATACATCAAGACAAGGCAGGAGTCAGCTGACATTCACTCTCGCAGGATGCCAAGTGGAGGTGGTGACATCATACGTGTACCTAGGGGTTACCTTCTCTGCAGCAGCCACCCGCTTCACCATGGGTTCAGCAACCAGAGCTAGATTGACACGGGGATATGCAGCATTGGCTATGCTAGAGAGACAGTGCCACCAGGCGCATTTTCAGGAGCCTCAGACGAAGGGGTGGCTATTTGACACATTAGTCACACCGGCATTGATGTATGGAGCAGCGGTATGGGCGCCAGGCCTTGCTACCCATTGGTGGACACAGATAGAGAGACCACAAGCCCTCATGATGACACGCATGATACGCAGCAAACCGTCAGTACCTCATGACATTATCCGAGCAGAGTTTGCTGCGCCCCCTATGATGGTAGAGGCCATATTCCAAACTATATGCCTGCTAGACAGATTCAGAGAGATGCCACAGGACAGATTGTCATACAGAGCTTTTGAAGCATCTAGACAGCTGGCTGAGGCAGGAGACAGAGGATCATGGTACGCACAAGTCACACATTGGTTCTCACAGCATGGCCTAGACATGGATCATCTACCACCATTCCAGTATGACAGGGATGCACCACATATCCGTCTCTCTCATAGTGAGAGGAACAGAGTATTGAGACAGGATCTATGGCAGCTCTATACACAAGAGACATGGATATCGCCTACACAGCCTCTTCCACCGAAGATGCTATACTACAAAGATCACTTCATGAGTATCACTGATGATGGATTTATAGAGAGACCTAGATACATGGAGGGCTTTTTACCACACGACTCCCGAGTGGCTATTGGTCAGCTTAGAGTTTCATCACACTGATTGGAGATTGAGACTGGCAGAGCAGCACGGATCCCCCGAGAGGAGAGGGTATGCAGATTGTGCAGAGATGAGATGGAGAGTGAGGAGCATTATGTATGCAGATGCAGAGCATATACAGCCATCAGAGAGAGATATCCCATTTTATTCAGAGAGCTACTTTCCCGACGCCAGATCTTTGAGGCAGCAGACCAGCGCATACTGGGGAGATTCATTCTAGACATACAGCGCCACAGAGAGACATCATTACAGGCTCAGACAGCTCCAGAGGGGGAACGACAGACACAGATTACTACATTTTTTCAGAGATCCATCCCACTCCCAGCCCCTACACGGCAGGGAATTACTCTCCAGAGAGCAGAGACACTCAGAGCCCGCAGGAGACAGAGGACACCAGGCTTTCGGACACCACGCCTATACCAGAGAGAGATGACAGAGATCAGAGCTCAGTTTCACAGAGAGGGTGCGGAGCGACTGGCTCGCTTCAGAGCACACCCAGGCATGTTCTTCAGGGAGCTGTGGACACCCCCTTCATTGATGTATACCATTTTATACCCCCAGTATGGTACAGGATGGAGCTAGCTAGGTTGCATATCATGATTGTATACTCCATGCATATAGCTTTGCATTCTCCTAGTAGTAGAGCTCCATCCCCTTCACCACTCATTGTACTTATTGTACTTATTGCACACCCAGATTCAGCTTTTTAGTTCAGTACTTTTTCATTTTGTTGGGATGACAGAGGATACTTGCTGGATGTGGGAGGACTGTTTTTTGCTGTCGGTTGTTGTCTTTTGCTGGCTGACTGGAGATTTGCTACCCGACCTACTTTTAGGACTGGCCGACTAAGTTTTCTCTTGGCCGATTGATATTTTCTGGTCATGAGCATATGGGGCTGTTGTCGGTTTGTTTTAGGCTGGCCGACCAGCAACCTAGGGCCATATATATTGGCCTTGCCCCCCCACACTCCATTGTATCATTGTATCATTGTATCGGATCTTGTATATAGTAGAGTTCATACAGCACATAAACTTATCCACCCGACCACCCCCGAGCCCAAGGGATGCACACATGAATTACAATGAAGTACCTCATACCTTAACCTTGATGTCCCATACCACCAAAAGGTATGACTCCAATCCAACAGCACTCAGCTCTAGTATGAAATGACAAGACAGTAGATACGATCCTCTACATAAGAGAACATCCCTGGAGTGTGCCCCATACCCCTATTATATAGGAGGTCCTCAAGTGACTCTTGACTCTCCATTTCCCATGTGTGACCCTTGGATGCCTCACCCTAACCTCAACCCTTAAGGTTAGCCCTAACCCATGCTCCACTAGAGCTTGTTCCCATGCTCCCATGCTCACAAGCCTAATGTGGGTTAGCCTCCTAGTATATACACATATAATATGCACATAACATCCCCTCTCTCAAAACATTACACTCTTGCAATGAAAAGAAGGAAATCTACGCTGAACATTCTCAACCGACTCCCAAGTCGAATCCTCTATTTTCTTATATTTTCACTTAATTTTAACCTTAGGGATTAGTCGACTACGAAGTTTTCTTTCCGTGAATTCAAGACTCTCATGCTCATCCAAAGTTTTGTTGTATATCAAAATATCATCTAAGAAAACTACCACACATTTTTCTAGCAGATCTCGAAATATATCATTCATAATTTGTTGGAAAGTTGATAGTGCATTAATGAGACCAAAGGGTAACACTAAAAATTCGTAATGGCCATATCTTATCCTAAAAGAAGTTTTAGGCACATCTTTCTTTGCTATACAGATCTAATGATAACTGGTTTGCAAGTCAAGCTTTGTAAAATACTTAGCTCCATGCAACCTATCAATCAGATCATCTGATCTAAGCAACGGGTATCTATTTTTAATTGTAACCTAGTTAAGACGTTTGTAATCAATACACATCCCCCAAGTACCTTAATCCTTTTTCTTAACTAGGAGAACTGGTACACCCCAAGGAGACTTACTTGGTCTAATTTGACCCATCCTCCAATATTCAGCTAGTTGTTTGGCTACCTCATCCTCCTCAGATTGGCTAAGCCGATACGGAGGAATACTAACAGGTTCCACCCCTGGTACTAGCTCTATTTTAAGGTCCACCTCTCGTTTAGGAGGTAACTCATCTCAGGAAATATATCCTGAAATTCGCTTTTAATGGAACTTAACACTTTACTTTCCCAAACATCTAAAGAAACAGTGCTTACATCAAAATGAACACATGAAGAAACTCGATCCATAACCAACTAGAAAAGTTCATAGTTAAACATATCTTCCATTAATTCCAGCTCATTGATAAAAGTTTCCTTGGGTACAACAATGTTTCTTTTAAGAGTTACATTGTGATGAAAAGACATCAAATGTTTAACCCAATCAATAGAAAATTCTATTTTTGCTATGAAACCATTTCTTTCCCAAAATTATATCTACATGACCTAAGCTCATGACATGGAAATCAAGCCTATCTAAGTATAATTGAATATCTAACGGTAGTTTTAACACCTTCTTGTCCCTTGTCCTCAAGCCATCCAGACCTTGTACATATGATCATTCTGCATGGTTTTTAGCTTCATCCTCTGTATCACAATATTGTCAATAAAATTGCGAGTACTACCAAGACCAAACAAAATATGAACCTGAAGTCCTTTCACTGATCCATAAACACGAAATAATTCGTTTGAACCATAAACGTCTTTAGTGAAAGTACAATCTAAACATTGAATTCCTTCAAGATGCGTAATATCAACTTCAGAGAATTTACCTTGAAGTTCTGTAATGTGTACAGATTTCTACAGTATAAACTTTTTCGGTGTTACCTTTTGACCAGGCACCGAAGTTATTGTAGCTCCATTCAAAGGACAAAATTTCTTTGTATGGCCTTTCTCCTTGCATTTAAAGAATTTCCTTACAAACTTTGGTTTTTTACTGGCGTTGTCACCATTTTTGGATTTTGGTGTGAAAATTTTCTTTTCTGTCCACTGTTTGAATAAGTGAACGTGGATTTCTTTTCACTTGACACTGATTTTGATGAATTGGCGCCAACCATTGTCTCGTGAAAAACCTGAGCAACCTGAATAGCATTCTCAGCCGTTTTAACTTTGCACTTCTTCACCTCGTATTGATAATCACGAGATAAACCATTAATGAAAATACCACACAAGGTATGATCATCAGACTTAGCTTTGACACCCAACTATCTAAACTTTTACACATAGTTATCAAAAGACTGATTAATCGTGCTATTTTTAACTAGCTTGACAATAACTTCGAATTTATCCTCGGGTTGGACAAACTCCTTCTTGAATGTATCTTCAAATCCTTGCCAAGTAGTGGGAATAGAATCTTCTTTAAGATCATTCCACCAAGTCAAAGCTTTCCCCTTTAACAATCCATGTGCCATCTGCAGTTTCTGCGCATCAGCGAAAAGGGTGAAAAGCAAAGTGTGTAGTCCACCTGTTAAGCGAGGTATCCACACATTCTTGTGTCTTCTCCTTCTTCTCTCCGCCATACACCTTTGGTGCAAAAGACCGAGCAACTGCTTTGGTAGGAGTAGATGAAGTGGCTAGAAGAGCATTCTGCAGAGTTAAGATCTGCACCTTACGTGATTCCATCTCATCATGGTACTTTGCTATTGTAGCCTCGAGACGTTGTGTCACCTCCAAAAATTCGCTCTCTTTGCTACCGCCTCCTCTTCTTCTTCATGGAATTTGAGATCTTTCCTTCCAGAATTGGGATGATCACTCATGTCATCGACATTGTCATTGACCGAGAAGTCAATATGGACCATGGTAGATAATTTCTCTATGAATCTGGATTATACTTTTCTTTACCCTTCACCAAAAGTTCCAGCAAATTAATTCACTAGAATCAACTGCACATAAGAAAAATGCTTCAATTAGCATTTGATCGCTAAATATTAGTCAAAAAATCATGAAAACACCGTCTAGAATCAATCCAAACGGATAAATTATTAATATAAGGCATACTCACATTAATAATATGCAAATAACTCGCATTTATCTAGTGAGTACATAAAAACATACTAGAATATCAAATAACTCTCGAAAATAAAAATTCTCAAGAAAAAAAATGACCATGAGTTTTTTCTAATTTTCTAAGACCTCAAAATATGCTAATTTTGAATTCCACCAAACCTATCTTATGACATTCAAAACCTATATTTTTTTAAAAAAAAATTAGCAATTAGATTTACTAAAATACCATTTATATTTCTAAAATATCAATTTCTAGGATTTTTAAAAATAATTTCTAGAATATTTCTAATTTCTCCTGAGAATCCCATCGTTCTCGAAATTTCCAATTCCACCCGATAATTCTCAAATTCAATAAAAATTTATAATTTTACTGAATTTTCTAATTTTCTGCACGAAAAATAGATTTTTTAAGGAATTTGAATGGTCATGAGCGTCCGAATAGACACACAACATGCCAATCACCAATCCCAGATTTTCTAGAAATTTAAAATAACCTTTATCTAATTTTCACTTATTTTCAGGAATTTTTTAAAATTTTTAATTTACTCCGAACGCATTAGGATACGAACACTCTAAAAATTTCAGAATCCCAATAGTCTTCTCGAAACAAGGAAAGCCAACAGTTTCGAGAAAATGAAAAGATTTTAAAAAAAAATCAAAATGTGAAAGATCAAAAGTTTTTGAAATCCGAAAGGTTAAAAAGTTTCCCAGAATTCGAAAGGGTTTCCCGGAAATTGAAAAGCCAAAGGGCTCCAAGAAAGAATTTTCAAAAAAAAAATTCAGAGAAGAAAAAAAAAATCAAATCTCTTTTCTTCTTGCTTTTTTGAAAAGCTTACAAAGTTTTTTTTTTTAATAAAAAAATTATTTTTTAACATTTAAAAAAATCTTTAAATTAAAGCTTTATTAAAGATTTTTTTTAAGCTTGAAATTAATGAATTTGGAGGGGAGGACTGTGCGTCCATCCACCTGCAACGACCTCCCCCAGACGGCCCCCGCGCGGACGCGCGTAAACATGAGAGAGAGAGGAGGAAAGCTTCTCTCTCCTCCCCTTCTTCTCCATTCCTACTTTCTCTCTCCACCCCCTCCTTCTCTTTTAACAAAGAGGAGGTTGATTAAAATTTTAATTAAACCTCCTTAATCATAATTACAACTTAATTATGATTAATGTTTAATCAAACTGTACCTTCTAAGAGGCATTCACACACGTAGAAGAGAGAAATAGAAGGTAATTCCGGATTTTGAGGAAAGAAAAGAATTTTACGCGTACGGGAGAGAACCCAATACATGAATTGGTTGCCCCACACTGCATTTCAGCAGAAACTTGGCAAAAAATTGATAGCATCTCCGCGGAAAACCCGCTAAAATACATTTCAAAAAATTTACCATAAAAATGCTCTAAAAATTTTTAAATAATTAAAAAAAATTATAAAAATTCAAGAAATTCATTCCATCAAGAATATCCGCAATAAAATGTGTGGTATTTTGGTAGAAATTCCATAAATGCTTATTTTAAACCAAGAAAAATTGAGAAAAATAACATTAAACTCACGGAATTCTCCCACATCGTCAATTCATCCATTGGAAGAAAAAACACGCGTTTCAACCGCCATATCGACGATCCACGTGCGTAATCACCAAAACAAACCAACAAAATAACATTTTTATTTAGAAAATATTAAAATTATGCTAAAAATTAGAATAAGAAAGAAAAACAACAACAATTAACTAGAGATTGCTTTGATACTACTGTTCAAACCCTAAGATCTCTCTAGATAATCATCATGCATAAACATGCATAAACTAGACAAAAACTCATCCACGCAACCACCCCCGAGCCCATGGAATGCACACATGAATTACAATGAAGTACCTCATACCTTAACCTTGAAGTCCCATACCACCAAGAGGTATGACTCCAATCTAGCAACACTCAGCTCTAGTATGAAATGACAAGAGAGTAGATACAATCCTCTACACAAGAGAACATCCCTTGAGTGTACCCCATGTCCCTATTATATAAGAGGGTACTCAAGTGACTCTTGACTCTTCATTTCCCAGGTGTGACCCTTGGATGCCTGGCCCTAACCTCAATTCATAAGGTTAGCCCTAACCCATGCTCCACTAGAGCTTGTTCCCATGCTCACAAGCCTAATGTGGGTTAGCCTCCTAGTATATGTACATATAATGTGCACATAACAGCTATGTACTCCACATGACTGCTAGTGAGGACAAGATCATCCACATAAAGAATAATCAAAAGAGATACAAGTTTGGATCTCCAACTGATCTCTGAAAACCCTGTTTCTAAAAGAAAGCATCAATTTTTTGGTTCCAAGCCTCGGAAGCCTGTTTCAAACCATACAAGGCCTTCCGCAAACCTGTAATCCATACCTTTTGAGCCTAGAACCTCAAAGCCTGCAGGTTGCTCAACATACACCTCCTCTTACAAGTCGTCATTCAAGAATGCAGATTTAACATCCATTTGATACACCAGCCACTCTACTAATGAGAGACAAGAACAAGAATTGTCCGAATCGTGGTCATCCTAGCTGTCACTGCAAAAGTGTCCTCATAGTCGATGCCTGGCCGTTGAGCATAGCCCTTAGCCACAAGTCTAGCCTTGTGCTTGTTCACGGACCCATCAGACTTATACTTGGTTTGTAGACCCACTTGACACCAATGACTGACCGTTTCGACGGCCTCGGAACCAACTCCCAAGACCCATTCTTCTCTAATGGAGCATGGATTAGGGCTAATCTTAAGAGTTGAGGTTAGAGTCAGGCATCGAAGGGTCACACCTGGGAAATGAAGAGTCAAGAGTCACTTGAGTACCCTCCTATATAATAGGGACATGGGGTACACTCAAGGGATGTTCTCGTGTAGAGGATTATATCTACTCTCTTGTCATTTCATACTAGAGCTGAGTGCTGCTAGATTGGAGTCATACCTCTTGGTGGTATGGGACATCAAGGTTAAGGTATGAGATACTTCATTGTAATTCATGTGTGCATCCCTTGGGCTCCGAGGTGGTTGGGTGGATGAGTTTGTCTGGTTTATGCATGATGATTATCTAGAGAGATCTTAGGGTTTGAACAGTGGTATCAAAGCAATCTCTAGTTAATTGTTGTTGTTTTAACTTTCTTATTCCAATTTTTAGTATTCGTTAAAATAAGTTTTAATATTTACTAAATAAAAATGTTATTTTGTTAGTTTGTTTTGGTGATTACGCCCGTGGATCGTCGATATGGCGGTTGGAACGCGTGTTTCTTCTTTCAATGAATGAATCGACAATAGGAATTTCGTGAGTTCAATGCTATTTTTTCTAATTTTTCTTTGTTTAAAATAAGCATTTATGAAATTTCTACCAAAATACCGCACATTTTATTGCGCATATTCTTGGTAGAATGAATTTCTTGAATTTCTACAATTTTTAGAAATTTTTTCTATTTATTTAAAAAATTTTAAAGCATTTTTATGGTTAAAAATATATTTTTTATGCGTTTTGGCGAGTTTTCCACAAAGATGCTATCAATTTTCTACCAAATTTCTACTGAAATGCAGTGTGGGACAGCCAATTGATGCATTGGGTTCTCTCCTGTGCGCGTAAAATTCTTTTCTTTCCTCAAAATCCGGAATTTCCTTCTATTATTAAGTTGTAATTATGATTAAAGAGGTTTAATTAAAATTTTAATCAATCTCCTCTCTGTTAACAAAGAAGGAGGGAGTGGAGAGAGAGAAAGTAGAAATGGAGAAGAGGAGGAGCGATCCTCTCTCCTCCTCTCTCTCTCATGCTTACACGGGCCAGGAGGTGAGAGGAGGGGGATTTTCGTTGCAGGCAAATAAACACACATCTCCCCCTCCCCTCCGAATTCGTTAATTTCAAGCTTTAAAAAAAGCTTTAATTTAAAGCTTTTTGAAAATGTTAAAAAATGAATATTTTTTTAAAAAAAAACTTTGTAAGCTTTTCAAAAAAAGTTAAAAAAAAAAAAGATTTGAATTTTTTTTTCTTCTCTGAAATTTTTTTCTGAAAATTCTTTCTTGGAGCTCTTTGGCTTTTCAATTTTCGGAAAACCTGTTGACCTTCCGGATTCTGGAAAACTTTTTGACCTTTTACATTCCAATTTTTTTTTTGTCTTTCCATTTTCTCGAAACTATTGGCTTTCCGTATTCCGAAAAGACCATTGAGATTCCGAAATTTTTGAAATGTTCGTATTCTAATGCACTTGGGGTAAATTAAAAATTTCAAAAAATTCCTAGAAATTAGTGAAAAATTAGACAAAGATTATTTTAAATTTCTAGAAAATCTGGGATTGGTGATTGGCATGTGGTGTGTCCATTCGGGCATCCGTGACCATTCAAATTCTTTTAAAAATCTATTTTTTACCCAAAAAAATTAAGAAATCCATTACAATTATAATTTTTTATTAGATTTGAGAATTGTCGAATGGAATTAGAAATTTCATGAACGATGGGATTCTCAAGAGAAATTAGGAATATTCTAGAAATTATTTTTAGAAATCTTGAAAATTAGTATTTTTAAAACATGAATGGTATTTTGATAAATCTAATTGCTAAAAATTTTCTGGAAAAATATGGTGGAATTCAAAATTAGCGTATTTTGAGACCCTAGAAAATTAGAAAAAATTAGAAAAAAATCATGGTAATTCTTTTTTCTCGAGAATTCTTATTTTCAAGGGTTATTTAGTATTCTAGAACGTTTTTATGTACTCACACTAGATAAATGCGGGTTATTCGCATATTATTAATGCGAGAATACCTTGTATTAATAATTTATCCGTTTGGATTGATTCTAGACGGTGTTTTCATGATTATTTTGCCAAAATCTAGCCACCAAATGCTAATTGACGCATTTTTCTTATGTGCAGTTAATTCTAGTGAATTAATTTGCTAGAACTTTTGGTCAAGAGGGATCAAGAGAAGGGTAAAGAAAAGTATAATCCAGATTCATAGAGAACTCATCTACCATGGCTCATATTGACTTTTCGGTCAATGACAATGTCGATGACATGAGTGATCATCCCAATTCTAGAAAAGAAGATCTTAAATTCCATGAAGAAGAAGAAGAGGCGGTAGCAAAGAGCGAATTTTTGGAGATGACACAGCGTCTCGAGGCTACAATAGCAAAGTACCATGATGAGATGGAATCACTTAAGGTGCACATCTTAACTCTGCAGAAAACTCTTCTAGCCATCTCATCTACTCTTACCAAAGTAGTTGTTCTATCTTTTACACCAAAGGTGTATGGCGGGGAGAAGAAGGAGAAGACACGAGAATGTGTCGATGCCTGGCTTAACAGGTGGACTACACACTTTGCTTTTCACCCTTTCACTGATGCGTAGAAACTGCAGATGGCACAGGGATTATTAAAGGGGAAAGCTTTAACTTGGTGGAAGGATCTTAAAGAAAATTCTATTCTCACTACTTGGCAAGGATTTGAAGATGCATTCAAGAAGGAGTTTATCCAACCTGAGGATAAATTCGAAGTTATTGCCAAGCTAGTTTAAAATAGCACGGCTAATCAATCTTTCGATAACTATGTGCAAAAGTTTAGACAGTTGGCTGCCAAAGCCAAGTCTGATGATCATACCTTGTGTGGTATTTTCATCAATGGTTTATCTCGTGATTAGCAATACGAGGTGAAGAAGTGCAAAGTTAAAATGGTTGAGGATGCTATTCAGGCTGCGCAAGTTTTTCACAAGACAAGGTCTAAAGACAGCACCGAAAAAGTTCACGCCGAAGAAATCTGTACACATTACAAAACTTCAAGGTAAATTCTCTGAAGTCAATATTACGCATCTTGAAGGAACCCAATGTTCAGATTGTACTTTCCGTAAAGATGTTTATAGTCTAAACGAATTATTTCATGTTTATGGATCACTAAAAGGACATCATGTTCATATTTTGTTTGATCCTGGTAGTACTCACAATTTTATTAACAATATTGTGGTACAGAGAATGAAACTGGAAACTATGCAGAATGATCACATATACAAGGTCATGATGTGGCTGGAGGACGAGTCCAATTTTGGGACAAGAAGATGTCAAAACTAACGTTAGACATCTAATTGTACTTAGATAGGTTTGATTTCCATGTCATGAGCTTGGGTCATGTAGATATAATTTTTGGAAAGAAATAGTTTCATAGCAAAAATAAGAATTTTTCTATTGATTGGATCAAACATTTAATGTCTTTCCATCACAATGTAAGCCTTGTAACTCTTAAAGGAAACATTGTTATACCAAAAGAAACTTTTATCAATGAGCTGGAATTAATGGAAGATATGTTTAACTATGAACTTTTCCAGTTGGTTATGGATCCAATGTCTTCATGTGTTCATTTTGATGTAGGCACTGTTTCTTTAGATGTTTGGGAAAGTAAAGTGTTAAGTTCTATAGAAAGTGAATTTCATGATGTATTTCCTGATGAGTTATCTCATGGATTATCTCCTAAACGAGAGGTGGACCATAAAATAGAGCTAGTACCAGAGGTGGAACCTGTTAGTATTCCTCCGTATCGGCTTAGCCAATCTGAGGAGGATGAGGTAGCCAAACAACTAGCTGAATATTTGAGGATGGATCAAATTAGACCAAGTAAGTCTCCTTGGGGAGCACCAGTTCTCCTCGTTAGAAAAAAGGATCAAGGTACCTGGAGGATGTGTATTGATTACAAATGTCTTAATAAGATTACAATTAAAAATAGATACTCGTTGCCTAGATCAGATGAGCTTATTGATAGGTTGCATGGAGCTAAGTATTTTACAAAGCTTGACTTGCAAACCGGTTATCATTAGATCTGTATAGCAAAGGAAGATGTGCCTAAAATTGCTTTTAGAACAAGATATGGCCATTATGAATTTTTAGTGTTACCCTTTGGTCTCCCTAATGCACCAGCAACTTTCCAACGGATGAATGATATATTTCGAGATATGTTGGAAAAATGTGTGGTAGTTTTCTTAGATGATATTTTGATATACAACAAAACTTTGGATGAGCATGAGAGTCATCTTAAAGAGGTTCTAGAAAGGCTCAGGAAGAAAAAACTGTATTGTAAATTATCTAAGTGTGATTTATTTAAAAAGAAATTGTTATACTTAGGTCATAAGATCTCTCCGGATGGCTTGAGTATAGATTTGGATCGGATCCAAAAGGTTTTGGAATGGCCAGTTCCTTATACACTCAAACAATTAAGATCTTTCTTAGGTTTTGTGGTATTTCTTCGAAAATCTGTTAAGGATTATTCAAAGTTAATTGTAACCTTTACCAATCTTCTTAAAGGTAAAAATAAGAAGTCCAATTCTCCAATTGTGTGGACTGATAAGCTATAAGAGGCTTTCGAGATTTTGAAAAATAAAGTTCAAGATGCTCCTGTGTTAGCCTTGCCAGATCCTAATAGACCTTACATTGTTGAGACTGATGCTAGTGATTTTGCGGTAGGCACAGCTTTGTTCTAGAATGGGAAGCCTGTGGCCTTCGAGAGTAAGAAACTCAATGATGCACAGACTAGGCACCCAGTTCAGGAGAGAGTTGTATGCAATCATTTATGCTTTAAAGACACGGAAACAGTATCTTTACGGGTCTCAATTCATGGTCTTGACAGATCATCAGTCTTTACAGTATATTTGTGATCAACCAGACTTAAAGGGTAGAAAAGCCAAATAGGCTGAGTTAATGCAGGACTTGGATTTCAAGATTAAATACAGGAAAGGTATCTTGAATCGCATTACTGATGCGTTGAGTCGTATTAGTGAAGTTAATGAACTTTGCTTCTCTGAGATTACTTCTAACTTGTACGATTCACTCAGGGAAAAATGCAGGACAGATATTTTCTTTGGAAAATATTAGAATTTGGCAAAATCAGGGTCCAACTCTAAAGTAGATCAAAACCTGGTGAAAGGAAAAGGCAACCAATTTTTATTCGAAATGGTTTTTTATTCCGAAACGATAAGGTTTGCGTGCCGGATGTGCCATAAATTAAGTTAAGGATCCTATTTGAGTGCCATGACACACTATCGGTGTCACCAATTGGCCGACCATTTGGTCCATTCCTAGTTTTTGCGTCTCGTTCACTTGAGGCCAGGCCAGTGTCTCGTGTGAAGAGACCAGTATTTTGCTGACATGGACGGGAGCCAGACTGGTGCCACCCGTGTGTTAGCAGGATGGTGTCGTATGGACGGGAGCCAGACCAGTGCCACCCGTGTATGACCTGGACTGTGTTCGATCCATGGGATTGTCACGCCATGGAAGAACCAGTATTCGTGCCGTGTTTTGCCTATGGGACTGTCACACCATAGGGAGACTCGTGCCTGGAACTGTGTCTTACCTATGGGACTGTCACTCCATAGGAAGACCAGGTTTTTATGTTTTATGTCGTGCCAGTTTTGTGCCGACAGATATTTTGTACTTGTTCCATGAACGGGAGATATGTCCATGTTACTATTTGCACATGCACACATATTTTGCATGTTTGAAACTGTTTTCGCATGACATGTATTTGTGTGGTTTGCCTGCTTGACGTGTTACTTACTGAGCGGGGACGCCTGCCAGTGAGTCGTGAAGTCTGCCCTGTATTCGGACGAGTTTTGGTGCATGTGAACAGGTGGTAAGTATGTCGCACTTGTTGTTTTAATGTTTTATCTTCTAACCCTTTATTTTATAAGGTTAGGTGTTCACATTTACTTAAAAGTGGGTTTGGGCACCCACTTTGGGGCCAAGGTGGGGAGCCCCACTTTTAAGTGAATGTGGGGGTGGGCATGGTCACCTACTCCCACTAGTCCCCCCACATGCAAACGTGGGTATCACAAGGTTAACTCCACATTAATTTATTAAAAAGGACTCCCTCCATCAAGCGTAAAATATCATGATCGCTTCTATCTGGCGTTGAAATTCATCAACCGGCGATCTCCTTGGCTGGCGGCTCTTTCGTCTACAGCGCTTGGCGGCTCTTTCATCTACAGCACTTGGCGGCTGCTTCACCACCCTTACAAGCGGCTGCCATCTCTCCCTTTACTACTGCACGTATTCTGTCCCCAGGCGGCTGGCTGCAACTGCACTGCAGGCGGCTGCCTTCTTTCTCTATACTGCTGCGCATACACCCTTCCAGGCGGCTGCATCATCACAGGCTGCGCAGGCTGCAGTTAGGCGCCTATCATCCATCAACCGGCTTCATCAACTGACGGTGGTGGTGACTGTGCGCCTGTTTCCAGCCAGCAGAACCCCTTTCCTCTTGCAAACAACAGTGGATGAATACTCTCTTCACAACAAGTTGCTTTTCCACACAGCAGCCAGGTCTCTATCCTCCTTGCAAGTGGATACTTCTTCTCTCACAGCAGGCGGCTGTACCCTTCGTGGTGGTGCTTGTCTTGTTAGTTCTACACGAGGCAACTCTTTCTTCAACAAGGGTGGCTTCAAAGTCTACACAAACACCATAAGTTTTGGTCTTCTATCAACCATCTACAAGTAAGTGATTTTCAGATTTGAGTAAAGCATTTTATGTTTAAATCTGATAAGGGATTCATCCCTCTACGGCCACACCCGTTCGGTGCCGGGTTGTCCAAGCTGTATTGGCGAACCTCGGTCCAAAGGTGCTGAGATCGGGAGAGCCAGGCGTTAGTACGAGAGCGCCTGTTTGTGCGTGGTCTCGGAACACCAGTGAGGTGCTCTCCGCGGAGTCCAGTGAAAGCACAAGACCGTAGAGATTGGACCACACTAGTGGTTGTTCTGCTTCGAGTTTTCTTCATCGAAATTCGAGCCTATTTGTTTGGTACTGTTTTCATATGTACATGGACATTATCTGGTTCTCAGAACCCATGGAGCATTGTATTTAATAAATACTCCCAATAAATATATCATATATTGAGGGGGGGGTCGGCCCGTTCCGGCCCCAGTGCTGGTGTCCATCTTTCCATTTCTGTTCATTTAATCTTCAAGTTGTTTTAAGTTGTCCATTTCAAATTTGTGGTTTTAAAGTTGTGCTATTAAGCGTGTGGGTGTCCAACGGAGTCTTTCCCACTTGACGGGATCGGTTTCATTGGTATCAGAGCACGGTTGTTTCCCTCTTCCTAGTGGGGAAACGAACCTGTGTACTGGACATCCCGCTTTTAGCAAACTTAAAACACAATGGACAGCCAAGGCAACCCTTTGGAAGTGCCAAATTCGAGGGGTCCATCTAGTGCTTCTCGTGGGTCTGATGCCCTGCGTGGTAGGCACAAGCCCCTTGAAAGGGTTATGGATAGTGAATCCAAGGGTCAACTGTCTCCAGGAAAGACAGTTATGCTTGAACAAGAGCCTGAAGCTATGAGGGCTGAAATGGAACATATGAGAAAACTTTTGCAGGCTCAAGAGCAAGAGTTAAAGTTCTTGCATGAAGATCCACATCTGCAAAGTGCTATTGAAGCCAGGAAGGCTGATGCTATGGTTGATGTAACTTTCGAATCAATGGCTCGTGAAGTGGGCAAGAAACCAAGGGAGTTGGCACTTGCATATCTCCTTCGCAAAGGTGATATCAAAGAGGGGGATGACGGAGACCTGAAATTCAGAAATCCACCTCGTTTGAAGCATGGAGATCCCGCATCCCAGAGGCTGAAATCTTTTATGCAAAAGCAAGAGGTGACTGTCACCTCTCGACATGCATCCTCTCCCCAAGGCACTAAGCCTGACAGATATATGTATGCCACTGCTCATGGAGGGCATCAAAGTCACATGCATGCAAGATATGTATCTCATGGTGACAGGTCTATTTCCAGAAAAATTTTGCCTTCTGAGTTGTCTCATGGAGAGACCATGCCATATGCAGGTAAGTCACATGCATCTGAGTTTCGAATTCGTGGAGCACATGCCACCGTGCCCCATGAAGCTTCTATGATGGCCCATGGAGCCCATGCAGACAGGGCTGCCTCGTTGGATAAGGGGAAAAGAAAAAGAGAAGACCATGAGCCTCATGCCAGGAAGCTCAAGGAATTCAAAGCAGGTGATAAATCTGTCAAATTTGATGTCTTTCATGGTGAACATGATGCTTCTAAGGTGTTAGCGTTTGTGGCACAGTTCGACATTGCTTTTAGCGATGAGGATTTCACAGAAAAGTCAAAGGTGCGCCATGCTAGCATGTTTTTGAAAGGGACTGCTGCCCATTGGTGGATCACTGAAAAGATCACCAAGGATCCCATCTCTACTTGGAAGGAATTCAAAGATAGATTTTATGCTCAGTTCTTGCCACCCAATGCAGAGCAAACTCTCACTCAAAAGTGGGACAGGTTGGAGCAAAAAGATAATGAGAGTGTGCAACAGTATGTTAACAAATTCTGGAAAGTGTTGCTGGAAGTGACTCCCTTCATGCTTATCACTGAGGATGAAAGAAAGAGGAAGTTTCGTTCTGGATTGCAACCTGCTTATAGATCGGGTATTGAATTGCACCCAAAACATACGTTGCAACAACTCACAGCTTCTGCTCTTGCTACGGAGCAATTGGTGCTCAAGATCAAGCAGGATCAAGGAGGTTCCAAGGGGAAGGACAAGGCTGCCCCAAATCAGCAAAAGGGTGGACAGCCACCTAAAAAGAACTTCCGGGAGCCTTACAAGGGTGGTAAAGCTGAAAATATCACATCTAAAGAACAGGGCCCAAGAAAGAACAAATTCGGCTTAACCCCGGAGCAAAGAGAGCAATATGCTAAGGATGGAAAATGCTTTTCTTGTGGTAGCAAAGACCACATGTTCCGACAATGCCCAGATCGCAAACCAAAGCACGAGGACAAGCACACCAAAGCAAATGTTCATGCAGTTCCTGATGTGCAAGGTAATACAGGTCATGATGCAAAAGAGCGTATGGTTTGCAAGGCTTGGGGGCAAATCAAGGATCAGCCCGCACTCTTCATGTTTGATGACTGTGCAACTGACAATTTCATCTCTATGCAAATGGCAGCTGCATTGGGTATTGAGGTTGAAAACATGGGACCTCAGATTGAAGCCGAAGCTGCATTTATTGGTAAAGAGGTGCAGGTTACCCCTTTGATTGGGAAGTTGCCTATCCATATCCAGGGCTACCTTGATAATGAGCATTTCTTAGTTGCTCCATTGAATGGATGTGATGTATTGTTGGGCAAGCCGTGGCGCCATAGGCTTGAGCCCCGAAAGATTACAAGTCCAATATGATTTCTTTCATGCATAAAGGCCGCATGCATTTTATTGATGCTGGCAAAGAAGGGGATTCCATCCCAGTTGTATCACACATCCAAATTAATAAAGCAATGAAAAAGAGTCTTTCAGAGTACTTGGTTTTTGTGCGTGATAGTCTTGTGCCAAATCATCAAAATATGGATGCTATGTCTAATGATAGGCTGAATTTTCTTAATGCATCCAAAGACTGTTTTGCTGACTCATTGCCAGGTGAATTACCTCCCCAAAGGCCCGAAGATCACCGCATAGATCTTGTGCCAGGTAGTTCTCCTCCTAACAAACCCGCATACCGAGTGAGTGCTGCACAACAAGAAGAAATCATGAAGCAAGTAAACGAGCTTTTAGAGAAAGGTTTGGTTCAGCCCAGTTCCTCACCTTACTGCTCTCCTGTGCTTCTTGTTCAAAAGGAGGACGGATCATTCCGTATGTGTGTAGACTATAGAGCTTTGAACAAGCTTACCATCAAGAACAGATTTCCTATTCCACGTATTGATGATATCTTGGATAAGCTTGATGGTTCGGCTTGCTTTAGCAGACTTGATTTGAAGAGTGGTTATCACCAGATACGCATGGTGCCACAAGATGTCCATAAGACTGCATTCAGGACAGCCTTCGGATTATATGAATTCTTGGTAATGCCTTTTGGTCTCACCAATGCTCCTGCTACTTTTAATCGTATGATGGATAGGATATTCCGATCCCATCGCAAGTTTACAGGAGTCTTCTTTGATGATATCTTGGTTTTCTCCAAGAATGAGCAGGAACACAGAACTCATTTGATCACAGTGTTCGAAGAGTTGCGGAAGCATAAACTTTTCGTCAATGCCAAGAAAAGTGAGTTTTTCCTTTCAGAGATTCATTATCTGGGACATATTGTATCCAAGGATGGAGTTACAATGGATCCTGCAAAGATAGAGACCATTCGGAATTGGCCCGAATTACAAAACGTACATCAAGTACGTAGTTTTCTGGGATTATGTTCGTACTATAGGCGTTTCATAAGGCATTTTGCTATGATTGCCACTCCTCTACATGATCTCACGAAGAAGAAAACTGCTTTCAAATGGACTTCAAAGGAACAGGATGCTTTCTTGCAGCTCAAACATGCGATCATATGTGGTCCTGTATTGATTGTTCCTGACTTGCACAAGTCGTTCGTGGTTGAATGTGATGCTTGTGGTGATTGCATAGGAGCTGTCCTAAATCAAGAAGGGCATGCAGTTGCATACGAGAGCCGTCGTTTGCATGATGCTGAGCTTCATATGGATATCTATGAGAAAGAGCTCTTGGCTGTAATTCACGCCTTAAAGATTTGGAAACACTATCTTCTTGGGGCTGAATTTGTAGTCAAGACAGATCATCAAAGCTTGAGATACTTTCTATCTCAAACCAAGCTTTCAGAGAAGCAGATGAGAATGGCAAACTTTCTTTCCATGTTTCATTTTCAGATTGTGCATACTCCAGGAAAGAAAAATGTAGTGGCCGATGCACTATCTAGGAGGCCTTATATTGCTGCAGTCTCAGTCGCCTCTCATGCAGATCTATCTGCTATGAGAGATTTGTATCATTTGGATGCTGATTTTTGCCATATATGGACTGATTTGATGGCTGGTCATTCACATGCCTCTTATGTTATCAACGAGGGTTATCTCATGAAGGATAATTGCCTATGTGTGGTGAAGGATTTGCGTCCAAAGGTTATGGACGAATGTCACGCTCCACCTTATGCTGGTCATAGAGGTATTATGCCTACTACTCGCATGATTCAGAGGTATTTCTTTTGGCCAAGCATGCGTAAAGACATTGAGGCTTATGTGCGTGCATGTATTACTTGCCAAAAGGTGAAATTTGACAGGCAAAAGCCTCCAGGTTTGCTACAGCCATTGCCTATTCCCTCGCAACCTTGGGAAAGTATTACGATGGATTTTATTATGGATTTGCCTAGATCCCAGCATGGGAATGATGCTATTTGGACTATTGTGGACAGGTTTAGCAAGCAAGCTCACTTCTTGCCGGTCAAGAAAACCATCAAAGCTGATCATATGGTAAAGCTTTTTCTTGCAAATATTTTCAAGCATCATGGTATGCCTAAATCCATTGTTGGGGATAGAGATCCCAGGACTACAAGCCTATTTTGGAGGGCTTTGTTTGATAATATGGGTACTAAGCTCGAGTTTTCATCAGCTTATCATCCCCAAACGGATGGCCAAAGTGAAGCTGCAAATTCAGCCGTGTTGGATTTGTTGAAGTGTTATGTGGCAGATCAAAAGAGTGCATGGGAGAAGTATCTTCCACTTGTTGAATTTGCCTACAACAATACGATCCATGCTTCTACGGGCAAGGCTCCGTTTGAGATTATTTATGGCAGAGTGGTATTGCCACCCATCCTTCGTACCAAGGATGAGATTTTTGCAGCTGATGAATATGTTCGTGACTTGGATGTTGCCTTTGGTCAAGTGCGGACAGCCATTGCAAGATCTCAGGATAAGCATAAAATGGCTGCTGACAAGCATAGAAGGGACATGGAAGTCAAAGAAGGTGATTGGGTATTGCTGAAATTTGAGAAGGCTAGGCTTCGGAAGAGGCCAGGACAAGAAGGATCATATCCTAAGCTTTCTCCTCACTATTATGGACCCTTCAAGGTGATTCACAAGATCAATGAAGTGTCCTACAGGCTTGCTTTACCTAGTCATTGGAAGATTCACAATGCTTTTCATGTGAGTCTATTTCGGAAATATGTGCGGCCAGATCCTGATGAGCCTGTCACAGAAGATCCGCCAGAAATTGAAGAGCTTGAGGAGATCCTCCAGCCAGAACAGATTGTTTTTCACAAGGAGAAAAAGCTACCTGCAGGAAAGCTTTCCAGGAGATACCTTGTGAAGTTTAAAAATTATTTGCCTATTGATGCCAAATGGGTAAATGAGGATTATTTTGCAGATTATCCGCAATTGTTGCAGGCATATCTTGAGGCTTTTCAGTTGAGGTCAACTCTTTAGAAGCCCGGGGGGATGTCACCAATTGGCCGACCATTTGGTCCATTCCTAGTTTTTGCGTCTCGTTCACTTGAGGCCAGGCCAGTGTCTCGTGTGAAGAGACCAGTATTTTGCTGACATGGACGGGAGCCAGACTGGTGCCACCCATGTGTTAGCAGGATGGTGTCGTATGGACGGGAGCCAGACCAGTGCCACCCGTGTATGACCTGGACTGTGTTCGATCCATGGGATTGTCACGCCATGGAAGAACCAGTATTCGTGCCGTGTTTTGCCTATGGGACCGTCACACCATAGGGAGACTCGTGCCTGGAACTGTCTTACCTATGGGACTGTCACTCCATAGGAAGACCAGGTTTTTATGTTTTATGTCGTGCCAGTTTTGTGCCGACAGATATTTTGTACTTGTTCCATGAACGGGAGATATGTCCATGTTACTATTTGCACATGCACACATATTTTGCATGTTTGAAACTGTTTTCGCATGACATGTATTTGTGTGTTTGCCTGCTTGACGTGTTACTTACTGAGCGGGGACGCCTGCCAGTGAGTCGTGAAGTCTGCCCTGTATTCTGACGAGTTTTGGTGCATGTGAACAGGTGGTAAGTATGTCGCACTTGTTGTTTTAATGTTTTATCTTCTAACCCTTTATTTTATAAGGTTAGGTGTTCACATTTATTTAAAAGTGGGCACCCACTTTGGGGCCAAGGTGGGGAGCCCCACTTTTAAGTGAATGTGGGGGTGGGCATGGTCACCTACTCCCACTAGTCCCCCCACATGCAAACGTGGGTATCACAAGGTTAACTCCACATTAATTTATTAAAAAGGACTCCCTCCATCAAGCGTAAAATATCATGATCGCTTCTATCTGGCGTTGAAATTCATCAACCGGCGATCTCCTTGGCTAGCGGCTCTTTCGTCTACAGCGCTTGGCGGCTCTTTCATCTACAGCACTTGGCGGCTGCTTCACCACCCTTACAAGCGGCTGCCATCTCTCCCTTTACTACTGCACGTATTCTGTCCCCAGGCGGCTGGCTGCAAACTGCACTGCAGGCGGCTGCCTTCTTTCTCTATACTGCTGCGCATACACCCTTCCAGGCGGCTGCATCATCACACGCTGCGCAGGCTGCAGTTAGGCGCCTATCATCCATCAACCGGCTTCATCAACTGACGGTGGTGGTGACTGTGCGCCTGTTTCCAGCCAGCAGAACCCCTTTCCTCTTGCAAACAACAGTGGATGAATACTCTCTTCACAACAGGTTGCTTTTCCACACAGCAGCCAGGTCTCTATCCTCCTTGCAAGTGGATACTTCTTCTCTCACAGCAGGCGGCTGTACCCTTCGTGGTGGTGCTTGTCTTGTTAGTTCTACACGAGGCAACTCTTTCTTCAACAAGGGTGACTTCAAAGTCTACACAAACACCATAAGTTTTGGTCTTCTATCAACCATCTACAAGTAAGTGATTTTCAGATTTGAGTAAAGCATTTTATGTTTAAATCTGATAAGGGATTCATCCCTCTACGGCCACACCCGTTCAGTGCCGGGTTGTCCAAGCTGTATTGGCGAACCTCGGTCCAAAGGTGCTGAGATCGGGAGCCAGGCGTTAGTACGAGAGCGCCTATTTGTGCGTGGTCTCGGAACACCAGTGAGGTGCTCTCCGCGGAGTCCAGTGAAAGCACAGGACCGTAGAGATTGGACCACACTAGTGGTCGTTCTGCTTCGAGTTTTCTTCATCGAAATTCGAGCCTATTTGTTTGGTACTGTTTTCATATGTACATGGACATTATCTGGTTCTCAGAACCCATGGAGCATTGTATTTAATAAATACTCCCAATAAATATATCATATATTGAGAGGGGGGTCGGCACGTTCCGGCCCCAGTGCTGGTGTCCATCTTTCCATTTCTGTTCATTTAATCTTCAAGTTGTTTTAAGTTGTCCATTTCAAATTTGTGGTTTTAAAGTTGTGCTATTAAGCGTGTGGGTGTCCAACGGAGTCTTTCCCACTTGACGGAATCGGTTTCAATCGGCAAGACATCCTAGCATACAACATACCTTGGCTTTAGTTAGAAGGACATTTTATTGGCGAAAAATGAAAGATTTTATTTAGAGTTATGAGGTCCAATGTCATCAATGTCAGATAAACAAGGCTGAACGCCTTAAATCTGCTGGGTTATTACATCCTTTGGATATTCCGTCTAGAAAGTGGAAAAGTATTTCCATGGATTTCATTACGGGACTTCCACGTACCAGCAGGGGTCACGATGCCATTTGGGTGATCGTGGATAGATTGACAAAGATGGCTAGGTTTTTACCCACAAAGACAACAGTTAAAGCTTCGGAATTGGCTTACCAATTTGTCGAGCAACTGTTTAGACTATATGGTCTACCATCTGATATTGTGAGCAATCGGGACTCTAAGTTCACGGCTAATTTTTGGCAGGAAGTTTTCAAGAAATTGGAAACAACTTTGAGTATGATATGAGTTCCTCTGATCATCCGTAATCTGATGGGCAAACAGAGCGTGTGAATGAAATTGTAGAGGACATGCTTCGTGCATGTCTCTAGAAAACCATCAAATTGAAAAAAGTATCTTCCAATGATGGAATTTACCTATAACAGTTCTAAACATACGGCTACTGGTTTTAGTCCGTTCATGCTTATGTATAGGTATCAACCCAGGACATTGAGCTTGATATCGGTCTTAAGGACATTGAGCTTGATGTATCGAGGGATTTCTTGTGTGATGTGTAGGAAATGCTGACCGAAGCTCAAGATTCTATCAAGAGTACTTAGGATAAGGCACGGTTTTATGCTGATAGAGGACGCTCACCTCGGTCTTTTGAACCAAGAGCGTTGGTTTATTTAAAAGTTCCTAAAGACTCTCAGACTTTATCAACAAGAAAATGCTCGAAATTATCTCCTAGATGTTGTGGTCTATTTCGAGTTATACGTCGGATTGGCACGGTTGCGTATGAATTAAAACTACCTCTACATGTTAGAGTTCATCCAGTCTTTCATGTCAGTAGATTGAAAGAGAAACTGGGGGGTGAGGAAAACACAGTTACTCCTCAAGAACTCGTTGAAGTCGAAGATTTATCCTATGTTCCACATGAACCTGAAAAGGTACTTGAATTCAGGGAAAGGAAACTTCGTAGTCAACTAATCCCCGAGGTTAAAATTAAGTGAAAAGATAGGAAAATAGAGGATTCGACTTGAGAGTCGGTTGAGAATGTTCAGCGCATATTTTTTTCTTTTCATTGCAAGAGTGCAATGTTTTGAGAGAGGGGATGTATGTTATGTGCACATTACATGTGCATATACTAGGAGGCTAACCCACATTAGGCTTGTGAGCATGGGAACAAGGGAACAAGCTCTAGTGAAGCATGGGTTAGGGCTAACCTTAAGGATTGAGGATAGGGTCAGGCATCCAAGGGTCACACATGGGAAATTGGGAGTCAAGAGTCACTTGAGGACCCTCCTATATAATAGGGGCATGGGGCACACTCAAGGGATGTTCTCGTGTAGAGGATTATATCTCCTCTCTTGTCATTTCATACTAGAGCTGGGTGCTGCTGGATTGGAGTCATACCTCTTGGTGGTATGGGACATCAAGGTTAAGGTCTGAGGTACTTCATTGTAATTCATGTGTGCATCCCTTGGGCTCGGGGGTGGTGAGGTGAATGAGTTTATGCCTGGTTTATGCATGTTTAGACATGCATGATGATTATCTAGAGAGATCTTAGGGTTTTAACAACAATGGTTACAGTTCCACTCCGCCTTCAAAGCATCACGATCTAAGTTGGGCTTCTTCTCAGAGACTGTGAAGACTTCCCTTTGCCCTTGTTGTTACGCCTATCGACTGCTGGTCAATCAAAGCCTCAGAACCTTTGTCCTGTGGAGGATTCAGAAACCGCTCCTCTTGGTCCAAGATCATCGGCACAAGCTCCTCCCATGTAATGGTGCTAAGCCCCCCGCTGGTGATCAAAGAAGAATAGAAAGCTGAGTACTGAGAGGACAGATGAGACAGCAGGGTGATGGCCATGTGTCCTCTGATGATATCTCCTTCCCAGCCTGAAGAAACTCCTGCTGAAGAGCCTAGAGTTTGTTGATGTGCTCCCACACCGTCCAAGACTTTGTAGGATTCATCGCTCACATCTATACTTCCAAGGAAACTCTCTTCATGGGTGATACCCGATTGTACAGAGATGCCAAGTGCTGCCAAATCACTTAGGGTGTGCAGTTGAGAAAGATGAAAGAGCGCACACGGGCATTGACACGATCCCACAACTGTGCCTGGGCCTCCCGCTCTTTTACTGATAGTGAAGAGGAGTCCTCCGCCGCCAGATCTGGCCTTGAAACTCCAACTGTGACGAAGTCAGCCAATCAACCAAATCATAAGATTCCAAAAGACTCCATCATCACCTTCCAAATGCCATAGTTGTTCCCATACAGCTGTCGGTACACCAGGAATGTCAGGAGGGTGGGGATCTTCACAAGTTTCTCTGTAAACGGAAGAGCAATTATACATGGAAAATCTTAACAATCATGAAATCTGAATAAACACATAAGCATGCTAGATATAAAGATAATAA
The DNA here is from genome assembly GCF_041138505.1 of Cibotium barometz. NCBI lineage: Eukaryota > Viridiplantae > Streptophyta > Polypodiopsida > Cyatheales > Cibotiaceae > Cibotium > Cibotium barometz. The sequence continues at coordinate 12,791,652 of NC_141051.1, forward strand.
CAACACTGCACGATACACCACACTAGGGGCCAGAAGATGGGCTGACCCCCCCCTCCCCCCCTCCCCCTTTTATGGTTAGATTACCGAAAAGGAGTCTACTTCCAATACAACTTTGCGGGTGCCCAAGGTTCACCACCACTGGCTACACCTGTTTCTTCCAATACAATATGAAAACAGATCAAAACAATTCCCAAGCTCTGAGTTGGACACTCCTCCTCAGAAACCAAGAGCATTCCCGGCATAAAGCACATGCAGGACAACCAACTCCCGCATCAGCCCAGGACAGCTCTTCTTCATTCTCTTTTACCTGTTAGGTTCACAGGGTAGGTCGACCAGCCTTTTAAGGCTGTTACAACAGTCAACCAGCCCTCAGAAACCCTAAAACAGGTCATGCAACAGTAGTCTATGCTCCAGCAGGCCACCAATCAACAGAAGGCCACCAATCAGCAGATACCCGCTTGTACCTCAAAAACGATCAGCCTTCTAGCCTCCCGGACAGTCAACCAACCTCTGTAAATGACTGTCATCAGCCCGCCACAGATTACAACAGCTTGAATACCGGTCGACCAGTCGACCAGCCCTCAGCCACCCCAAAAAGCAGGCACCTACCCCAAAACTGGAGTTTTCTCCCATAATAGGGCTTCCCTACTGAAAATAGCCCACACATGTGCTTTTCTGGTCTAGAAGGACCATCAGTTGGTTCAAATCTAGCCCGGTACCCACCTAATGGCTGCCACATGGTATTAAGTCCTGCCCAATGTGAATACCTTATAAGTTGTCCGGCCACTTATAAGTGTGTGTGAACCTGCACCCATAATTATTAGTATATGAAACCATAAAGCTATAAATTGGGTTTTTGGGTACACTTACCACCTGCAAAACACATGTAGACCACCTGTCAGTCCCAAACAGGTGTGCACATACATGTCCACAGGGTGCGCAAGCGTCCCCGGCCCCATGGACAACGCAAGAAAAAATCTCAAGCATTGTTCAAGCAAACAATACAAGTCATCCAAAGATAAAATCAAAGTCATGCATACACATGAGTGCAGCTAGACTGGAAGAAACACCCATCTGCTCAATTGTATCCAATAAAATGTCCAAGGCTCGTGATCCTTCCGGAACCTTCCGGAACATAAATACAAAAGATCTCCAAGATAGCTAGTCCCAAGGAATTACATCATGTCAGGCTCCATGAGCCATACATGTACACCATGTTAGGCTCCACAAGCCATACATGTACACCATGTTAGGCTCCACAAGCCACACATGTACTACATGTCAGGCTACATATGCCACACAGACACACCATGTCAGGCTACTCCAGCCATACATGTATGTCATGTCAGGCTCCACATGTCACACATGAACAGTAGAAAAATAGAAGCTGTAAGGAATTTTGTGACATTCCCCCCGGCTTCCAAGCAGTTGACCGCAACTGAAAAGCTTCCAAGTAGGCCTTCAGAAGCTCCGGATAATCCGCAAAATAATCCTCGTCCATTCATTTTGCATCCATAGCCAAATAGTTTTTAAACTTCACAAGATACCTGCGCTCTAGCTTGCCACCTGCATGCTTCCGCTCTTTATGAAAAACTATTTGCTCAGGTTGCAATACCTCCTCAAGTTCATCCACTTCTGGTGGATCTTCTAAAATTGGTTCCATAGGAGGTGGTCTCAGCGAACTGACATGAAAGGCATTGTGTATTTTCCAGTGATCGGGCAATACCAATCTATATGCCACTTCATTTATTTTCTTCAAGATTTGGAATGGCCCGTAATACCTATTTGAAAGCTTAGGAAACCGGCCTTCTTTACCTGGCCGCTTTTGAAGACGTGCATTCTCAAACTTAAGTAATCCTTCCTTGAAAACCACCTCTCACATGTGTTTGTCAACTGTCTTTTTCTACGTAGCTTGAGATCTTTCTATGGCTGTCCGAACATGTGCAAACGTAGTATCCAAATCACAGACATACTCATCTGCTACAAAGATTTCATCTTTTGTTCGTAAGATAGGTGAAAGCACCACCTTGCCATAGACTATCTCAAATGGAGCCTTATTAGTTTAAGAATGCACTGTGTTATTGTATGCAAACTCACCCAATGGCAAACACTTTTCCCAATCTGACTTCTGCTCAAATACATAATACTTGAGCAAATCAAGCACAGCTGAATTTGGAATTTCACTCTGACCATCCGTTTGTGGATGATAAGCCGATGAAAAACTCAGCTTTGTGTCCATATTATCAAACATGCGCGCCAAAATAAACTGGTAGTCTGAGGATCTCTATCCCCCACAATAGACTTGGGCATGCCATGATGTTTGAAAATATGAGCTAAGAACAACTTTGCCATGTGCTCTGGCTTGATTGTTTTCCTCACAGGAATAAAGTGTGCCTGCTTGCTAAAACGATCTATAATAGTCCATATAGTATCATTTCCATGTGCCGATTTCAGCAAATCCATAATGAAATCCATAGCAATGCTTTCCAATGGTTCCTATGGAATGGGTAAGGGCTGAAGCAAAAGCAACCCAAAAGGCGCCTAGAAGTGCCTAACACATGGACCACCTTTTGGAGCACTTTTAGGGGTCATAAAGTCCTAGCCGACTTGAACCCAACTTGCTATCACTTCCCTACATAAAGGCAGGTCAAGGGTCATTCCTGAGCATTCAGATACAAAGGTTCCCAAGCCAAGACCAAGGGCAAACAACAACCCAGGCATCTAGATCACCACAAAAGTTGTGATGCAGCAAGAACAAGTTGCCCTCATATGCGTTAGAGCAAGGACCGCCAGTAACTTTTTGTATGCATCAGTAGATAGGTATACATAAGCATGATCATCATTGTAAACATAGCATGTTTTGCAATATACAATAGATTAGGTGTTTTGCTCAGTTTTTTTATTGACGTTAGTCTCTCATGGTGCTTAGCATTTTCTACTGCGTCACTCGTGTGACATCGGCACACCACTTTTCATGTTTTGCTGCCCAACCTGTATGGAATCTTAACAGCTGCTATATGGCCCTGTATGACTACTGTAAGGGCTGTACTTGCTATACACAATGCTAAATTATGGCTTGTACTGGTTGATTATGGCCGCACCTATACTTGCTGCAACCATACAAGTTCTCAATGTTCTCAATGCAATTGATGCATATTTGCTGATCATGAAGCTACCAAGCTGATCCATGATTGTACCTCCTACACCCACTGATGTGTGGGTTGTACCTACTGTACAAGCCCTTGTACCTGTTGTCCATGCCTTCCCAAGTGTTGTACTTGCTGTTCCAGCCTGTGTACCAGCTGTAGCAGCTGTGGGATCAAAAGAAACAGCTGTCTCAAGAATCGACGACTTGGAGCCATGTGCATTGTTTGAGCACTTGAATCAAGCTATGGAGGACCTATTGGGTAGATTCCCGGTAGAGAAAGCTATGGAGAACCTATGAATTAAGTTGCCTGATAGGGAAAGCTCAGCATGAACTGTCTTCATGCTCGTGCCTGAGCCTGACACATTGCCATATAAATAGGGTTTGCAGGAAAAAATAGGGTGAACCATATCCTCACTTTTTTTAAGCATCATAATTACGGGACATCCAACACCAGCTAGGATCACATTTTCTGTACCCCTTAGCCGTATCAGCTTCTCTGCAATGTGGGCAAATCTGACTAGCCTTCATATTGTGACTTTAAATGAGCACACTGGCATGCTTAGAATCTGGCTCCAAGTAGCCAGAATTGAATTGATAGTGTTTTGGCACGCATTGACTCTTGAGGCCGTGCTGTGCAACCATGATCTGACGGCACCTGATCTTGTCATGTGCTGTGCACTATGTTATTGACTTGACAGCCACTTCGTACACACATTCTCTCCATTAAGAGCTCTTTTGGCCTACAATTTGAAGTCCAATGCTACTTTCATACATGCTACTGGAGGAAAACTAAGTACATCAACACAGCAGAAGATATAATTTCAGGATAGTTCTTCTGCAGCACCACCAAGAACTACGGTGAGGTTCCCCACACCAAGGGCACCCACCTTCTAACTCTAGTATCCATAACCCTTGTACTTCCACCAGTGGAAAAATGAGGAGGTGAGTTTGTGGAAAATGGGGAGCCATGGGAGAGAGAACAAAGGTCTAAGAGAGAGTGTATTTGCACAACTCAATGCTCATGATTGATTGATATGATCTTACACCGAGTACATGCCTTTTTACAACCTTATGTTTTGACCCAAACAAATCACACTCACAAACATACATATGACACATGTCCACTTTTCTTATCTAAATATGAGGGGGGTGTTCACACCTAAGCAAGTGTTTACACACACACATGAATAAGGTTACACACACATACAAGACCGACACACGCACACAAGGCTTGAAATTCCCAACAGAGTTGAGCTTGAGGAGAAAAACCTTGGATAAAACTTAGTGTGGCATGCACAACCACAGTGTGTTGAGATGGACAGCCTTACCCAACCAGGCCTACCCTAAGCTTAACTAAGTTCACTATAAATAACATCATACATTATCGCATACAGCCACGCCAACTTTTTAACAGCTCTATTATGTGCTTGAAGAATCAAATCCATTTTTCCTTTCATGTTCATGAAATAACAGTGGCAATCATACTCATGTGAAAGAAACATTGGATAGAAACTTGTGTATATTATCTGCTTTTATGACAACCCTTTCAAAGAGGTTAGGTGTATGCTATGGTCAAATTTCAATGATAGAGATAAGTCAAGAAACTCCTTACATTCTCCTCACCCCTTGGTGCAAGCTCCTCTTGAGCAAATTCTAAAGCCTCTTCTACTTTCCCACTGCGTATCAGCTCTATAAGCCTTTGCTGTTGCAGATGGAAAAATAGCTGTGGGTTCGTGTCCAATATCTGCAAATACAGGGTGAAAAGCTTCAACAACTGATGCACCAAGCCAAACCTTCTTAAATTAAATAAAATTTTACATACTGACCTCTGGATTTAAATCATTGACCTTCTCGATGGCATCCTGGACATTACCACACTGAATAGCTTTGCGCACTGCCATCCGGTCCGTGATAGTCCCAAGATCCATGTCTGCTTTTCTTAACTAAGGAACACGGACAGCCATTCGGGCTCTCTCTCTCTCTCTCTCTCTCTCTCTCTCTCACACACACACACACACAAAAAAAAGCACCAAGGAAGGAAGATGCCGGAGCTAGTGAAGACACTTCAAAGAGGTATTGAAGAGTCCACCAACCAGCCAAGCAACTCAAAGTATATGGTATGGTCAGCCAACAATTGCAACATTAGTGGCACACCTTTGGGGAAAACATCATCATAAAATGGACCATGTGCATTCACAGTGAAATGGAGCTGACATAACTGGCCACGTTCTGTGCACGTCTCCATCTAAATGAAGACCCCAAATTTTACAGTTTTACATGCCCCATATACCGTCAGAATATCAGGACCCCATGAAATACAATTTAACATGCCCCATGTGCATGCACACTGAGTGGCCAACCATAAAATACATCCCTATAACACTGGATACACAACCATCCTCCACGTGCCCAGCACAAGGACACACGAGAGCTGCTCGGATGGGAAGGGGCCTTTGCAGGTATCTATAGACAGACATCGCCTGGGTGCAGTGTGTAGGTCTCACAAAATCCTCGCATTTGGATGGGGAAGGACCTTTGCAGGTATCTACAGACAGACACTGCATGGGTGCAGTGCGTAGGTCTCACAAACCCTCGCAAAACAATGATGCTGAGCAAAAAGTGCTCCACAGTGTCCCAGTATATCTGAAACCAGCTCCTCGCTCATTGGCTAGCCAGGCTCCAGCACTCACCCATCACTTGTCCAGCCAGTATTGACCCTCCAATATTTTCATCGGTCGAGCATTGCCTAGCAGCCAGCTTGGATGGAGGTGAAACAGGTGCCAGCCATGTCTCTAACAGCTGCCCGCCCATGCCACAACTCCAGCACATTTGATTGTGCCCAATTTTGATAAAGCCAATGAGTAGGCTTTATATGTGTATCCAGCCTCACATGCCCCATGTCCATTCAGAGTGTGAAAAACCTGGCATAAAACCAGACAGCTAGGATACGTTCGGTCCCTGTCTCCATCTGAAACTTCTCAGCAGCCTCCACGTATCCTTCAGTGACGAGAAAATTCATGACCAGTTTGTTCATGTCCGCCTTCCTTATCTTCACATCGCTGAGCTTTTTCTCCCATTCCTCCCTAGTGAATACCTTCTTTGAAGAAGACTGGTTCAAAGCACAAAGAAGTGAGAAAAAGGTGCATTGCTATAAATGGCACTATATAAAATTTAATCAAAAAACTTAGTTGTCCCTTCCTTTCATACACACATCTGTTCCTTTCATACATACATATGCACATGCATACATATATACATACATGTGTTCCTTTCATACATACATATACACATGTATATATTGATATGTTACATTTATTACATACCATACATGCACTACATTCATCACATAAGTGTGATATGTACATACATACATACATATGTCTATGTAGAAATGATAGTTTTAATCAAAGAAAAGACTGCATTGTTTCCTTCTTTCTTGAGCCAAGACGAGATTTGTAACAGAACGCTTGATGCCAAGCTTACCATTGTTTCCCCCTGTTTCTTTTCCTCTGTGAAAGTTACTGACTGGCCTTTCTTTTTTCCATCCAAGATGTTTTTGATTTCTTGTAATCTGATGTCTCTACACAGAAATAATCATCTGAAAAATTAGCGTTTCAATTTTAAAAAAATATGAGAACGAATCAGATGTGAATAATCTCGGGTCTCACAGGCCAAAAACCACTACTTTGTATAATACTGCTATTACCAGAAGAGAAAAAATCAAACATCTTAACCCTAAACGTGGCTGCAAAACTGCCTTAACATTGCTGACTAAAATAAAATAAAATAATAAAAATCATACTTTTCAAGCAGTGCAACCGCAGTTTAAGCCTATAGCAATCCCTCAATGCAAGAAATAAAGCCACAGCTGTGAGCCAGTTCTTACTTGTTTGGCTTGCACTCCGATCTACAACAAGGTTCACGCGCAGGAAATTCCCCTTTAAATTACAATACACGAAACGCCACCTCACAAGCTAAGGAGCTCGTCTCTAAGAGCAGAGAAACGCTTTTGTCATTAGATTTTTTTTTTCATTAATTAATTTGAAGGGAATATTCTGGGCAATAGGGTCTACAACAACAGTTAAAAATGTTTATTCATTAATTAATAAACACTCACCGAGTTTTTTAATCAGTAATTAATTAATGAGAAAAATGTTGCTTTGTTTAACTTTACTGAAACCTTGGTTTGTTTAACCTTACGAAAAAAATCAAAAATTTAGCTTTGGAAAGTTGTCAAAGTTTGGAAAGCCTATTTTTGTTTAGATACAAATCTTGGCAAATCCACTTACGATCCACGCTTTGCCATGCGAACAACTGCATGGAAGCCACATCTGACGAGGTTCGATGCCAAATCTACACGTATAAAGGAGGCGACGGAGGAGGTTCAAGAGGGGC